>NW_020799092.1:24903235-24981120 GCF_003259725.1 Athene cunicularia
AAAAAAAAAAAAAAAAAAAAAAAAAAAAAAAGGTGTCTAATGGGGGAATATAAATAGAATTCCTACAGCATATGGCAGACTTTCGGGACTGCCTTTTTTTCTCTTTCATTGTGTGCGCTGCGTTCTCTGCAGTGGCGGTGGTGACTGTTGAGTTCAGATCATTGTAAAGGAAACGCCTAAACGTTTGCCACTTGCTATTTTTCTACCATATTCTTCTGCTGTGAGGTGCTTCGTTATTAGAAGCGATCCCATTGCTACCCGTTGTCTCCTGCGTGACATATTACTTTATCCCGATGCTGGCCAATCTTTTTAGGACTACAAGCACATATTCTTTGTATAGCTGAGACCCATGAGGTGCGGTCCATGTACCCTGGAAGTGTGGAAGAGCATTGCATGGACGAGAAATGACGTTTCACTGCTCTACTGTAGGCCTGGGCTGGCTGGGTGTGCACCCAGGAGGTCACTCTTAGCTCACAGTGGTGGCTCTTCCCTGAACACAGGAGGGTTGTGGGGTGTGCAGGAGCCAGCACAGCTCGAGTACAGGACAGGTGGTTCAGCGGCTCAACCACCGTGTGTGGCTCGAGGGTCAGAGGCTGGTTGTCACTACAGTGCAACAAGTGGCTGTGAGGTGGGTTTAGACAATGCAGTCTAAATCAAAGGAAAACATCCTGAGGAAGTGTTTGAACAGATAATTAGGGAGAGAGATAGCTGGTGTGCTTGATATTTGTATAGACATGGTAGCTGAGATTTTGGAAGTTTCACAGCAATTACAACCACACACACAAAGACCCCCCATTTTTAAGTAACACCGAAGCAAGCTCACACATGCAGCTGAAAAAAACTTTGGTAGAAGCAAACAGCAGCTTGTTTTTTCCCCCAGTAGGTGTGTACTGATTAAATCTCTAGCTAACTGTTACCATTTTAGGTTTGTGGTTGTCATCAGGCTTCATTACACCCCTCGATGTAATACAACGCTGCCTGCCAAATTGTTAATATCTGCAGAATAGCTGAAAAACTTTCAACCGCTTTTCTACCGTGATGAATCTGTTTGTACAGTATTGTTTCTTCCTGAAATGTGCACGAAAAATATCCACACAAAAAAAAACCAAACACAACTATTAATGCTGGAAAGTTTTCCTGCCTCTTGTGGCTAAGCAAGAGCAAGCTAGAAGAGTTCAAGGTCAGATAAATAAGTATCTTGAAGTATGTGGGAATGCACATTTCATTAGCCATACAGTTTCTATACCTATATATAAATATATATAGATATATATATATATATAAAAAAATATTTTTTTTCCTTTTTTTTAGGAAGTCATTTTTTCTTCCTCTCTTGGAGACCAAAACATGTAGTGTATCCATCCTCTTGTGGGTGACAATGTCGTTGTCAGCTCTTTTAGCCTTCCTTTTCCCTACTGCCTTCAGTAGATAGGTGTCAGATGTTTGTTTTTTTTTTTTACTGGTGCCCACCCTCTTCACTGTGCTAAAAGTTAAGAACATGTGTCCTGGTTGACATATCAGTAGATTCACTAGTTTTTAATGTGGAAGTCTGTGTATATAGTAAGATTATTTCCATGCTGTATGTTAATAATGTTTGGGGTTGTTTGTTGTTTTTTGTTTTCTTAAAACAAACAAACAAACAAACAAACAAAAACAAAAAAAAAACCACACACGCACAAAAAACCCAAAACAACAAAAAACAGGGGAATAGGATTAAAAGAGAAGCTAGGACTTTTTTAAAACACAATGATGGTTTTAATTGACCAATATTCTTTATGTTATTGATGTCTCTGTGGGTCATTTTTGGTTCATTTCAGCTTAGAGGATGGAATTAGCATAGTCAGCTTCATATTTCTTTGTCATCTTTTGCTTGCTGAAAATCATGACTTAGCAAGGAAATAACGTTTCAGCTGCCAGGACGTGAATTAGACTTTGGAAATAAAATCTCTCAATCTATAATTTGGGGGGTTTTTTTGGATTTGCCATTAGGACAATTCCTTCTGTATTTCATCTTATGATCCTTTCCTGTTTTTAAGAACTAAATGAAGTTTCTTTTGAGGATTTTATATGTAATAGCTTACTTAATCGGTAACCAGCATAGCCTTCTGTGTCTTTTGTAACAATTAAGGCAGTTTTTATGTCACTGCGATTATTTGACTTTCTGTGCAGACTCAATAACCTTAGTTTGGCCTCCTTTGGGGAGACAAATAATAAATCTCCTTTGTCTTCTGAACATATGGTTAACTTGCTTCAAATGTCCCTTTCTGACAATCAGTCAATCACTCCCCAGAGCTCCAGATAATGAGTTTGTCCAAATAAAAGTATCCAATCACAGTTGTCTAGGATGAAAGACAAACTATTTTTTTCTCATGGAAAAAAAAAAAAAACCAAAAAAAACCAACCAAACAAAACCCAACAGAGTAAGCAGTCATCTCAGAACTTCACACAAAAAGGGCCACATCCTCTCCCCTGCTCTGTGTCGTTGCATACCCATACGTAGGTGAGTGGTGAATCCTTTCATCAGCCATCAATTCTGACGCCACAATGCAGTCACGGAGCAGAGGAGCAACGATGAACTGGGACTGCAGTGGCTCTGGGTGCTGCTATTGGGTCCTCAGCTCAAAGAAGTTGCAGCTTTCTGCAGCCCAGTGCCATGCACTGGGTTTAAAGATGAAACAAGCTGACTTGCATGTAGCTTGCAATATGGAAAAGGTGTCTTTGGCACCTTGGAATCTGTCTTCTAATTCTTAAGGTTGCCAGCACAGAGTATGACCATATGGCTGACCAGGTCTGCATATTTAATTTTATTTCAAGCTGTACTTAAAGATACGGTGGATTGTTAGGAGTGTCTGTGGCCGTTATGAAGTATCATCCTGCGTTGTGGACAGTGGTGTTACAAAACCTCAACTAAGATTTCAGTGTGTGAAAAGATTATTTTTATGTATTGCTGGTTTATAAAAGGGAACCTTGGTTCCTAAAGGAAAGCCTTTATTCTTTTTAATCCAATTAAATCACATTCCACAATGAAAGGGTGTTGAACTCCTATGTTAGCAAGGAAAGGATTTAGCTGTTTATAAAATTCTGGCTCCAAACCCAACATTAATAAGTAAGCTAACTTCTAGTCAAACTTAATATTAGTAATTTACAAAAGTAAAGAATAGGTGTTTAAACCTCCAAAAGCAAAGGAATAGAGAGTATAAAACCTTAGCTTCAGTCCTTGCAATGTGCTTAAGACTGTAGCACACACGTAGTCATGTTTTACTGGGATGGGTATTTTCTTTACGCTTATATACGTAACTGTACTATTGTACATTCCCTTTACTGACAGAAAAAAATGTTTCAAACATTACTTTTTCTCAATCAGAACCTGAACCCTTAAGTTTGAAAAAAAAAAAAAACAAAAAAAAACCCACAATGATCGTCCCCCAAACCCACCTTCCTTTCCTTTATTAGCACTTTTTGCCATCTCCCATCTCATCTCTCCCCAACGTGTCTCCTCTCTGACATTTAGCAAATGTAGTTCAGCATTTCGTAAGAGAATCTTTTATTGACACATCTTTAATCTCTGAATGTGTGGACAGATCAAGAAATGGGGGGTTTTTTTTGAACCAGCTACCAGGGTTCTACTGCCACAGAGAGAGTCTATGAGTTGATACCTTGTCTTTGGAAGTGAAGTTCCAAGGTAAGTCCATGAAGGTCTGCAAATGTGTGATACGTAGTTACTGAATAGAACTAAATCCATTTTCATTCAGTGTAATGAAAGCTTCCTCAAGCTTAGTTAATAATTTGTTCGTATTGCTACGTAAATTCCCTGGCATTGATATGAAATGAAGGCTTCAGTTAAACCAAGAACTAACTACCAGTCTTGTAGCAAATGATCTCATCATCCAGCTATGGGTAATTTTTCACTTGCCGCTTTCCGATTTACTGTACAGTGAGGTGATTTTTCTCTCTAAATCATTTTATTGAGGTTGTTCGTTAAGCCTTATCTCTCATTCCAGACTTTTTAATGTTGGGATTAGTCCTCTTTTAATCCTGAGTCGCTTCCAGCACATTAATTTGACATCCTGGAAGACTTTAAAGTTATCGGTGAAGCCGAGTTTGTCTTAGCGTGACTAGATCTCACTCAGCTTTCTAGGCAACATCTTTCCACTCCAAACAGCAACACCCTAGATTTATTTATGCATTTTAAGGATTTTCTTCATTTCTTTCAATACCTCCACGTGCCAGCTGATATCTCCAGTGATATCCAACTGGGTATTAATTTCTTGCTTCTTCCACCTCCTGAGGCCATCAAATGCTGTACTAAGATGTTCTGGGAAAAGCGGTATATCTTTTTCATCTGCACTTTTCCCCCCATACACTTGATTAAAGATTTAATGGTGAACAATGTGCAACATAACCCTAAACTACAACTCACCGTGAAATGACCTGAATTCCATTTACTCGGTCAGAAAGACCTCACCTTCACTGTAAATGCTGGATGCCGATACACTGTGAAGATCTACCTCTGACCTCAACCTTTAGAAATGCAGACAAGTTATTTAATGATCTAATTTTGGCTTCTTGCTAGAGAACAGCAAGGCATATTTGGGACATTGAATGTGGATGTCTCATTCATGCAGACCATTAGAAAATTTAGTTTTGTTAGAAAATTTAGTTTTGTTTTAAAGTCCGTTAAGTTAATAACATAGAGGAGCATCAAGCTGACAGAACAGAACTGTTTAGTAGAAGGTAGCTGGAAGTCTTGGACCTTCTGGGATAAAAGTATATTGTTTGGAATATAATCAGGAATTTGTGTTTTTCCGCATATTCCTGCTCTCAGGGTGGGATGTCAGTCTTCATGACAGTTATGTTGAATCTGATGACCGTGGTATATCAACTTGTCCAGACTTAGAAACATCTCCATTTAGAGTTTCGAATAGCCAGCTGGTGCCTTTGATCAAGGTTATCTATGACCTGAAACTTTTGCTGTGTCTAGTAGAGAGATGAATAAACAAGCAAGGAAGAGAAGAAGGAAAAGATTTTCAGTCTCTGGATTATAAACTGGAAAAAAAAGTGCAAAGCTTACCACTCTTCAGTTTTTAGAGATTTTTTTTTTAAGACTGCACTGTCCAAATTGGTCTGTTGGCAGAAAAAAAGCAGGAAAATAATGATCTGCCACTTTTGATTTTAGAATAGATCTTATGTATCAGAAGTTTGGGGAATAGTTGCCCCTGAGGTCACTTTTACTTTAAAACCATCTCATCAAGCTTCAGAAATATTCATAGTTGGAAATAACGGAGCCAAGATCGCTTTTGGAAAAATCATACTTGTTAAAAATGAGGCAGGTTATTCTGTGATGAGTCTGTAATGTCAAGCAGTCTGTATTCCCGTGCTTCAAAGTACACTGAACGATTGTAGTAGAAACAGGGTCCTGCCAAGCATCTTGTAAAGAAATCCCTGTTTAACTTTCCAAAAAGTGTAACGTGGGTCTATTAGTTTTCATGCGCTGCACTATACATTAGAGAGGCACCTGTATCCTGAAATTCAGTACCGCCCTCATGGAGTAGCTTAGAGCTAATCAGAGGGTGGTAAAAACAGCACTTTGTAAAACTTAACTGAACATGCCCAGAAGTTGTTTTAGTGCATACTGTTACACGTGAGTCCGTCTAGAGGGAAAAAGAAGTTCCGTAGGGGTTGCTTGGTTTGGGATTGTTTTTTTTTTCTGTAAAGAAGAAATGGAGGATGGCAAAGCCTGCAGCAAATCACAGTAATTTTCCTTACATGAGTGCAAGAACTCCTTTCCCCAGAGCTCTGCTTTTAAATAGCCACTAGAGTTTGCTGTAGCAGTGGCACAAACCTCACAAATCTGTTATGAATAGAGAGGGCTGTGTACCATCACTGCCTTTGAATGAGAAACAGAGTTTAGGGTAAAATGTGGATCAGTCAAATGGCATCACTTCATGCCAAGTTTCAGTCCAGTGTGAATGTTTATGGCCTCTGAAAATTCTGTTGTAACATAAAGGCTGCCAGATTCTTAAGTTCAGCGGTGTTATTGGGCTCCTAGTATAATACAAATGTTTTCTTTCTTCCTATGATTTATGGGCCTGTCTCTGTATCTTTTATTTTTTTTCTGGGATCTTGGGTAGTGAAGCAGAGTCCTAAGCATGCCAAACCTCTAACTGACAGCTATCTCGCTCGTACTAGATGAAGGGAGATTTGTTGGTCGGGGTACCCAGCTGACCAAAGAAAATAGCTTACACTTGGCATTGACAAAGAAAAGTGGAGTAAAAATATCATAAGTCCAAATATGCAAACCACAGACAGTTGAAGCCAAACCTGGGACATGTAAATGGTGCAACAGTTTGGACCAGCGCTTTTTCCAAGCAGATAAAATAATTTATATAAGGTAGAGTTGTTAATTTAATTTTCATGCTCTGTAAGAATAAGCAGATCTTGGAAAGCTAAGATTTCTTTTTTTTTTTTTTTTTTTTTTTTTTTTTGTTAAGCACGTGCTATGTATCCAGGATACTTTTCATTGCTTGTTAATACAGAGTGATTTCACACTGTGGTCAATGGATATATTAGGTTCTTGTCCAACTGGTAATTTTCAGCTTTTATTCCTGAAGAAAGCACTTTTAGACCTTGTACAACTTCTCTCTCATATTTTCATGCCAGCTTAAACCTAGCTTGACCTGGCAACATATTTTTATTCTCTGAGTTCTCTCCGCTGGAGCAGTTCAAGGCTGAGGTTGCCAATTTAGTGTCTGTTCACTGAGCACTTTGAGCCAAGTCTGATCCAGATGGCGGTTTTCTTTCCCCTCAGAAATAAAACTAAATTTGTTGAGGAATAAGAGCTGTGTCAGGTTTATAATGATGCACCATGGTGTCATCAGGGTCTTTGGAAGCTTTGAAAAAAGTATCCCCTATCCATAGATCTTCTGAACACAGAGCAGTTTGCAAAACCACGTGTCATGTCACAATACAAAAAGCATGAAACCGCTGTGCTTTGAATATCAGGTGTGGAGAAGAGCGGACTGTAGTTGGCACTTTTAACAAAACAGGGCAGAAACGCAGCTGCAGTTCTTCACGAGGTGTGTAACAGTACAGAAAGTATCTATTTTCATGCCAAATACTGTAATAGTTGGATAGAGGGAATAATTTTGGAAAGTTGCTTTTCATTTAAAACTTAAATTTAAGGGATATGCAATGTGACCATCAAAAATTACAGGTTTGTGCTCAATCTAATTATGTGTCTCTTTTAGCTTGTGGTATACTTAAGTGACATCATAACAGCATCTTTAATTTGATTTCAGACCTTGAATGTTATTTAGGAAGAAGTTGATTGTAACATGCTACTGACAGAAAAGCTTCGTTTCAGGCTTTTAGCTGTGAATTTTTCACAGATGTTCTTAGTTACCTACTTAGTTGAGTGGAAGGCAGCAATTTGTAGCACGCCTGAGTGGAATGGAGGAATACGACCGTGTAACATGATCCACTCACCCCGACCAGCTCGACAAACCTTTTCTGTTGTGCTACGAGGACTGTTCCAGTGAAAAGTGCTTTCTGGTGCTTCTGCTTCCCCTGCGTCTTGTTCGTCTTTCCACTGTTTGTGCAAGAGGTTGGTGTGGCAAAGCACAGAGCAATCCCAAGTCCAACATTTTGGGATAGAATAAGCAGTGCAAGCCATACCGCCTGCAGGTGCATGGCTCTCGTCTTCAAAAGATAAACCCTGGGATCAATAAGCAAAAGTCTTGTCCCTCTAAACCCTTGATTCCCTAATCAAGCTCTTGGAGCTTTCTCTTAATGATGGACTTCTACAACCTAATTCAGTGGTGGTGGACTTTACTGATGCCTCTGAGAAATTTTGTTTTGAAAGTGGTGTTGCCATGACCATTGAGAAAATCCAAGTCCCCTGTCAGTGCTGAACCCGACACCAGTGCCAGTAGCTTTCTCAACTTTCTAGGTCTTGACTACTACTGAGACTTCAGACTGATCTTGTGGCTGGTTTAGTACACTTCACCAGCTTTACATGTTGTTTCTCTGAGGTCTCTTTATTGATTATTACCTGTGGGTTTGCCCTGTATGCTGATACGGCATTAAGAGCTATTTCCTTTACAAAGGACAAATAGGCAGTGCTGCTTTTCTTCCTGGCTTAACTCCTTTCCCTGACTGAAAAGAGCGGTCAGCAAATCAAAATGCTAATACTTCTCTACAGAGAAAAATATTAATCCATCAACAGATTGTTTTAAATAAATCTAATTCAAAACGTAAGGAAATAATACAGCATCCTGCATACCACTAGCAATTACGGTACATCTACATCACGCCTGCTTATTTACATCGTATCTGTGCTGTCTGTTAAGTATTTTACTTAAGGTAAATAAAGTTTAAATATATGTTTATGAGACGGGGAGTCTAAACAATCTTAGATTGAATGTGTATTTTAAATTTAAATATGTATTGTTATGTAAATACTTAATTTACATTCTGGGTTAAATCTTCATTTGTTTTGAAACTTTATACTGTGGTTTACTATCATGTTTACTAAGGTGTTTTGCTTTTAAAGTAGATCTACGCAGCCCAACTACAATTAATGTGCATTTTAACTACTGTAGTTTTATGAAATTCTGTAGCTAGGGAGTATTGTAAGCAGATAGTTGGAATTCAGCAAAGATGGGAGCAAAACTGAACTCTACTCATGCCCACCCCTCTGTCTTTAACCATGAAATCCCTATGCTCAACAAAATGGAAGAATAGTGAGAGAGGCTGAAAATGAGGATTTGCTGCTGGATTTCCTGTGACTTCAGTTGGGAGTTAAGGATGTATTTCTGTAAATTGCATTTAAGCAGTAATTCCAAAGGCAAAACAACCGAGTAGATCTGATTTACAGAACTTTGAAAAGCGCCTGTGAATTCCAAATGCTGCTTCCTACTTCTTTCATGAAATCAAATTGCTGCTTTTGAGCCTGAAAACTGTGTTTCATTTGTATGGCCAACAAGCTTTTTTTTTTTTTTTTTCCCAAAAATCGGTTTGCATTCCTCTTTGTTCAGTATTTTCTAGGCATGTGGAGAAGTAGGCCTGCAACAGAAGTACTGTGGAAGAAAACTAGTTGCAAAAGTTTTGAATATTTGGGAGAGGGATTAGGGACTCGGAAAGTGTGGGAGATCCCAGCCTGGTTAGCTCATGTTGTTTTCAGTGTGGTGTGGGAAGCTGTGAAGAGGAAGAAAAAGAGAAAAAAAAAAAAAAAAACATATTCTGCAATGCACTTACTGGAAATTTTCAATATAAAGGCAGCAGAAAGACTTTAGAAAACATACTGATAGGGCAGATCCAAAGTGACTGACGTGAAATTAAGAGCAGTTAAGAGAAGTTGCTGTAAGGAGCAGACTCATCCTCTTTTGACTCTGCATCCTTCTAAGTCAAATACTAAGATTGATGTGGTGAGTTGAATCTGTGCTGTGATCCAGTTGAAAACGACTTGCAGGGGTTTTTTTTTCCCCCTTTTCTTTTGTACAGTTACTTTTCTTATTGAGCCAAAAATGCTGTCATGCGTGCTCTCTAGCTTGACTGCATGTCATCAAGCTTCATTTTAAAAACAGTAGGTAGGAATCAGTTACCGGCATCAAGCTGAGGGTGATATTACCTAAATCCAGTCCAAATTAGTCTTTTTCTCTCCTAGCTTATAGCCATGTAGAAAGGAAGAAATACTGGTCAGGAGATAGGAGTAGGAGACATATTCTTTCAGGAGATATATCACTTTCAGGTGTTTCAAGACTGAAAGGCTTGTGCTGGATGTCTTCGGGTACCTTTGGGTTCTCATGGTCCAGTTTAGGCCTTGATTGGCTTTGGACAATTCTTTTATTAGCTTTAGTTAGGTGCTGGTTTGGTTGACTAAAATCCTCGGGTACTCTACTTCTTCCAAACCATTACTTCTCTGTAAAATACAAAAAAAATGCAAGTCAGTTCATCTCGAGCAGCAACAAATTGTTATCGTGTGCAGCAAGCACAGTGAGCTGCAATAAACCAGTGAGTGCACTGAATGGGAGAGGCAAAGCTTAATACTTCTCTCAGGGGGAGACAGAAACCCACAGACTGGTGGATTTTATGGATTCATTGATCTGAAGTAAATGTTCTTGATTGCTACCCTCAGGAATTATTGTGAATATGCTTTTCGATATCGGGTGTTCTGCTGTGTTAGCTCTGAATAACGGCACAAACAATTCAGTAGTCAACTCACAGCTTATTCAAATTCCCCTGTCCTGTGCTAGGACTCTGGTACAGAGTTGCAAGGGCCAGTATCTCTGTAAGCATGGCCAGTTTCACCCCTCACTTGAACTCTCAGACCTCTGTAACTCTGTGTGCGAGTCTCAAAGGCCAAGTGTAGAAAACGACACATGGCAGGTGATGGACAGGACTTGCCTTGCCTAGACCCTGGTACATGTTTGATTATCTCAGGATCACATTTTCGGTCCACATTGAAGTAACAGAGCTTCTCTCCCTTTTTATAATCCCCTGGGGTAGAGTCAAGACGGTTGGTAGATCACAGCAGTTTGCAACATGATTTCATAGAAAAAAACCCTGAAAAGTAAATGGGGGACTGAGTAAGTCTCACAGTCAGGGGTCAAGTCTTTGCAGACCTGGAGTCTTGGCTAGTGAAAAATAAAGATGTCTTCTTGTCTATTCTAATTTGCCTGCTTTGGAATGGTAAATGGACCAAAAAGCCATGCAGCTGCTACTCCCACTCGAGTGAGAAATGGCCGAGTCTTTGTCACTGTATTGCAACTTTGGTTAATCTTCCTAAGTCTGGCAAAGAGGACACCAGGGATGTCCTCAAAGTCTGGCTGAATCTGTCAATCCATTTTAATGACAAGTTTCTAAGGTGCCAGGGAGTAATCTTTTTGTTTCGTCTACGTGACTCAGTTTTGCTACATTTCTAGAAGTTGAAAAAAAGAAAAAAGAAAAGCGACTGTAAAGAAGATTGTTCATTTTCAGGTTAGGCAGGATAGAGAAGTACCTCTGTGGAGTTCCTCTTCTGCTAAGAAATGCCTAGGGAAGGGGAAAACTAGCTCATTCTGTACACGACATCAAACCAGCATCAAGTGATTTTGATGCATTCCTGCCTTTCCTCTCTTATACATCAGCAACACGCACATGAATGCTGCGTAAAGCTCTACTATTATTATGTGTCTGTCTGAATCCATACTTGTGATTTCTAGTGAATTGTTCGATGCAGCGCCTGTTTTCTCTTGCGTTTTCTTTCATCCATAGCGTCTACATTAAAGCTGGACAAAATGAAAACTAAAATTCATGGTCAAGGCAAGGTAGAAGATCCCTTTTGAGTTTAGTCACACAACGAGCTCGCTGCATTAAGGAATGTGGAGGAGATTCTCTGAACAAACCACTGCAGCATGGGAAAAGCCCACAATAAATGCAATAACCTGTTCATTAGTTTCTGTTGTGTGTGAAACTCTCTTTCTTGACGATTCCTTTTCCACTATCTAATAGTATTGACAAAGCACAGAATGTTGAAGGGACCAGAGTATATATCCTGCATGCAATCTGCAGCATCCCTAACAGCTTTCATCATCTTTTTTTTTTTTTTTCTGTGGATGAGCGCTGCCATAAAGTGCAGCACCGCTGGCATAAATTGAGCAGTCACGTTGTATGCTGCCAGCAGAGGATGGGGAAGGCAATTAATACCTGTGAACTCACAGAGCACTTCCCTCATTGCCCCTTTAACTCATGTGGAAAGCAGAATAAGCGCAGGGTCTGTAGTGCATCGTTCATCCTACATGGATCATGTAGCTATTACCCTGAATATACAATATATTCAGTTCCTGTTTGCTTGGAATAAAGATAGCAAAAACAGCAGCCAAACTTCCCAGGGACAATTCTACTGTCAGTGCTCTGGCTAAAACAGCAGTGGCTCAGCACTTTTTTTCCCCTCATCAGCGGCCTTTCTGTTTCCCATGCATGCCCTGTCTTCATTTCTAGTGTGAGACTTCATCTGCATCCACATGGCAGAATTTAAGTGGGGAAAATTCCCACTGTTACTTCTGCTGGTTCAGCAAAAGGAGTCCTTTGGCAGGTAGTTTCCAGCATTTCTGCTGCTTTTTGTTGTATCACTTTGCCCACCACATATGTAAACACTTCAAAGTCATCTTGTATTGGGACAGGCACCTAGGGATCACTTCAGCTTCCCTGCCTCCTTCTCTGTGCTATGTATTTTGTTCTCTTCATTCCATGTTTTTTTTTTTTTTGTCTCCTGATTGTGTTTCTTCTTTTCCTTTTTAAGATACAAAGCAGTAGTCACGCTACATTACTTTTGCTAACTTCTTTATATGATATCCTGCCCCACGGAATTCAGTGGCAGTCAGGTCATCGGATTCAGTGGGCAGCCTCGCTGTGGGATCTAATAACTCCCTGTAACTTTTATATGTTCCAGCAAGAAGTTTTCCTCAAAAAAAAAAAAAAAAAAAAAAAAAAAAAAAAAAAAAAAAAAAAAAAAGTTATATCTGTAAGAAAAAAGGTGTTATTACTATTATTTGTTTTTAATGCACTATAAAAATATGGAAGTCTGCATACTAGGCAAGAGCTCATTGTATTAAACCTGCACAGATAGGAAAAATGATCTTTTGCTCTGGACCTAAACCACGCAAGAATGATGATGTATCAGTGATGCACATGTTAAATGCTCATTGAATTTTTCACAAGAAGGTTGTATGTACAGAATAACCCTCCACTAGTGCATACTGATGTTTTTGCTGATGTTATGTTTAGTGACTGATATTGCAAATTGGACAAAGAAGTTCAACTATCTCAACCCAGAAATGATTAGCCATGAAAACAAGGCAGAGACCAGAGAAAGGGCTCTGACATATAATCAGTGAGACTGGTGTGATGGTTCTAAAAGTCTAACATTTATACTCCAGTTGACTAAAATTTCCTGATGATCCAAACACTGGTTCCCAGTATCTTTTAATATAGTTTCAGATTAACATCCTGCAGTGCCCAAAACCATGCTAGTGGCTGAGCAATCCAAATAAATAGCACAAAGTTGCTGCCATAAAATACTCATTATCTAAGTCCCTGATCTTGCAGGCACCAAACCACATACACAGATGTGCTCCTGTGAATGGCTTCACTGGTTTCATTGGAACCTCTTGGCTAGATAAAATTGCACACTACTTAAATGTTTAAAAGTTCAGAATCTAAGACTGAAGATGGTTTGAGTTAGTGGGTAAAGGGAAATAATACGTGGGACAGCAATGATACAGCTGTTATTTATCACCTTGTTAATTTTATTATTAATAAGATATGGAATTGAGATACCTGGATACCTGAATATTTTTCTCTTTATGGTTTAAGCTTTTTCTCATAGTTTAGAAGAGGCTTTAGTCTGATAGATTTTCTTTTTCTTCTAAGTTTTTTGACAAAACTCTTAATAAAGCTACTCTTAAGGGACTTAATTGTGTATATATTAAAATGAAACATTTTCTGTAACTTTCTTTATGAAAGCTAGCAGAACAAATTAAGGAGGAAAGAATATGCACACCTGGATAATATATCCTAGGCCACTATTAGTATAATTACCTTTTAGCCTGCCTTCCTAGGGTAATAAGTCTTAGGTGAGATGACTGTTTTTTTGTCTGTCAGCCTTTCCTCCTCAAAACTTTGAACCCATGGTAAATATCAGCCAAAACTGGCAGACATACAACTATGGTCTTGCATGTTTTGTGCAGGTCTGCCGCTGGTGGAAAAGGGACCTTTACTGAATGACAAACAAAATGTGACTATTAAATAGTCTGTTTGATAGGAGCCAGCCAGTCAAGTCAATATGGGCATATGGTCCCCAAGAAACATATGTAGAATCAGACCAGCCACAATGGTGGTGTCTCTTCACTGACAAAAAAAAAAGTCCCTAAAGGTAAGAAATTGTTATGGAAAGGAGAACGTGAGGGACAGAAGATGGGAACTGAGCCTTTATTAGAGACACTGTCTGTGAAACAGGTGGTTTTCATGTAGTTGCATGTAAGCTCCAATTTAAGGGGAGTAGGTTACCTGCTTTACAAATAGTTCATATACGGAGAGGTCATCTGTTTGTTCCTCTGTTCACTTTCAATGATCTCAGGCCAGATGCAGCACCTTATTGTGCCTCTTCAGTGCAATCAGATGCTCTACTCACACAAAAGGAAATGGAGAAATGCGGTGGTGATTGAATTCTAATCATTCACTCTGACCCATCAATCTTCAGTCAGGTAAAGTCTTTGTAGCCTCCTTATAGTAGTGGGAGCTGAGAGAAGGGTATTGGATTCAGTCCTTTAGTTTGAGCCTTTAAACACTAACCAACGTGTTTTGTTCTTTGCTCACACCCTGCAAACCAAATGCAAGTAGAATAATGTAACCGAGTCTTAAATCCTGGTGACACAAGCAGCTGGAGAACATGGTAGCTGCGGAGTGAGATAGACAGGTGAATCAACTTTACTCCTAGTGCAAGTGAATGGGGGATGAGGAAGGGAAGTAATTTAATACAACAGCAGCAGAGTAAGTCACTCCGGCTCAATAAATTACTTTTATCAGGGACACATTCATAGGGAAACCGTATGGTGAGCTGCTGTAAAGAATGTCCCCACCCAGCTCTGCATATGGTACCCACCATTTATAATAGATGTTGCTAAATGTTTATTAAGCTTTATTAAAAAGCTAACATTACATCAGCCCTTCAGAGGCACTAAAAGCCAGGATAAGATTACAGAGGTGGCAATATCCAGCTTTCAGCTGCTGCTTTTTTTTTTTTTTTTTTTTTTTTTTTTTTTTTTCCCCGTAAGCATTTATATAGTGTTATTTCTAGATTAAGGTAAGATTGAACTTGTGTCAGTATACATGAGCAAAGTTTTTTAGTGCCGACTTAGGAGTTCTGGCAGCAGTACAGACATTAACAGGTGACATTTGTCATTTTGAATGCCTTTATCAGAAACTTTTTTTTCTCTCTCTCTTTGTTCTTTCCATTGTGAATGAAGATTGTTTGATTTCAGCTCATGCTGGATGAGATAATCACTAGCTTGCAGTGATAGTAGAGGGGATGTGAATTATAGTCTTTGTTATTTTTAAATACAAAGCATATCTCACTGAAACTTTTGGGCTGTTTTTTTGTTGTGTTTGGTTGGGTTTGGGTTTTTTGATTGTTTTTTGGTTTTTTGTGGGGTTTTTTTTTGTTTTGGGTTTTTTTTTTCCCAATGTTCAAAAGTGCAATAGTACTCAGCCTTGGGGAAAAAAAAAAAAAGAAAAAAAGAGGACTGGCTGTGTTGAATAAAAATGCTGAGTGCCACAAAGTGGTCGTGGTCAGTCTGGCATCCTGCTGTCAGGTTGCAGTGTTTGCATTGTGGCGGTGTTTTGAGTAGATACAATATGCTGACATTGCCATTTAAAACACGTCATGATGAGTCCAACGGACTGGCTTTCCAAAAGGAGAATCAGCCTGAGCTCTGAGCTACATATGAAGCTGGACTTTGACTCAGCTTCATCCTGTTTTCTTATTTTCTCACCCTTTTTTTTTGTTTCTGACCCTAAGAACAAGAGGAGGAACTC
Organism: Athene cunicularia; assembly: GCF_003259725.1. NCBI lineage: Eukaryota > Metazoa > Chordata > Aves > Strigiformes > Strigidae > Athene > Athene cunicularia. The sequence goes on from NW_020799092.1 coordinate 24,918,809, forward strand.
TGTGCTTGCAAGGAGGAAGCAAGGTTTTTTTTATCTCTTCTCCTGCCTTGTTCCTTATGCTTCTCCCATGCCTTTCCAGGAAAACAAATGCCCTTCTGAAACAGTGTTCTCACTTTCCAAGAGCTGCTTACCACCAGATTTCCAGAAAATGATGACATGAGTAGTGGTTTTTCAACATCTTTCCAGTGGGTATGCAAGCCTCTTTAGAAATTTCAAAAAGACACACAACATAGATGTATTTGCTTTCCTTTGTGACATTTCCTAGGCTCTAATAAATAATCTACAGACTCCGTGTTTCTTCAGGCAAGAGCTTGAAAACCAAGGAGCCGTTATAATACCTCCATGTTTCATCATGGACAAGAATGACTATGGATTTGAGTGTTCTGCTTGATTGAGCTAAATCACCTTTCTGTTGAAACAATGGCTTCTTAGAAATGCTTGTTCAAATCATGTAACTGGTAACCGTGAGTTAAATTCTGGCTATACTTAAGCAATTTCAGGTCTTCCCTGATAGCTGAAAGCACATTTTTGTCACAGTGCTGAGGATAGAGAATGAAACCAGCTGGTGTTAGAGCAGAACAGCAGGGTAATGATCTATCAGGGGAGGCATTTTAAGGAAATCAGGATACTGCTTAGTGACTCCACTATCACCATTCGTGTATCTTGAAATGTGGAAAAAGACCAGTTTTATAACTTGATAGAGAAGAGCACCTGTGTTCTTGAAGGGTATACTGATGCCGGGCTGAACATTATTGAATGAGATGCAGTTTTGAAAGGTAAGGTATAAGGTAATATAAATAATTTCTTAGACTTTTAATTAAGATAAAAATCCAAATAGCTCACTCACTGCCTACGCTTTGAAGTGCTTTTTAATGTTAATCATATTTTTATGATCTTTTTGGCACACATGAAACAATGTTTATATAAACGTTTAAACAAATGATCTTTTGTTATTTTTTTACTAATTAATGCAGATGGTTTGTTTTACTTAGATGAGCATGGTTTGTTATTTTAGGGAAGAGTACCATATTACAGAAGGGGCTGTTGGGCATTGGAATGGGCTGCCCAGGGAGGTGGTGGAGTCCCCATCCCTGGAGGGGTTGAAGAGTCGGGTTGACCCAGCACTGAGGGATCTGGTGTAGTTGGGAACTGTCAATGTTGGGTTGCTGGTTGGACTGGATGATCTTCAAGGTCTTGTCCAACTTAGACAGTTCTGTGATTCTGTAATATTTCTTGTGTATGGGAAAGGCTGGCTTTTCTCATTTGATGAGGAAGCCAAGGTCCTTGCATTTTCAGCAGCAGCAAAGAGGAAAAATCAAGTACTCGGAAGACTTCTGTTATGTGTTCCTACAGGGTATGTCTGCCTATACCCAGCTGTGACTCAAAGCCCTAATTAAAAATGTCAGTTTGAGGTGGCCCTTAGCAGTCCCAAGTCAAGTTCTCACCTTGAGCCTTATACATCATACATCTGTTGCCCTTTTTCTTCAAGTTATTTGTCCCACAACTTGCCAGGACTCAGCTCCCACTGAAGTTTTCCCTTGTCTCCCACATGAACTGTGGTTGCTTGGTACTTCTGCATCTTCCTGGTCAGTACCTGCTCCTGGCATTTCCCCAACACCACACATTTGCCAGCTACTGATACTCACACCTTCCCTTTGGTCACTACAGTCAGCCTTCCCCACTCCTTTTGGCCAGCTTTTTCTTGAAGAAACTGGGTTCTGAGCATCCACTGGTAAGGAGGACTTTGGGCAGGAGGCCTTTTCCCTCAGATTCTTCTCAAATGACACCTTCTTCCCCCCCCATCTCAGCGACCTTCTCCTGAATTCACTCAAGTTTATCAATTATTTTTTTTCCTTTAGAGGGCCTAAAAAATGGGTGCAGTATGCATTCATACCTTTGGCTTCAAATCCCTGTCTAGCATCACCTCCTTCCATGAATATCCTTGATGCAGTTTCCCCCCATATCTTCACAGGTCACTTTCAGAGGGAATCAAAGGCAGTTGAAACCAAAACAGTTTTTGCCATTCAGTTTAACAGACTTTGTACCTTGCTTTCAGTGAAGACCATTCAGCTGAGGAACACTGGTGATGCATCACACCAGCCTTCTTCACAGTATTACTTCTTTTAGCACGTGGCTTCATGTAACCCTGACATGGCCCCTGAAAAATGTTCATCAGTGCTCTTGGAAACCGTTAGCAATTTTGACTTAGCCGTGTGTGAAACCTGTTTGAGACTCAGTAAATCTTCAAGACCCTGAAAAATAGCCAACAAATATTAGACCCCAATTCTAGTCCCATCTTTTTAGTTGGAATATTTGTTGTTACATAACGATTTCCTTCAAATCTATGAAAGTTCTGACTACAAAACATCTGTTGACATAGGTCTTCTTGACATGGTCTTACCATACTATTTTATTAAATGTTCTCCCGTTTCATTTTGGTGTGAGACTTTGAAGGACTAGAGATGAGAGAGATTTTTAGGAATTTATTTTTTTCTTATTTTGTCAGCTGAAGTAAAAGTCAATAGCAGCTTTCAAATTTTGCTTCTTAAAAGTATGTTTGGAAGTCAAGCTTTAAAACTACCGATTTTTCCATGGCTCCGGCTGAAAAACTCCTTATCAGTTCTACTTCTGGGCTGTCATTTTGTAGCAGCAATCTAGGAAGTAGGTTTTGACACTTCTTACATTTTAACCAGTGTTTTCACTTGCTCAGTTTACAGAACAAACACTTCCTGTAGTACATACAGAAATAAAAATGCACGCTATCATTATTCACCTTACTCATGACATCCTGAGATAGATAAGTTCTCAACTGTTCTAAAGGAGTTGTGCTGTATTTAAATAGGAGATAACTTAGAGACTTGCTCTGCTGTATTTTCCCAGAGTTTCTGTTGTGAAAGAGACAGAAATACTTGATGGTCTGACTTGGGATTTGAATATTTTAGCCCATGACATTAGAAGCAAAGGTGAAGGTATTAGTGAACAGAGCTAGTGTTTTAGGGCAAAGGGCAACATATCAAGATATTACCTAACAAATAAAATTGGAATGTTTCACCTTATTTGTAAAAGAAAATGGTGAAGATTTACTTTTTAGAATGATTGTAACACACATGTAGTGCTGTTTTATGTCTCCAGCAAAGTATAACAGATGGACTGTGGGTTTATTGTGAAAAAAAAAAAAAAAAAAAAAAAAAAAGGAAAAAAAAAAAAAAAAAAAAAAAAAAGTGCTGAAAGATTTTTATTATGTGAGAAAGAGAGAACAAAACCCAAGGAAACATCTGGACAATTAATCTCTCAAATCTTTGTATATAACATGAAGAAAATTACTCAAATATTTCAGAAGTCTTGCTCAGAAACAAATTAACTATTGTTAGCGAAGCACAGTAATTTCCCATCCTACATGTAAAAAGATCTTTGTAATTAATAATTAATTGATGCCACTTTGTTCTTCACCCATGGAAAAATAAAGAACAGGGGGAGCAGCGTGTTCCTCATGAGGTTTCTACTTTGTCATTATAAAGTGATGAATCACTTTCACCAAAGCTGAACTGATCTGTTGTCTTTCAAGGAAGCATATGTCATTACGGGGAAAACGGCTCTTTACCTGTTATTCAAGTCTGCATGGTGTCTGATTACCGAGATGGACCTAAACATCTGGTAATCATGCCACCTCTTCCTGACATGCGTATGCAATATGCAATTCTGCTTTGTGGCTTTTCATGTGAGGAGGGTTTTGGTGGGTTTTTGTTGGTTTTTTTTTGTTTGTTTGTTTGGGTTTTTTTAATTTTAAAGTTACACAATGACAGGTGAGAAGAGAAATAGGTACTTTTTGTCTGGGCTGCTGGTTAAACGTTATCTTTTCTGAGAGAGTAGATTACTGTTTAAACTAGTGTTTCTCAAAGCTGTGGTGCCATTAAGCTGTTCCGAATGAAGAAGTTGAGATCCACCATCAACGCCTGCTGGCTGTTTCTCCGTGTGTTCTTATGTGATGCCTTTGCTGCGACAGCAGCAGCGGTACACTGCAGAGAACAGTCATAGATTAAACAATTTTTGCTCTTAGTTGTGCTTTTAATATGTTGATTTCCTTTCCCTCAGCTTTACTTATTTTTAGGAAATGGGAAAGAGTTCCTTTCGTTGCTTTACCCATCTATACCCTTTGAATTCTGGTTTTGGCTTCCTTCCCTAACAACCCCACTGTGGGTTTTCTAGTAGATATTCATTCAAACATTATTAAAAATGTATATTTTGGCCTTTCTCCTCTTCTCCCAGACAAATGAGACTACAGATATTTTGCCACACAAGTTCAAAACAGTGGTCTTTCTGGGCTAGTGTCCCATTTCTGTCAGTAACCGTGTGACTTCCAAAGCAGAAACACTAAGGCAGGCAGTCGGAGCGATAATCAAACCCCAAGAACAAATAATTCTCAGTGTGCAGTCTGACTCACGACCAAAACTGGAAAATCGGTATCCTTTCTGAAACTCAGGCTCATTGTTTGTGTCTAACCCCTGCTACTGTATGCCTGGGTGTTTAGTTGCATATATTATTTGTCTTTAAACCTCCTTTGAAACTCATGAAGCTCCTGAATTTGCTTTTATCATTTTTTAAGTGTTGAGTGAAGAAAGCTGTTTACTTATGGATTGAATGAGGAATGTAAGTTGGTTGGGTTTTTTTCTTGTTAGTCAAACTCAGAAGACAGGAAAACCTCTAAATACACAGGCTTTTAAAATAGTACTGTTCAATCCAGGCTCTTAAAAAATGTATTTCTGATATCCAGAGTTTTAAGTGCCCAGTATTTATATGGGTCTTCCCCATCCACTATCTCCATTGCCAAATACTGTCAAAAGATACTGAAAATTGAGTGCCCTGGTGGCAAAGTATTTTTAGTCAGATAATTTAAAATCTAGATTGGGTATAACACCTATTTCATGTCAACTCCAATGCTACTAGACATGGAACTGCTGATGGAGGCTTCTTGAAATAAAATTATGACAGTTATATGTTAGCATAACACCCAGTGTCTGGCGCCAGCAAAAAGGTTGCAACTTAATTAAATGGTAGCAGTTTTCAAAGCATCTTGGAGAAAGATCTGTCATCGCACTTAGCAAAATATTTTACTTCGGTTTTTGTCTTATATGAAGACACGAAACGAAATGCAAAATTCTTACAGAAAGATGTACAGGGCAGCTTCCCCCTGGGAATGATTTGTTAGTTTTTGAGTACTGCTGCGAATGACAGTCTCAAAAGAATCAAAGAGAGTTTCTGATGTTCTCGCCAGTGATTTAGGAAAAAAAAAAACAAAAAAACAAAAAAACAACTTCTTAACTAGTTTTATTGATTCAGTGTGTGTTTGTTTATTTTTCTTTCATGACTCATATCTGAAATGGCATTGCTCAATATATTTAAGCAGAAAGTGTCTTTTGACTGTTTTCTGTATTTTGATGTTTAATTTTTCAGTGTGTACGTACCAGACATATCTGACCAAACGATTAACATCATCCACTGAAGAATAAAGATTTCAGGCTCTAGATATTTGTACTGACATCACCTTCTGTGACTAAAAGATCTGCGAATTAACTGAGATTAGTATAAAAGTTTTCATTTGAGGTAAATTTGTTCCATAGCATTGTACTGTAATGAATGTTATCCTCTACACTGAGTATTTAATATTTATTTCAGTCACTGTTGCCTGAAATATTCTGAACTTCACCAGGAGTGTATCTGTCAGAGTTTCACCAATTCACGCCTCCCTGGGAATAATACTATAAATTTTTTTTTAATATCAATATTATAAATTAATGACATCACATGAAGTTAACTACTTCGCCTTACAGATCTTGATTTAAGGAGTGTCAGACCTCGGAGACAGATTTATTTTTTTTTTTTTCTCCTTTGAATCATACTTGAGTAGCTGAATCGTGGTAGTGCGTGTGATATTTTGCGAAGAAACTGTGGCAAAGAGAATTTTGATGGCCTGGAAGCACCAAAACAAAAGACCTTGTTTGGGAAGAAGGAAAGTGATTGTGTTCTTCTGGGTTTGGGTTTTAATGGTTTGGGTTTTAATTGTTTAGGGAGTGGTGATAATGTCATTCATTAAAAGAAGCAACAGGAAAATTCTGGATAGATTTTTTATAAAATAACTCATTCAGAGAACAACCAGCCTTCTCTTGAAACATAGTGAGAAATGTAATAGAACTTAAAAGTCCAACCTTCTTGTTTTCTAAAGGATTAGTTCAATCCAGTCTTTATAGGTGAGCCTAGTATGCTTGCCGGCCATAACTATGGCTGACCATCATCAACTTGGAAAGCTACAGAACCAAATTGTTTCACTTAGGTCATCCTTAATCCGGATAAAATTACATGTACTTGGATGCAAAATAGATTCTGCAAATTGAGGTAAACTCTTTTTCTGCTTCTATTTGCCTAATCCACATATCCTCTCCTTGATGGTCAATTCAATGAAAAGCAAGGAGTGTGGGAATACAAGCAAAACCCAAATGTGACACGGCAAGTGGAGGCTCTCCAGGAACTGGGCATGGGAATTGCTTTCATCTGTGTCATCTCAAAATCCATTTTCTCATTTAAAAGGTAAAGATGTTGGAGGCTCCTTTGCAACACTGGTGATACACTTTGAAAACAGATGTTTCTCCTCCCCACCTAAGTTATTTACTCTATTGCAATAAAAAGCAAATCTCATCATTTATCCGATACACAAATTCCAACTAGCAACTGCCAGCCTTGCAGGTTCGTTGCTTCTGGCCTAACAGTGAGGAGATGAGTACTTTCTGCTTACCTCAGTCAAAAGAACATAGCTCAGCAGGAGGGGCTACTCTCTCAAAAGGAATGGGTGGTCATGGTAACTCAACACTGTGGATACTGCAGAGTGGTGTTCATGGCAGCTCCAGCTAAAACCCCTTCTGGCCAGAGCCTTTCAAACCCTGTTTGAGGGTGGTCAGACACCAAGAAGATCTCTGGTTTGTCCTGCTGCAGTCCCTTGGGTCACTCTCCCAAGCAAGTCCAGCAGTGAAGACTTGCAGAACCTCACGCAGCTCCGTATTGCAAAGCAGCTGGGACAATTCACCCTCCTGCCTGTAATGTGCATCACTCTGGCCCCGGGAGGTGCCCTCAAAAATGATCTTTCCAAAGGCACTGAAAAGGTCGGGTTATCATGGGAGAGTTTTACTTTCATTTGGATGTTGTTTGGTCTTGGCTAAATATGAGAATAGAAGAAAATGGTGGGTCCTTTTCAAAGCTTCATGTTTGTATTTTTATAATAACTTGGGCTTTTACCTTTGAATGCACAGTAAATGAGGGACATGTCCCTCTTGTATGACTGTTCCTTTTCAAGGTGAAGCAGATAGAGGCAAAGGCCTTGGTAAGGTCACATGTTAAATCACTAATAGTGCCTGTTATCACTGAAGAAGAGTGGCTTTTTTTTTTCTTTTTTCTTTTTTCTTTTTCTTTTTTTTTTTTTTTTTCCCGGAGCAATTTAGCAGTTGCCTTCCTTCTGAATTTGATTCCTCTTTATGTAATGCATTATTTTCTTGACGTGTTAGGGACATACACAAAACCTGGTGATACATTTTCAGAGCCATGGGCGCTGAATCAGTAACTTTATTATTCATTAGTAGTAAACTCAGCCTCTTAGCCTGCCTACTTCTAAGTCAAAACTGCTTATTTCACTGCCACATGCTTTAGTCTTCAGATTCATGTCATATAGTCTAGGTTACAGGCGTCTAAATGTAACATTATCTAACATATCAGTAGAGTTCTTTTGAAAACATGATAGAGCCTTTGTTGTTACACACGTTTTGTATAATAAGGAGAGGGTGTCCAGTTCCCTATATTAAGTAATGGCAGGGCTAAAGCTGCTATCACTGGACAGAAGGTTCTTTTGATGCTCAGTGAAACAACACAGTCCTGTCACAAGGACCTGACATCTGCAGCCCGTGTCACACCTTTTGCCCAAGTCCCTGAGAATTGCCGACTGGGAGCAAAAACAAGTGAAGAATCCCAAAGGAATTTCTGTATATTCCACTTCACTAATTCTAAGTCATTCTTCCAGTATGCCACCTACTAGTTTTCTCAGTTTCACTCAGTATGATGCTTTTTTTTTGTAGCGGCAAAGTGTGTCCTACCAGGATTTCCAGCTTATTCTCACAATTGCCATGGGATCTGATAGCAATTTTTTCCATGTAGTTATGTGCTTATAAATGTTGTGCATTTCTTTTCAGCATATTGCCCAGAAATGCTCTATTTGAAGTGAAAACATTGAATCTCTTGAGTAAATTCTGTAGTACAAAACATACTCAAGACAGATCTGATTGATTGGTTTTGTTGTGTTCTATTGTTTCTGCAATTCCCATTGGCTCTAATGTTGGTGCACTGCACTCCAGTATCCATTGTGTTCAGAACTGTACAAATACATAAAAATGCTACCTTTCTTAAAGAGCCTTTTTGCATACACCTCATCTTGCAGAAACACATTCTCTTGCACGAAGGGAACAACTTCTTTTAAATTCTTCCAGCTATCTCTTTACTGCATGGACTTTAACTTTTTATTGGTGCAGTAAATCCAGGCAGCTGCATCAAACTAATGTTATTTATGTGTGTTTTATAAAACTTTTTCATACACGTGTAGATGGAAAAAATGCATAAATACTATATATCAAAAGTGACATTAAAAGGACATCAGTTGTTCAAATGTAATCATTCAGAAGTTGGAGTTTCGCATTACAACCAACCTCACGTGTGTAACCCAGTCTTTAACTGCAGAATCACTTAATATTTTTCAAAAGGATGTTTGCCTCAGGTTGTACTGCGGTGCATATTCTTAAGGGGCATTTTCTCATTTCTGGAAGGCTTGGTCTTGGCACCACAGTATTCTCTCGGCAGAGGTGCTTTTGTTTATGTGTGTGTTTTAAAATGTAATTCTGAGTAGTGACGACGTCACAATCAGTCTTTGAAGCTCATGATCAAATTGTCATTTATTTCAGGGCTGAAGTTTCAGGTTACTAACAAGGGTTGGTAACTGGACAGGATTTAAAAAAAAACACCAAAAAAACCCCAAAACAAAAAAAACACAACCAACCAAAAACCCCCCAAACAACAAAAAAAACACCAGAAATCCCAAACCTCCCCCCCCCAAAAAAAAAAAAAACAACAACCAACAAACAAGAGAGACATTGTTTACTCCCAACACATTCAACATGAATGCCTTGGGGTACTGAGTATAACCTGCCTGTTTGTTGGTGCTGCCCAGGTGGCCCAAAGGCGGTCCCCAGTCTCACAAAGCAGGTGCACGTGTGGATGCACACCTGAACGAGGGATATATTCATAACTCCGGCCAATGCAGTCCTGGCCCCCCTTTGCATTCAACTTGGCCTCAAAAACTGATGTATTTGCATGACAGAAATAGAATGTTTCAACTCCTGTTGAAGCTCTTCTTCCACTAAATGAAAAGAAGACGAGTAAGAGAAAGAGAATAGATGGCAAAGAGCTTTCCTGCCTGTTGTAAGGCACTCCAGCTGAATAGGGACATGTGGTTTGGATTGCCAGAGGGGAGGTTTCTTCCTCTTTCACACAGCTGAAGTCCAGAGTCATTTGAATCCACTCTTGTGTTCCAGAAAGATAAAGACTTGCCTGGTAGGTGCAAACCGTAGCTCACTTCTCTAGTGGCAAGCAAGAAGTGTTTGGTTTGTGTTGTTTCTTCAAGCAGATGAATAGGTTGAAGTCCCAGAGCTCATGGGGTGTGACAAGGGGGAGTTGTGGCAAGAGCCACTGGTCTCTGCTCGGAGACAGGTTGTGGCGAGGAGCAAGGAGCAGACGCTCACTGTAGTAATCAGAGGGGACTGGGGAGAGGTTTTCTGCTGCTCAAAGTCACCAATTTCATTAAACCTGGGAACGGAGCGAGAATACAGTAGATGGGGGAGAATCTTCTCTGTTTCTCCCTCGCTGGCTTAGCTATCTTGTCTTTCTGTTTCACAAGTATCAAGTTTTTGTTCCAATGGATGTTAGTATTTTTTTTTTCTTTTTTTTTTTTTTCAAACCTCTCAGACATTTGGTAGTGAAGTTACTATGAGGAGGAAGGTTTGGCAGACCCATCTTAGCACTCCGCTGTCTATCCTTTGTGTGTTTTTTGTTGTTTTTTTGTTTGGTTTTTTTTTTTTTTTAGCACAGCCACCCTGTGCCCAAAAAGATGCAAACTAAAATGAACTTAAGGCAAGTTACTCCAGAAGCATACATCTGTGTCGTAACGTGCCCTTGCAGTGAAGCTTCACACAGCCTTTAGGAATACGCAGCTTTCAGATGCTGTGCCATGTTCTGGGAGTATCCAGATGGGCACTCAGTAACCAAACCACCTCAAATCAGTGAAATTTTTGAGAACCTTTGGGCATTATTTGTTCGTTTTCTCCGCCCGTGGGCACTAACATGCTGAACTTCTTGTTTGTTTGTGTACTGGTGTCAGTGGGACAATGCCAGGCATACTCAACTCAGAGGAGTATCTAAAAGCCTTTGAAATAACCTCAGCTATTTATTTTGTGCTGTAGCGTCTTGAGACAGAAGATAATCTTCCATTCTCCTTTTTTAATGTGAAACATCTCGCTCATACAGAAATTATCCTGTAAATGGCTTGTTTGCAAGCTCTAGGGGTATAATGTACTGTTTCCACTTTTATGATCAGTGCTTCCTCAGACAACTAAATCTGTTTTATTATTCCAGGCATAAGGTTTTTCTGGCACAATAAAACTTAAGGGTTTTTTTATTAAAATTTCCAAAAATCACAGCTGCTACTGCCAATTTATATCACTGGGAAACTGGGCTACTCAACCATAATATTTTCATATAAATGCATTGGCTTAGGACGTTTCTCCCTTGGGTTAGACAGGCTGGATATAAAGTCTAGTAAGGGTATTGAAGGAAAAGAAGTTTAAAGTTAATTTGAGATGAAGCCTGAACCTCACTTTTAAAAAGTTACTTAAAGGATTTTATGTTTCACTTCTGCTTGGAAGATTGGCATAATAACTAAATCTTAGGTGTTTGTTGTTAGGCTCTATTTGCCACCAAGCTGAAACTTTGGCTTCCAGCCTCCTCTGAGTTATTGTGTTGGAAAGAGTCAGCAGCCATGTAACGGACTTCTGGGTAAAGCTCAAGGATTTTACTGGTAAGGAGATGTTAGTCAGTGCTTTGAACAGCCTGTTTGATAGATGAGGCTGTTTTGGTTCTTGCTATTTTAAATTTTTTACTATTGATAGGTTTTTGGTAACGTGAATGAGGTGAAACTCCTTTTTCTCTGCTGTTTTTGGGCAAAAGCTGCTTTAAACTTTTGCATGGAAATGGAGAAAGTGGAGGCACAGGGAAAGAGAAGTATAATTTCTTTTTTCTTTACCTTAGCGTCTGTGTGCCAGATTGCTCCCATCCTTCCTTCTGCAACCAGAGTTATCTGTGGGCAGTGAAAAAGTTAATTCCGCTGCTACAAATTGTCATCAGGGTTTAGAGCCAGTGCTCTAGGAGCTGGATATTTATGTACACAGATTTAATGTAGTCAATGGATGCAAGAACTAAACCTTGCAGTGGCATTTGCTTCGTATTTTGAAGGCTGTCTACTGATTGGGAAGCTGAGGTTCCAATGCCCCGTTATGTTGCAAATTAAAATAATTAATAGTCTAGAGGTATGTAGCCATGTGTGTACTCTCATATTTGTGTTTGCTGTGGGGTATTACATCTGTTAATGAGGTGGAATCGGTTTAGTTATCACACTATGAGCTGGTCAAGGCCACATCCTCTGAAGTCCCATCAAATAAAGGTTAATAGTAAACTGACGCTGATTAGCTCATCGGTCATATTTCTTCATGACCCAACAGTATTTCCAATTTTCAGGCTAACCTGTGATGATCTAGGGCTGTCCTCTGTGAGATGTCCAGGAAAAGGAAAACTTTTCCAGAAGAAGAATTTTCCTTAGAACCACAGCCTGATGTGACAAATGATTGTTTCGGACCAGTCGTTGTTTGTCTGCTAGGTAACAGAAGGAAGGAATTATGGGGCACCTTGAAAATAGATCTGAGAAATCCAAGGGAGCCATGTGATATCTGGTGTAATTTTCATGCCTCTTACCATTTGTCATTATTGATTTTTTGGGGGTTTTGGTTTGTTTGGTGTTTTGGTTGTTTGGTTGTTTGTTTTTTTTGGGGGGGGGGGAGAAATGGAGGGGTAAGTGTATATTGCATCCGCTGAATACGTTTCAGTTACTGACAGGACCTGTTGGAGAATCATTGTCTGGTGGAAAATCCAATGTCTACAAAGTTGCCTTTTGACATGTGAAAGCCTGAAAAATTGCCAAAACATGGCAGGGAACCCAAATTGCTCTATGTTGTTTCAGGTCAGTTTGGTGCACGTCAGAATTTAGTTGAATGGATTGCAGACATTTAATTTTAAAACAACTTACTATACCTGCATTTTCCAACCAACACATTTGCTTCTGAGGCCTGAAATTCAGGCTCCCTATGTCTCCTGAAGTTTGAGCTGACCAGAGGAGTATTTCTGCCATAAAATAACAGTTTCTGCTTTAACCAGTCATTTTTGTAGTGCATCATGGGGTAGCACAACTGGAATTTATTATGAGGGATGTAGAAAGCCTAAAATAAATATGATCTGAGCTGGATCTCCTCTATGGCAATGGGAAGTGCATTTTTAATGTTGAGATTAAGTCATCTGAAGTGTTTTGTGTCAACTCATTAAATTGATGAGATGCTTTTGTTTAAAAATTATTGAAATATGTGAATCTGATAGTGATAGAAATGCAAGTAAAACTGCCTTTAGCCTTCAGAAAACTGTCCATGTAAAATGTTAATTCTTTCTGGTTTTCTTGGTATCTAAGATGCCCTTAAAAGCGTGAGACAAAATAAATAGATAAGCTTTACCTGACATAAGCAGCAGTCTCCTTAAGGTATGTTGATGAAGGTTTGAAATATCAAAACTCCTCAAGGCAGAAAAGAAGTTTGATTAATGACAACGGATGCTGAAGTTTTGGTACGGCGTGGTTAGCATACCTGTGATGTAGGGAGTCAGCTGAGGTATTTCCATCCGCCAACGACCCCCCACTTACCTTAGAGCTTACTATTGCACTCCTCCAATGCAATTCCTATTCCTGTACTGTGCACGTGCTTAGTAGTTACAGTACAGCCACAAAAACTCCAGTGTTTAGATGACGACGCCTGCAAGAACACGTTTGGTGAATCCAGATGAGGAAGGTGATCTGAATGAGCTCATTAAATCATATCAGATAAAAAAACCTAATAACATGTGATCAACTCAAAGCAGCAATTTTTGTGAAGTAAAACATAGCTGGATAAGGCGGAGATGACATGTTAGTTTGTAAGCACTTCTGCACTACGATTATTTCCACACAGATGGTCTCATATTGATACAGAAATCTGGAGACCTTCCTGAAAAGAAGGGCAAACCAGTGTATCTCGCTGATCATGTTGGGGAAATGTAACACCATCTTGTTCCTCTCATCTTTCGTCTTTTAGCATGATTCCCTTAGTTCACTCATTTTTGTATTTAAGTTCAATTGCTTTAGTAACATAATATTGGTGTCCGACTGCCAAAGCAAATGTAGGGTACAGATTTTCATTAGCCAAAGCTTTGGAACCTTTTAGATGATTAATTATTCTAAGGCAACAGAAGAGTTGTGTGAAAAAAAACCCAAAACCTTTGCATGCTCCTTTTTCCACATATGCTTACCAGAGGAACTTGGGGGTGTTATTTATATATTGTGGTAAAAAATTACATTAGCACTTGCTGCCCCAGCAGACTCCTTGGGTTTTGCTAAAATTCTCCTCTGATTATCTGTTGGCCCTGTGCAGTAAAATATAATTAAGGGCTTTGGGAACATTTCAACACATCAATTATCAGTTTTATACAAAGAGCTATCAGTGGACAGGGTGCTTACCCATTACGCTGGAAAGACTGTGGCTTTTGTTCACACGGTAATGATACGCAATCCACGAATAGCCAACAATACAAAATCATAACATTAGCCTGGAGTTGGGCAGATATATTACCACTGCCAGAAAGAATAATTTTGATGAACTGTTAAAGTCATTATTCAGTTCCATTACTCTGTCATAACATCCATTCAGCCTGTGTCTAGGTTATGTTTGGTTTGTTGTTATAACTTCTGTAGTGGAAGTCAGCTGCAGTGTAACCTTTGTCAATAAAAGACCAACACAAACAGTTGGGTTTTGTATGTTATTAGCCGTGTTGTCATGGACTTTTTGTTTTCCTCTCTGGTGGCTGCTGAGGTCAGACGTCGGTCTCAGGGCAAAGAGAAAAGCACTGTGATGGTGTAGAGATTACCTCATTAAATGACTATGCGCTATATTAATAGTGGCTTTGCCAGTGTTACTTTAGGTAAACCCTTGCTTTTTCTGTCATAGTCATAACACTGAAACACTTCCTGTTAATTATGAGCTTCCATCGATGGTGCCGGTAGAACAGGCAGACAAAGTGGACGTGCCACTAAGCCTATTTCCTGGCCTCTTGTTTGGTGTAGGCTATAAACTGGCGTTACGATGGTTGGTGGAATGGCACAGAACTGTGCAAGGGAGAGGTGGAGTTTGAAAGGACAGAGGAAGAGAAATAAGAGTGGGTTGGATGCTTTTCTCTCCTTGCCTTTTCCCACTAATTTTGAAAGGGTTGTGCTGTGAAGCAGTGAGCTAACTTAAGAAACATGATGTTAGCCTTGACCACACCCGTCCCATGAAAACCGTGCGTCAGCGCTGCAGAAATCCCTCTTTCAGCTCTGCAGTTTGCACAGACCTCACCCATGTGTATCCTGGGATGACCTCTCAAGGACAGCACATATGCCCTGGTGACCACAAGACTCCCTTATTGTAGTTCTTACTTAGCTGGGCTTGCAGCTTGACTCGACCGCTGTGCTGGAGAGAGCCAAGAAGGCACGCCTACCTCGCTGGGTTGAGTAGCTGTGATCAAATTACCCCTCTGCCTTCTTTATGTTGGCTCCCTGAAAAAAAAATAAATTAAAAAAAAAAGTTCTAGTGGTTTTATTTTAAAATTGGCCTTTAGGAAAAGAGTCTTTAGCACAAAGAGATGTTTTAAGATATCCAAGACCTGCTTTTTCAGAGTTTTGAGATGGCATTTATTTTTAAAGGGTTTGAGTCTCGCAGCTTTGATTGGCAGGGTAAAACCTTTCCTTTAGTGATTCTTGAGATGTAGAATTTATTCCTCTTGGTCAGCTGCCTCGACAGATCCTTTAAGAAAACAATTCTGAAAATTCTTTTTTTAAACAGTTATTTTCATCTGGTTCTTGTATAATTTTCTGCCCTTATAGTAAAAATTGTCTGTGTGGCTTTTAATACGTTGTTACGCTTTTCTAGTCTGTTAAAATGCAATGCAGTTTAATTGGGTTGGTCTCCTCACTAGAATTGGAAAGACTGGTGGAGAAAGCCCTTCCGGACAGATTGATTTACCTTTATTAAATTCCTGTTGTCACATTATGACTTTTGAAAGGATCACTTGCCAAAAACTTAAATATACCCCCTGCTGTAATTCCCTTGCCTTACCTGGAGGTACTCCAGAGAAGAATTTTGACTACAGCTTTAACAAAAGAACAAAAAAACCCCCAAAAAACCCCAAAAAACCCACAAACAAACAAAAAAACCACAAAAAAACAACCCACAAAGTTGGAAAAGCAAAGGTTTATCTTTTTGCCAGTCTGCTTTTTTTTAAAGAAAAAAAAAATATACTGTTGCAATATTGTTAGTTTAATGGTTCTTTATAACTACCCTTTGGGAGTTTGACAACAATATTTGTTGAACTCTGTTTTCCTTCTATTCTTTGACCTGTATTATTTGTTCTTGTGTTGGTCATACGAGTGGCAAGATGCAGGCATTCCAAAATAATTTCCTTTTTAATAATAAGAGTTTTCATTACGTAAAAAATTATGGAGCATTATATTGATTAAGAAGTGCAACAAAAGACAGAATTTTAAATGTTCATCTTGCAGGTGTCTCGCAGAAAAAATAAATAAATTGCATATTTGTACTATCAAGTATTATCTAAACATTAAAATCCAGTGTGTTTTCAGAGTGAACACAGAATCATTCCTTTCACTCTGAAGTCCATCGCTATTTGATTTTGATGGAGAACTCTTGTCATTTGAAGCGACATGAGCCGTGCTGTCTAACAGCTGTGTTGTGCATTGCACAGTTAAACCCCACGTGGAGGGAGTCCACACCGACGGCACATTAATGTCTCTGTGTTCGTGCACCCACCCTGGTTGTGCCTGCATTCTCCCCAGGTTTTTCAGGATAGTGTTTTGGGAGAAGAGGAAGAGGAGAATTAATTTTGTCGCTAATTTAGAAAATGAATGTGACCTCCTTATTTCTGTTTTTACCCATCTAAATAGTGGTGCCGAAGCCCGATAACCGAAATCAAGTCCATATGGCATTTCAAACTCTAAAGACTCTCTTCCTCACAGTGAGCACTTCACAATAATTGGCTGTGATGAAAGAAGGATGGAAAAAATGACATTTTGATAAATTGCCCTCACCAAGGAGAAACCTGAAAGTTCTTTTTGGCAGTTGCACTAATTATTGAACTAAATTTTCCTTGCGTTTTGTTTACTCATTTGATCGTTAAACTCCCAGCTAAGGTAGACCTTGGAAGAGTTGAATTATAGCAATACTGTTAAGAATCCAGAGATAGTCTCTTTTTTTAAAAAAAAAAAAAAATAAATAAAATCTATAAACTTCTGCCAAAGGAGTTAAGCTTTTGGTTTAGATCCAGGACACATTTTGGAAGGAAGTTACGAACTCCACATAACGGATTCAGTTTGAAAACAGAATTATCTACTTGCCTTTCCAACTTTCTCATTTTCCTTTAATCTTCTGGTTCACTGCAGCAACATCTGCATCCTTTCTTTTGTTGTAAGGATTTTTTGTGAGGTATATGTGATTCAGATGGAACTAAGGAGAGGTTTGAAACGTAATTTCATCCCTTAATATTGTCTGTTTCCAAGTTAAACTCCACTATTTTAGCATAAATATACCGTGGCACCAAGTATGATTGACTTTAGCCGCCATAGTTTGGAGGGCATTGTTGAAGAGCAATTGATGGTTTAAGTCAAAACACTGAAAACGCTATTTGCTTTCTTTTGCAATCTGACTCCTGTGACATTTAAACCAGGACTTGACTGACTAGGTAATGCAGGGGTCGCATGGTGTATCCTTCAAGCAAGAACACTCTTCTGGTGCATTCACTGTGACCTTTGCCTTTTAGCATAGACAATAAATTTGCTTCCAATAACCTTTCTAGCTGAGCATAGCATGGTCTACTGAAAGTATGTCAAAGAAATTGCGTCCTTTCTCTCTCTGGAAACCCAAATGGGAGAAGTGTGTGAGAAGTAATTTAATGTGCATCCTTCTTTACTTTCATACAGGAGAGAGTTACAGGATGGGGGGGATCTGGCACCTTCCATTTATTTCAGCTATTGCTGGAAAGAAACGTGCCAGAAGTACAGGTTCTAAGCTCAGTGTGGCTTTGGGTCCGCTAGACATCTCTTTAAATTTCTAGCTGGTGCTTTTGGCCATGGCAGCAGAGGCAGCAGTCCTAGTTAAACAAGGTGCTGGTATCTAAACTCATTCAAACTGCTCTTTCGTCAGAATATGCCAGTTCAGAAGCTACCATTTCATCTAGGAGGGGAACTTCTGGCTTGCCCACCAGTCATCCATACGTACAAATCCTCAGCATGCGTTATCTGGCTGTGTACAAGGCAGGACCAGCAGCCCTGGTGGCTGTCAGGAACTGAATAAATGCCTCCCCAGATGCAGAAAGGATGCCAGTGGCCACTTGTGAGGCTGCTGCATACCCCCATAGAGGTGTTGTGGCTGTTGAGGATGGAAATGGTACCCAGAAGAAGCTGCATCCTGTCCCTAACTAGTAACGGTGGCTCTTTCGGTGTGCTGGAATGGCTTCTCGAATAGCAAGGACAGCTGAGATAGGAGGAGGAAGAAGGGGGAGGGAAAGGAACAGGGTGGGAATAAGGGAAAGATGAGGAGTCCCAGGCTGGGAGAGGTCAGGCAGGGAGTCACGAAGTGCATTTGGGGAGACCAGGGCCTTGGGGCACTGAGAAGGGCTGTGGGCCAGAGGGAGTCTGAGCCTGGAGGGTGTGAACTAGTGGAGGTTTGTGCACCTGCAGTTGGTAGACACAAAGCTGGGTACGGAGGATCTTTGGCATAGAGGTCAACCGAGGGGCAAACCTGAGAGTAGGAGGCTTGAGTGGGAAAAAGGTTTTTTTGTTGTTTTCAGTTTTGGTTTTTTGTTTGAGAGGGGCCTTCTATGACTGAAGAAGTGAAGTTACTGTA
This sequence comes from Athene cunicularia, assembly GCF_003259725.1. Lineage (NCBI taxonomy): Eukaryota > Metazoa > Chordata > Aves > Strigiformes > Strigidae > Athene > Athene cunicularia. The sequence continues at coordinate 24,937,192 of NW_020799092.1, forward strand.
GAAATAACAATGAATGTTGTCATACAGACATCTGAGAGTCAGGTGTGTTTGGCAGAAAAATGTTGTATTAGCAGCATTCCCAAACATCCTCTCTTTCACGGAGCACCTTTTAGCTGGGAATCAGAAAGTACCGTATAAACATAAACATATATGGATAAAGGAAGCCTGACCCATGGGAATGTTTGATTTTTTTCCTGAGATCACACATTGAAGCCTGGTGAAAGAGTCAGGAAGAGTGCCAAGGTTTCCTAATTTGTAGCGCTTTGTTCTTGCAAACAGACAGTATCTCCTGCAGGCTGTGTGCGTGCTGATTGTATTTATTGATATTTGCATGTACACAAGTGGGAATAAAATAGAATTAAATCTCTGATCAATCTCTATTTATTAACATATTGTCTGTGAGTAGCGAAACTAATGAAGCCTGCTTTCCTATAGATTTAAATTTCATGGTTGGACTCTCTGATGTCCAGTAAAATCTAAGTTCCAATTGAAGCTTTTCTCACAGCTGGGATAATTACAGACCCTCTTGTGTGCCTGGATTCTCTAGTGTCTAATAAAAAGGGGAGCTTATATTGCAGTCTTTCCTGTTTATGAGGCACCAGTAATGGGGGCTCTTTATTTTTTTAATCTTCTTTGCCTCTTTCATTAAGTTTGTTAGAACGAAACATAACTGTGATCCTCTGTCAGATGGGTTTTAAAAGTCCATCTTTAAGTCGGAAAGGCAACAAAGATGTAAAATTATGCAGAGTTGTATGATGACTTTAATTTCCTTAGGACACAAGGCTCAAAATTGGGTTAGCCTTTCAAGTATCATACTGTTTTCTTTCTAAGTGAAACATGAATAAGCACCGGTATTTACATGATGGCATACAAAATGGCAATAATGCCTTAATCTGATAATATAGGTTGCCATTAAAGCCATAAAAAATTATTAGGCTGACTGCTGATAATGGATACAAGTGCCTCAGGACTTCTAAGGAGAAGAACAAAACCAGTACCAGCAGGGTCTGTGAAGACAAGCAGAAATACTGGAAATGAGAGAGTTGATATTATCCAGAAGTAAAAGCGATTGAACAGTCAATTGCTTCTAGAAGTTGTTTGTTTAAACATTGAACCGCTGCTAGCATTTAGAGTAAGTGCTCTAGCTATCCATCTGTGAACAAATAACAAAGCTGCTGTATGTCCCTCAGCCATTAGCTACAAACCCTTAGGACCAATTCCATTTTTACTCTCTTGAATCCACATATTTTTGACAAAATAGCAGTAATAATGCCGGTTGTAAATTGCACTTGGTTTAAAAAAAAAAAAATTAAACTGCAATTTAGCGGAGCCAATGGTAACATTTGTTTCAGAAGTTTAAACTTTCCCATGGGAATGCTGGAGCAGCCCTTCTGATCTCTCTGTGTGTGTATTCAAAGGAAACATCTTTACAATGCAGATGCTTGGGAAAACATACTGGAACATAGACGTTGCTTCTCAGGATAATCACAGAAACAAGCTTGCTGGTGTTTGTTTGTAGTTAAAGGTTTAAAAAAATAATAGAAGTTTTGGGTTGGTTTTTGGGTTTTTTTGGTCTTTTGTATGTTTTTGTGCTAAAGGTCTCATTTTTTTCTAAGTGTGAGTAGGCATAAACAAATCTTTGTACACCAGAAATAAAATAAAAGAGGTGAGCTTGATGTCTGCAGTGGCAGTGGATGTGGCTGCTGCGAAGTCACTGCTGGATCTGGGCCAGTTAGATCAATGTCCCCTCCTGCAGGTCCTATATGAGTAGCTCCAAAGAGACAGTAGAGGAAACTCCTGTCCACTTGGTGCTTAAGTAAGATGTCGGTATTTGAGACATGACAAATCCATACGAATTCTAATCCTACATCTGTGCTGGACATGAGTTTGTGTCTTTGCATTATAAAACCTTCCCTTCTAAGATAAATGGATAATACTTGACAAAAAACAGGTGTCTTCCCCTTCAGGCCTTGGTCAGCGTGCTGGATTGTATCTCTGCAATGAATGAGCTACAGTGGCTCTGTTGAGTAGATTGTGATCCACTTCACATACACCTAAGCACCAGTCTGTCCTGCGTAGTGGGGGAACTGGCAGGGGGACAAAGCTTTCATGTGGTATTCCTAGCCGGACTGGTAGAATTTACTGACAGAAATACCAATAACGATCGTCTTCAGAACTTGCTGAAACTCTGGCATCAGCTCTCCTACCAGAATCAAACATCTTTATGTCATCTTAAGAACCTGTGAGACTTGGCAGGTGTTTGAAGTAGGCGTTCGTCATACAGGAAAGCATAGTAATCAGTTCGAGAATACCCTGTTCAGTGTCGGGTGAGCTGCTAGACTCAGCCCCTGTAGCAAATGACTGGATACTATCTGTCATAGGTGACGAAACATCTCCAAATTGTTTTGAGCATTTCTTTGAAATATCTTGTGGGAGCTGAGTGCCTAAATCTTGGTTGCCGTGATACCTAAATTAATCACCTACTACACAAGGTGATACGAATATAATCTAAAGTGGGGGTTTTTTTGTGATTTTGTCTTGAATGATGATTGTCATATGGTATTTTGGCTGGTCTTCCAACTTGCTGAGACTCCTCAAGCACCAACAGTTGAGACCTGTCTTTTATAAGAGCTCTCAGGATTGTCCTGTTAAAATTCCTAACACCTCCAGTAACATACATTTTGCATCGCTGAATAAAGTCAGTGGACTTTAATACTCTTTTCCTTCTGCTGTGACCTCGCTGTGGATTTCCAGTGAGCTCAGTGTCGTGACTTCCTTTGGAAAAGGTCATGCCGAAATCACATTGCACATCCATCTTATTGGCAATCTCAGAACATAACCTGATTAAACTGCTAGCCTTCTCCCTACACGTTGTGTATGTGGGTTTGATATTTGATCCGTGACTGTGATGGGACAAAAATTTTAGACCATCTAATGTCCTTAAGTGGATCATAAAGTGGTTTTCTGCATAAGAGTGCAATCGTTCTCTCTCAAAATGTCAAGGCAAATTTCAGCTATGGCACAAAGCAGCGATTTAGTATAGTACCTCAACCACAACTAAAGACCATGGTCTTGACATATGAGTAGACCTTGATGCTGACTTCAGAAAGATGTTCAGTCATGACTAGAGCAATGAAGTTGCATACACCAATTCCCACTGCCAAGTTCATCCCAGAGAGAGCCACGTAATCACATATTTGAAGAAGAATATGCTCACAGTAACAGATTGCTCTAGGAGATGATGTAATCAAAATAGATCTTCAACAAAGCTTTTGGTAGTCTTTAGGAATAGAGACTTAGACTTATCTGAGAGTTAGGATGTAAATGTGCAAAGCAGTTTTTGGACTTTTATGCGGGAACAAAGAATACACATGGTCCCTGTTAGCACTGCAGGTCAGGAGGCTACCATCTCGTGTGCTTTGTGTGCTCTTAGGGTAAGATATTACAGTGTTTCAAAGACGAAAATTACTATATATAAATGGTGTCTTTATTTCTTTTACTCCTGATGGGGTGCCTGATTTATAATTCTCTGGAAAGTATCTGGTGTTCAAACCTAAATATAAATTTAAATTCCTAAGAAAATTACATCTGCTGTAGGAGACAGCAAGATAGCTTGATTCCCCAGAAAACTTACTTGGACAGAATCAGAAAGAATACAATGTTCTTTTTTTTGTTCTTTTTTTTTGTTTTATTTCTTTTTTTTTTCTTCTTTGGTAACGAAGCATTCCTGAAGATAAACTGTGCTTTAACCGATCATCATAGTCAGTTCTTGCTTAATCAAATTAACTATCACAGTTTATTATAATTTTGATTATTTTTTTTTTAACATTGACAGAAACCATTGTTTATTTTTAAAAATGAAGCAAATCTGGCCTAGACTAGCTAAAGAGTCTGAAATGCCCGACTCGGACAGCTGTCCACAGGCATGTGTCTTTTCCAAATACCAGCTGCTTCCACTAATCCTCTTGCCAGCACACCTACACTGCAAAGCCTAATCATGGCTTATATGAGTAGCTGTCCATATAAATTGATAAAAACATTACTATACCACTGTCTTAGAGTAATAGTTCGGTTGAAAAGTTCCAGCTGTTGGAGGCAAAAATATTCTGATTAGGACAATGTGGTGTTTTTCTAGTTCCCCTCACTTAGCAGTTAAGGGTATGTTGCCTTTAGCAATATTTGCCTTTGTTCAAGGCCTCCTGACCCCAGAGTTCTGTTTTATAGTGCACTCGTGACCTCTTATTACTACGTATACAAAACGAGCCATGGATATGGAATGATAGAAATACATCTATTAAATGAAAAAGCTAAAGGACGTCTTACGGAAGACTTACATATCCTAACGCTAAGCAAATGTTAATGGAAGGGACTGAAGATCAGCGAAAGTGAAGCTGACAGTGGGTCTGGCATCCCTTACTCTGACTGTGAAATTTTAGTTTTATATTCAGACTGGTACGCTGGCAGTTCCTTTTCTGTAAAGCCACATTGCTGTATCTGTTTATACAGTTGATGTTCATAATAAATAGTTATGTCAGTCTTTAATTACTACGGAAACTCCTATATCTTACAGTTCACACCCCTCGAGCACACAAATGTTTAGAAAGAGAGATCGATCTGTATGTGACCCCCACATACTCCTGTGTCAAAGGAGTTCTGTTTAAACAGAGTTACTTTTTTTTAGTGAGCTAATTTCGCACAATTGTTTTATTTGAAAAATAGCCTTTTGAGAAATTTGATTTAAAGGGAACGAGCTTTCAGTCCAAGTAGCGTCTGCATGCAGTGATATCGTCAGAGTAACCCCATGGCTTGCAGCATCTGGGTTTCATGACTATAGTGCAAATATCACTGAAAGTCACATTTTATAGCATAAATGTGTGTTGACTGTCTTGGTAGTAACTTAAACATCATTAGATACGAAATGGCCGTTTTTACTGCTGACCAGCAATTGTTCAGGACAGTGAGAGAAATCACTGCGTGTGTAGAACCAAACACGTCTTGAAGGTGCACAATAATCTAAGACTCAGCAGATGCAACTTGCAGCCAAAGGAATTTCCAAATATTCAGAAGGAAGAAAAAACGTCTTCACATTGAGGGTGAATAAGCACTAGGACAGGTGTCCAAAGATGTGTCATTTCCATCCCTAGAGGTATTCATATCTCAAGGCCCTGAGCAACTTGATGGTTGGAGGTTGGACTGGAAAAGCTCCAGAGTTCTCCTCTCTTCCAGCCTTTGGGGTGGTTCTACATATTGCAGCTCAGTGTGGCTGCTTGCCCACTGCTTTGGCTGTGGGGCAGGTATAGGTTGCCCAATCAAAAGGCCTTGCTCTATTGCAGTGCTGGAACCACACTTTTAACACACTGCTAACAGAACGTGCATCCTTGTATGTAACAGTGGAAAGGGCCCCTAGAAGTAACACACTGTTTACATCATACTTTGTTGTTGAAAACTCACTGCTTTCCAGCAGGGAAACTGGAGATTCTTATCATACTCCTGGGGGTAAGAAACCCCCAAATACTTCACATTCCATTCCCTAGGAAACCTGCAGTCTATGGAAACTAGATGCATTAGGAGTTGTATCACTGGACTATCCTTGATAAAGAGAAAAAACAAAACAAAACAAACAAACAAACAAGGGTACTGAATCATGACCTCCATCAGGAAAAATTGAATTTGCAGTTGAACTGGCTTAAATGATTTTTCATTAAGAGCATGGTATCACTAAACGCATTAAAACTGCATGCAATAATTGACAAAATACTGAATTGTGAAAGACTGAGCTATTAAGCATTTAAGCTTCTTAAATGCATAACATTATAGCTCAGAAATTAACAGTAATGTGAGCTAGCACCTAATGGCCTAGATAAAGACATTGAAATGTACAGCCAAGTATTTGTATAAAGACAGCCGTTGGAAGTAGTTTGTGTCCATATCATGTGCAGCAAGAGAAAAAAAATAATAATCTGAGTTTCTACAGGAAGCAATACACATAAAACTGTAATTCTGAATCATTGGTAATGAATAAAATGGTTCTGATATTTTCATTAAACTATATATTTAGAGGAGAATTTTAAAATCAGATATTGATACCATTGGGTCTGTCTTATAATGCTGACCCGATTGTGACATTTGTCACGTCACGCTGCAGCTGACAAATCAACACCAGGTTGGAGGTGATACTAAAATGTTCAACATACCATTAAAATGCATAAATACCGATCAAGCCCTTTTTCTAAAATCTGAGACTAATTAAACAACTGCAATCACTTTCTTAGAATCTTAAGATCAATTATGTAGACGGAAGAGAGGAATATAATAATGATGACTTTAAATATCTAAAGGCTCCAGGCTTTATCAAGGTACAGAAGAAACACTTGGAAATGATCTAAACCTCTCTGAATGTCCCACTGTTAATTATTCATCTCCCGAGGAGATGCTGGTCACATCAAAACAAGTGACCAAACTGCTAATAAGCACCATTTTTGTCTCCATTTCACGTAAACTAAAATCTGGTTTAAATTTCAGAACGGCATTCGTATTTTAGAATAAACCAGGGATGGTTTCTCCCATGTTTTTTTGTTTTTTGTTTGGTTTTTTTTTTTTTTTTAGATGTGTGGAACCCTTAAGAACTTCAGTAACAAAGCTGTTAAATATGAATGATTTAACAGAAGTTTGCTTATTTTTGAGATTTTATAGGAAGATTAAAATACCAATTTCTATCTACAAAACAAATTAGGTAATTATTAAGGGTAATAATGGATGTGTTGTATTGTTGTAACTGAGTGCACTACCTGGGGCATTAGTAGGTAGCTCTTATTCCCGTTAATTTCTGAAATATGGTGCAGGGAATGGTTGCACATTTCGGAAGCTTTGGTGTGATTGAGCTGTGGTTAACCGGGTTTGTTCAGCCTTAAGAAGAGAAGGCTCAAGGGAAAGCTTATTGCTGTCTGCAACCACCTGATGGGAGGGTGTAGAGAGGACTTCAACCCAGAGGCATAGAGTGACAGAATAGGAAGCAACAGATCCAAGATGGACATTGAGAAATGATGCATAGATACAGACAAATGGGTTTTTTTCCCCATGAGGATGATGAGACAGCAGGACAGCTGATCACAAAGTACGTGGAATCTCCATCCTTATAGATACACAAAACTTGACTGGACAAAGCCCTGAGCTATCTGGTATAAGCTGCCTCTGCTTTGAACAGGAGGCTGGATTAGATGACCTCCGCGCATCCAAATATTGATTACGCTGTGACTCGCTGGAGGATTTCGGAAGCAGTGATCTCTTATGAAACAGAGAAAATCAGCAGTTAGCTTAGTATGAGCCACTCAAACTTATTGAGGTGCTGTGGAGTAGGTTGTGCATATTTTGGAAAGTGATTGTGTAGACACTGAATTCGTACCCTGTTTGACTAGGAGATGTCCTTGCAACAGTGGATGGCTCTCCTGTAGCCAACACAAAAGGCTTACAGTTTCACTAATGTTCTAATCCTAGAACATTATCTAGAAGCCAATTAATGTATTTTTAGTCATAAAAAAACTTCCAGTAGAATGCTGTACTGATTTATCTTTATTTTGGAGGCAACATGGATGTATTTAGTGTATAAAATGTACCTGGCTTGTGTCAGCCCTGGCGTGGCCAGCAGGGACAGGGAAGGGATCTGAGCCCTGGGCTCGGCACTGGGGAGGCTGCCCCTCACTGAGGGGGTTCAGTTCTGGGCCCCTCACCCCAAAAAGGCCATTGAGTGACTCGAGCGTGGCCAGAGAAGGGCAACGGAGCTGGGGCAGGATCTGGAGCACAGGTCTGCTGGGGAGCGGCTGGGGGAACTGGGGGGTTCAGTCTGGAGAAGAGGAGGCTGAGGGGAGACCTCCTGGCCCTCTGCAACTCCCTGCCAGGAGGGGGCAGAGAGGGGGGATGAGTCTCTGGAGGCAAGGAGCCAGCGCCAGGCCCCGAGGGAATGGCCTCAAGCTGCCCAGGGCAGGGTCAGGCTGGCTCTGAGGAAGGATTTCTGTGCAGAAGGGGCTGTTGGGCGTTGGAATGGGCTGCCCAGGGCAGGGGGGAGTCCCCGGGATCCCTGGAGGGGTTGAAGAGTCGGGCTGAGCCAGCGCTGAGGGATCTGGGGGAGTTGGGAACGGTCAGTGCTAGGTGAACAGTTGGACTTAGATGATCTCCAAGGTCCTTTCCAACCGTGATGATTCTATGAAAAGCATTTGGAATATCAATATTAACTCAAATTTCTGTCTCATGCCTTAACGTGTCCATGTGATTATAACCATTACTGCACCCACATTCCTCTATTGTATGATTAGCCATCAGTAAAGACTGGATCTTCTGATCTGCAGATCATTCTGTGCTCCTATTGTTGATTCTCAACACTGCAGCCCTTGCAATTAACTGTAAAAAACAATTTCAAATAAACTCCCATTTCCACTTGCGGTCCTCAGGAGGCCTGAGCGTGCCCCGTGTCTGTACAGACAATAGTCTGCTTGGTGAAAATGGAATCATTCGCCCGTCAAGCCGTAAGAAATCTCCACTCAGAAACTGTAAACTCAGGTCTTCAGAGACCTATAGTTGGGTCAAATTTGGGTGATTGCTGACAGAAGTGTGACGCTTCTATCAAGCATTAGGTTTTTGCTTTAAAGCAGAGTACTGTCAGATCTTTTCACTGACACTGTTACTAGAGAGGAGAGTCTTATTGTAAGTAATTTTGTTTGTTACAGGGACATAAATGCTTGTTGTCTCCTGAAATTCTCAGAAACTGTTGTAAAATTTTTGCAAAGTTGACAAAGTTGCAAGGAAATAAAATTAGGTTAGTGTAATGGTAAGTACCAGGCAACCTTAACCATAAATTTCCTATCTGCATGCCAATCATTTTTGTGTTCTTTCTCATGACAAGCTGGATTATTGATAATTCTCTTTTCCATTCAAATCTATTTCTGCATGAAGTAATGTGCTTGGTTATAATTGTAAGGACATTTCCTCAATTTAAGCAAGTATTTATACATTACAGTTAATCCAAATACAAGTTTTGAAAGGACAGCTTAAAATAGCAAAATCATAATATCGTACCTCACAAATTAGTGCAGTCATAAGGAAATTCCATAATCACAAGATTAGCTTGAAGATTTAAGTGAGGTCAAAAACTTGACTCACCAGCTTTACTCTGACTTTTTTTTTTCTGAGTTAAATGAGAGAACTGTGTATTGTAGCACTGAGGCAAACAAGCTGTGTAAATTAATCTGTAATTTTTATTTCGTTCCCATTTTTTTATGTGTGCTACTTTTTAGCATTTCTGGTTTATGATAGCAGTAGTCACTATCTCTCACTGTTAGTGCTGTTGTGCATTTATTACAAACCTGGTTGTGGTTGGTACATAACTTTTCCAGATCAGTATGCTAAAGGTTAAGTGTTTCCATTCTCACTCAGCTGTAAAACACATTTTGTTGCTTTTCTTTGCTCTTTTGTTATGTAGCCATTTACAAATTAAAGGAAAGGCAATCATTACACTAAAAAAAAAAAAAAAAATAGTATGAAGAGAGGCAGAGAGTTTCCTTATCTAACATCATTACTGTGCCATTGGCTGTGGCTTATCAGGTATCATAACTAAGTAAAGCTAAGCCTCATCATTACTTGACTGAGAAATCGTGAGGGAAATACTAATTGCTTCAGGAAGGAGCACAGATTTTTTTTGGTGGAAACATCCTTCTTTTGAGTCGTGCTTGTTCCATTACTGTGGTTGAGTGTTAGCAGTGAATACCGGCACTGGAAGTATTCAGAGGAGTTTTGCAATATAGATCCAGTAAAATGATCAGAAGCAACATTTTATATACTTGTGATAAGCGTGATAAAAATCTGGTGTTGGTCCCCGGCACTAAAAAATCCAGACATCTTTGCAAATGTGTTAAGTGTCTTTGTAGTCCAGCTGGGATCTCTTTAAAAAAAAAAAAAAAAAAAAAAAAAAAAAGATGTTTCACAGTCCATAATGCAACAGACAGAACACACCTCCAGTTTGGCATCGATTTTTCTAAATCAAAGGTTGAAGCAGATATTTGATTTCCATTATTCATTCTTGCCATATCTTTCACAAGAAACGTGAACGGTCTTCAATCGACTCTGTTTTAATGCTATCAGTCATGAGAATTACAAGGTTTATAAATAGATTTGCACAAACCTTGGTATAATTTCTTAGTGACAGATGAAATCAACATTTAATATGAGTCTCAGATGAAGACTTTACCTAGGCCTAGATATTTCCTGAAATGAAGTTTTCCCCCATTATATAAACAGCCCCAGAAAAATGAAAATTTAGGCTTATAGGTTGCAAAAACCACTTTCATGTTAGGAATGGTGTCTTTAGTAAGCATCCTCATTTAGCTTAATGACCTTAATATGAATGGTTGATTTCAACTTTCAGGCAGTATTGGAAGCAAAAGTATTTTGCCTAATACTCAGCACACATGTTTCTGATGGAAGCATATATTTTTGCAGTCTCACTGCTCTGAAGCTTTTGATCCCTAAAACCAGGCTTTTCAGTTATTTCTACTCACCCTTATTTAAAGATATATTTTATCCCACTCATAACTCAAATCAAAGTTGTTGCCTTTACTAAAAGGGAAGAAGAGGAGCACTGCTTTTCCCTTTGAAAAATAAGAAAACTCTGAAGAGCAATTAGTAGGGATCTGCAAAGGAAAACTGTGTTCTCTGCTCCCCTGTGCTTTCTAACCAAACCAGTTATTCCAGTTGGCAATAATTAAAGTGCTTGTGGACAGAGGCAGGACAGAAGGGACTCAGTGAGTCACAGAGATCACACTTCTGTCCTCCCTGTAGTAGTGGACGTTGTGCAGGGGGAGTCCTGGTCCCCTGGCAGGGCAGTGCTTATCCTCAGCATGAAGAGCCCTGAGCTCAGCATGGCACAGAGCTCTGCCTCCTCGAGTTGCTCTTTATTTAGGCAAGAGTAAGAATTTGGTCCTAGTATCGCCTGAGTGTTCAGAGGTCACCTAAGCTTCAAGCACTTCAGAGTTTTGCATGGTCGTTACTCTACAAAAATGACGGCGTGATCTGAGCGCTCATCACTCTATAGTGGTAGGACAGTTTCTGCAACACTGGATTGCACGAACAGTGCTGAGCCCAGCCTGTTGAACCCTACCATGTTGCCAGGATTGTGTAGTCGTGTTCAGCATTACATTGGTCAAAGAGCTTTTGGCTCAGCACCCATTTGCACCCAAACGGTTGAAAGATTGGGCAGAATTTAACTAGTATCCGTGGGCACCCCCTCTGTGTGGCACGCACTTTGCTGGCACGTATATTATTTGACCTTCAGACTTAGTATTTGATGTAGGCAGTTATATGGTCTCGAGGACTGGAGTTTCGAGAAGAAACCAGACATGCGATAAAGATCTGGAAACAGAAACAACACGGTACATCAAAAAAAACAATTTAATGCCATTCTTTTTGTTACATCTGTACCATTAGGGTATTCACTGCTCTGTACTAGGCAACCTTTTAAAAACCATTGTCCAAGCCCATAAATAAGATATCAGGTCAACTAACCCTGAAATATAGTTACTAATTTTGTTTAACTTCCTCCCTTGATGACTGCCCATCACTTCTCTCATCGGAGTTGACGGGCAAAAGTTTTCATCCATGCAGGGGCACCATCAAGTGCAGCTCCTATGGTAAGAAGCACCCACGCAGTCGCACGTGGCTTGCACACCAGCATGTCTCAGAAAACCTCTTGGTGCTCTCGGGCAAGCCTGAGGCCCACACCTCATCTCCTGAGGCGTGACAGGTGGGAGTTTGTATGCAACAAGGGCTGTATAGTTCCAGACTGGGATCTGTGTCTTCTCAGCCCTTTTGTACGAAATCTGTGAGTGCTGCTTGGATTTAAAAGCTCTCAGTGTGCAAGTGAATTATACCTCAAAATGTGCAGAGTATCCAACATCTGAAGCCAGGAAGACTGAACTTTTTTTTTTTTTTTCCCCCTTTTAGAACAGGCACTTAAATACTTTTTTTTTTTTTTTTAAGGAAAGTTTGGCAGGCACAACGTGTATATAATGTAGGCCTCTAGTGAAATCAAAGTCAGCTGATCAAACTGCATCTTTGAAAAGGCACTAAAATACCTTTTTGGAAAGGCAAGACGTTTAATTCAATTTAACATGCATATAGCAAATTAAGTTAGAGACCCTCAGGGCAAATCATTTGTTCATTCGTAGATACCTCATGTTTATATGGCAACATAGAAAACTGGCATTCAATCCTCTACCTACAGAGCTTTTGCAGCTCTTTTCTGTCATACTGGGAACTCTCTTAAACCATAACCATCGCCCCCTGGCAGAGCAGCAGAATCTCAGCCAGGTAGTGTATGAGACCATGAGTGAGAAGAGTTGCTTTCAGCCTCCAAGCACTTTTTTTCTGTATACAAAGAAGACCATCTCCATCTTCAGAACAAAAAAAAAATTCCTGTGTTCCAGAAACCAGCTATGTTTTCATCTGTCTACTTTATTTATGACTTTATGGCTTCATGACAGCATGGTGATTGTTAAAGCATTTTGCATGGAAAAGGTGAAGTAAATTTAACAGCTACTATGAAAGAGAAAAACTTTGGGTTTTTTGCATGTCAGCTAGGAAGTGAGGATGATGAAGGCAGTGTTACTTCAATTTAGAAAGGAAGAAGTGGGCTTGGGGTCTCATTACCTCCCCTGCCCCCTCTCATTTTCCTGCATTCACTACAAGTTCTCTGTGGCAGACTAATAACTTCTCTGACCTCAGGTTGTCTCTCTCCAATTTTGGCTTATTACAGATAACTATCAAGACTTTTCTCCACATATATAAATCCATAATTAACTCTGGTTGCAGCAGAGACTGTTAGAGGACTTTTGCATTTCAGGCCCATCAAAGAATTTGAAATCCCTTAGAAGACATTGTCCATTTAGTCCTTAACTTCTTATCAGTGGCATTTTCTGTTAGCCTAAATACATCCCCAATTAAATCACATGCCTCGAGCCTGTTTTACTTAGGTAGTTTCTACTGCTCAGTGAGCTTTCTTTCTCCCTTCTTTTTGTTCATTCTTTTTAAAGAAAGATTTTTGTACACGGGGAATCTTACAGACATGCCAGACATAAATCCTGGCTGCTGTGGGATGATGCAGATTTGAGCGAAACTGCCCTGATTCAGCAAAGAAGGGGTTGGAGGGATCCAGAGGGAGGGATTCAACTCTTTTCCATCGTGTCTTTTGGGCCTGTTACAAAAAGATCTGACCACCCAAAAGAATAGTGGGTAAAAGAGTGTCTCGGGTGTAAAGAGCCGTAAGTCTCTGAAATGCATGTTCCTGTGGAAATAAACCTTAAAGAAAGCAGAAGGGCAAGTGTAGTGATTGCTTCCTGGCAGCCCCAGCAACGGTGACTCCCCAGTTCTTGACTAGAAAGAAAATAATCTCTCCTCCTCCTTACACACGATAAGTTTCTCGAAGGTCTGTGAACAAGGTGACAGCATCGTTCTTCAAACAGAAATTATTTTGTTTGTTTTTCAAGCTTTAGCTTTCTGTTCATCTAATTGAAAACATTCGTGGAAAATTGGAGCTCTCCGGCTTTTTGTGTTTGTTCTTTCCCACCTGATTTAGTTGTGGCAGTTCTGAATTGGATTAATACCATTAGTCCAGTTGCTTTATGGGTAACCGATTCCGGTGTCTCAAATCCAGGCTTGTTACTCGATGGCAGGATCAGGCAGAAATAGGAATTTGTGAATTCTAGGACTCAGCTGTCAAACAAGACAAGAAAAAAAAAATAGGGGAAAGAATGATTTCCCTATTTTTATGTGGGTGGGTTGGGTTTTGTTTGTTTGTTGGTTTTTTTTTTAATTTACTCATTATCGAAAATATTCCAGGGAGAACTGGGAAATGTCTGGCAGACCTTGTGCTATGCATATATCTGGCTATGTTTCCTACATACATACAGCATCACTTGGCATTCAAAATATTTGAGGTGAAATGTTACGCCTTCCTGCTTTCTTTAGACTGCTGGAATATACATCACTCAACTCTAATGGGTGATGATAATATATTCTTAAAAATGCCATAGTTTTGAAAGTATATTTCTCTTAGTATGAGAAAAACAAAAACAAAAACAAACCCCCCAAAAAAACCACCACCAGGCACTCCAAAAAGGTACATTTAAAAAAAAAAAAACACTGTTAATTTTGTCCCAGAGGATGTTTGAGTTGTCTGTGGCAGTGGATGGACATCCCAACCGTAGACTTCTATATGTAGTATTGTTTGTGGGATGTCTGTCCTCTCTCCTATATGAGTACAGACAGGATACTTGTATTTACAAGAACCCTCTTGACTGACTACTCCTGGGAGCAGAAGACGTGTTGGATGACGTGATGTCTATTTTTCAGGTCTACAGAACCTGCTTTGATGTTGTCCTTTTAAATTTTTTTTCTTTTTCTTTTTCTTTTTTTTTTTTTAATCTTAACAGACAGAATTCAAATGAACATTTTGTTAGGTTTTGTTAGGACAGGATTGTCCATCTGGCTCTTTCCATATGACCACTGTTAAAACCCTGGGGTCAAGACACCCTGTTGTTTTTCTCTTTCTTCTCTTGCGTTTGAGTGAATGATCTCTTTTATACCAGGGTTGTTTCTGAACGTCTATAATTCTCAGGAGCCTTTTTCTTTATCCTGCTTTTCCTGAATTAAGGACACTCCATGTGTTTTATCGTCCAGAGTAGACACCATTCACATAACCATATTCTCCTATGTAACGAAAAGGAAATTTCCAGCCATACAAAATTAATTTACAACTTACTACGTAACTCTTTGAAAATAACTTTTCTCGCTCAGTATTATGATTCTTATCATGGAACAGTAGCAAATTAGAATTTCCTGACGCTGACCCACACCATTGAGAGTATGGCTGACCTGTAATAGTTTGGTCTGTGATCTGTTGTTTGTAATTTATTTTTTTTTTTCCCTGATATACTTGTAATACAGGGATAATTGTGAGATTTATTGCAATTAATGAAACATACCTCTGTGATATATATCATTGCAAAGGAATGATTTTGCATTTCAGATACACATTGGGAATTTCTTACTGCTGTAATTTTCTTACTCATTCTTAGAATTTTCTTATTATTGTAAACTTTTTGGGTTACAAATCTGAAACTAGAAGCTCTTTGCTTTTTAGAATATATTTTCTGAGCTATTTAAAGTTTCCCACAGTCATTCATTTCCTTCAGTGCCTTTCTTTGCATCTTGTGCACAAATATGGTCGCTCTTTTGGACCTTGAAATATGAAATTATACATGCATAGGAGGAAGAAACGGGATTTCTTCCTGGATTTCAGTTTAAGACAGCTGGCAGCTCTGCCTCTTCTTTTAAAACATATTTACTGTCCTGGCATTTCATCCTCCAGGGATGTTTTTATTTAGGGGAGAACCCAATAATACCCTCAGTGAGGACACATAAAGCCCAGAGCAATTTATTGTGCTAACTGTTTTTGTTACTGAATTTCAAATTGCACCATTGCTGGCGTTTTTCACTGGGGAGAGGGAATGCTAGAGATTTAGTTACAGTTTTTTGTTTGGTTTTTGCCCCTTAGGAAAAAAAAAAAAAAAAAAAAAAAATCCTCTTATGTCAGTGTGTCTAAGATGAATTGGTAAATTTTCATAAGAACCTCCATTACCGCAATATGTTTCCTATTTGACTAATGTAGTACGTGTAGATGGACAACTCAACACTTGAAGGAGGCAGGCTCTTTAATGTTGAAAGCATTACCATTCACAGCTTGGAAAAAAAACACAGCGTAAGCCTAACTTTTTGCAAGCTTTGGCTTTCAAGAGCAAACATATACTCTTCATAAACACTCTATTTGCACTGCAGGGTGGCTGAGACAGCAGTAGTCGCAGGGATCAGAGCCTCACGCAGCTTAGACTAGTGGCATGCCATTTATGCAGTCTGCTCGGCTGGCTCGCTTGCCTTTCTTTATCTCACATCTTTATTCTGCCTACAAAGATGTACAGTAGGTGGAATCTGTCAGGCATGAAGCCAGCAGGCAATGTGAAAGTGGAGACTGCTGGCGTCAGATTGATTAAGCCTGTGCACGTGTCTGTAGAAAGGAGACATCAGGTTTAATCACTCTGCCTGAATTTCTTTCTGTTCCTTTCTCTCGTAGATAAATGTCTTGTGAAATGTCTTGTGCAGATCACAGTGGGAGCACTCCACTAAAGCAGAAAAGTAATCAAGGATAAAAACTTATTATCTTACCCCTATTCTTTTGTTATCAGCAGAGATGTATGAAGTGTGCACATCTTAAAGTAAGAATTTCTAACACATTTGCTGAGTTTTTCCTCATACAGCCTTCGTGCAGAATAATAAATGTTATATATGTACTTAAGAACTATTCGATAGCAAATTTTTTGGAAAGATCACTCAGCATTTCTCAGTTTATGACTCTGCTCTTTGCTTTGTTTACTGGAGAGTCTAAATCAGGAAAGTATTTTGGTTATAAGCTCTTCTGAGAGCAACTGGATCCTTTTTTTAAATACATGTATATTTACTTTTATTGGTTTACAAACGCAAAGTGGTTCCTAAGTCTGGAAAGCCTTGAGGCTGCAGGAGAAAACACAACACACATTCATTGTACGGACTGACGAGGGGCTGCTAGATACTGAATTTGCTACACATTTTATTGTTTGAAACATTTGGCTGACTTCTTTGAATGGAAACGTGAGGGGAAAAGGAGATGAAGGAAAGAAAAAGCCTGAAGGAAGAAAAGGAATGTAAATAAAATAGTGAAGGAAAAATTTGCAGTTCATCTGTGATTGAAATTATTACCACTAATGTCTTTCAGAGTTGTTCTCAGTAGTTAGAGTGCATATAAGTGTTTTTTTGGTTTTTTTTTTTTGTAAGTGCTGGCCCATGCTACATAACATAACTTGTTTCCTTTCCATGTAGTAAAAATAGCATACAAACACAGCAGTTGTTCATTATTCCTAATCCCTTGCTTGAACAGGTATCAGAATTCCCTGCATTTGTTATGTGAAGTTAAGGGAATGAAATATCTTAAATTAAAAAAAAAAAAAAAAATCTAAATTGGATGTTTTCAGCCCTATGCTTTCTCTAAAATGCTTTTCACTGTGTTCAGGCATAGAGGATATAATGTCTTCCATGGATCTCCAAGGCCCTGACTCTACGTCTGCCGAGCATTGTCTCCTTTTTGCTTGTAAGGTCCTGAACCAAAGTTCTTTGGAGACATAAAAGTATATCTAACTATTCCCAAACAGTTACACTATGGTATGTTTGGGTCTTCGTTAAGTAGGGGTTGCCACAAGTTAAAGGAGACCAGAGACAAAATACAGGCTCTGGATAGAGCAGTAATGGAGTGTTTTACCCAAAGTGGAGGTGTGGGATAAGAACCGAAACAGACAGGCATGCAGGATTTTAATTTTAACTTGCAGATCCTATTAAGTCACAACTATTTGGCTGAATGCCAAGCGTTGCAAATTAAAAGGACTGAACCGAACTGAAACTCCTTTGATAACGTCTAGGACTGACTATCGCAACTCTTGTTTATTAGTGTTCTGGAATACAGTACAGGTAAACTTGATTTATTCAAAACTCTGCTGCTGACTCACAAAAGTAGGATGTTTGCCCAAGAGATGAAAACAAAGCACTGAGCGCTTGTGGTCCTCAAAGTTCCCGTGATGTGTTTGCAGAAGCCGAAGGTGTTAATCCCGGTGGCCTGGCCAAACTGCTGCTGGAATGATTGCCTTGTCGATTTTCCTTCATCTCCGGGGCGATTGCATTTGGCTCTGAAATTCATTCCTAGCCTTAATAATTGTGTAAAGTTGCTGAGTTTTGGAAAATCCTGGATTGCTTTGCTCACTGTATTCAAGGCTCAGATACTCCGGCTTGGACTTGTAGATGTGGCATAGTAACTGTGCTTCTATACTTTCCTACACCAGTGGGGCTAAAGCAGGACTCTCTGGCTAGGCTTGCCTTCTGTTCTCTGAGCTGATCTTCACTGTTCTCTGAGCTGATCTTCATGTGCAAAGTCTAAATCACTTCTATATCCTGGAACTGCAAATATCAGAAACTCTATTTCAGTTATGTGTAGGCAGACCCTCCAGTCACAAAGAATCTCTCTCCTGTGCCCGGACAGTTCCTCACTGCGTGGGACTTGACGCTGAAGCCTTTTTCCTCACTTGTAGGTTGGGAATTTACAGTCCCGCTTAGGCAATTCTGTGTCCTTTGCTTAAAATGTAGTCATTGAGCCTGATTACATTTTTTTCAAATCTTTTTTTCCAAGAATTTGTCATAGCTGTGAGTTTACACCACTACATAACTGCAATAACAGAGAGCAAATAGTTTTGCCCGTATGAGAGAGGCAGTTGTATTTTATTCATCAGAAGGAACATTTTCAGCAACTAGATGTGGTTCCTTGTTACTTTAAGTACAAGGTCAGATACTTTTAAGAAATTATCTACAGTGAAAGTAACTTTTTTCCTCCTCTGCTATCTCTGTGCCTAAAAATTATACTTTCTTTGCGAAATGTGTTCCCATACATTAGAAAAAAACATAGTTTGGACAAACATGAAACTATTTAATGCTGCGATGATTGCTGCTCATGGTAAAACTCTTCCTCTCCTTTTTTTTTTTTTTTTTTTTTTTTTTTTTTTTTTTTTTTTTTTTTGAAAGTGCCCAATTCCACTTACATTTTATTTGATTGACTTCTTTGACCTGAACTGTCTACATTTGACATCTTACTATACTGGAATTCTGGAATTTAAATAAACTTTGCTGTCCTATGAAATTAAATCAAGACTCGGCATTGGCAGGCACTCTCACTGAAGTAAAGCTTTTCCCTGATTGTCTTCCATTGCTCTGCTACACGGCCTGGAAGGCAGCCTGACATAATGAGAGCTAATCATCAGTTGCAGGAGGAATCTGCCCAATTGTTTGCTCTCCCTTGGGCTAATTAAGCTCTGATTTTTAAGGCAAGACTTTATTCTGTTTCCCCTTGGCATTTATAAGCCTCCATTTATTTTGAGATATGATGCAATAGAAGATGCTAGAGGTTAAGCATGACTGCTTTCATTAGGTAAAAATCTTTTTCCTTCTTTTTTCTTAGTGCTGACTAGTGGAATGCATTTTTTGCAGGTTTGTTTTGGGTTTTGTTTGTTTTGTTTTTTTTTTTTAACATTTCAATGTCTTAACTACAAAGTTTAAGACTTGATTAACCCAGACACCGCACAGTGTTTATTAGCGACTAGGGCTACTCTAGTTAATGAAGGTAGTTTACAGATATAACTGAAAGTTTTAGTAGCAGCAGCCAAATGACCATCCACCACAGTAATAATTTCAAGTTGGAATTAGTAGTAAGAGGACTTATATCATTGAAAGCAACTGGAAAGTGTTTACATTGCAATGTTAAGGACTTTGGGAATTATGCGCATGTGTATACAGCTACTCAGTGATATGGAGAGAGAATTTTTTTCTCTGTGTAATTGTTAGAACCATTTTCACTCCATGCCAGCTATTTTTAGTTTGTTAGGCCCAGTCCAAGGAGAGTATAAGCCTTCTTGCGGATATGGTTTGGGGAAGCACATTACTATTGATTGCAAGTGCATAATCAAAAATGAAATAAAGCATCATAATTCCGGTAAATAAGCTTTTTGACAGCAATACATTCTAGTCATTTCTGTTATCTTCTTTTTTCCTTCAGACAGTAATGAGTTGGGCATCGAGGCAAAGATTTGTTCAATATAATAGTTGTACTTTCTTAAATATCAGCTTCATGACAAAGATGGTCCCAGTTCAGCTGTATTGAGGGAAATGGTTAGAAGAGGATGGGTGAATGGAAACTCAGAAAGTCAGTGCTGACTCCATGGCCTCAAAAAGTAAGCTTAAATTAGAAATGTCGAAACAGTAGAAATTAATGCCTTTTATAAAGAAGCTTAGTGAGATTTTTCATTACGTTGTTGAATGAGGTGGAATGCTTTTGTTTGGCCAGGCAACTCCCATTCACTGGATGAAACGACCTGCTTCAGCTGCTCCTGTTGGATAGCTTTTGAATGGAGTCCTTGAGTTGGAAGGATACCTAAAAATTCTGTGATGCTCCTGATGGAATCAAAGTCAGCTGTCTCACCAGACTCCTATTTAAATAGCTACCTCCGATCTGCACTTCATTCACATATCACAAAATCATTGTGGCTGGGAGAAACCTCAGAAGATAATCTAGTCCAACCCCCGCTCAAAGCAGAGTCAGTTAGTGAGGCTGGGCAGGGCCTTCTCCACCTAGGTTGTGAATATCACCGAGGATGGAGACTCCACAACCTCTCCTGTGCTCTTATTCAACCAGTCTCATGGTAAAAAAAGCTTTTCCTTGTGTTAAAACAGACTATTCTGTATTTCAATTGGTGTCCATTGCCTCTCATCCCTTAACTGGAAACCACTGGGAAGGGTATGGCTCCGTTTTCTTCATACCCTCCCATCAGGTATATATTCACATTGATAAGGTCCCCGCAAGCCTTTCCTTCTCAAGGCAAATTACTCTTCAAATTTTCCCATATTCTTTTACTGGTGTTGCAATGCACTTGCAACCAGGGCATTTCGGTACAAAAACGTGTGCCCTGTACCTGGTTTTCACTGCCCATGGGGTTCAAAAACCATCCCAAATTAAAATGTAGAGTACAGTCAGCTTCTAGATACCGCTGGATTGACTTGACCGATACTTCCAAAACGTCTGTTAGATGTGCATCTACCAGATACTTGTCTGTTCTTGATGGCCTTTGATAAATTATTTCTGGCCATCTGCCTCCCTTCCCCTAAACACACATGACCACGTGCTGAACGTGCTGCGTCCTTTGGTTTATCTGTTCCTTCAGTGAGTCTGCATAGACCTCTACACTGAACGATAATCCCTCTTTTCATCTCACATTTGTAGCAATATTTCTTCCAGCTCAAGTTACTTCAGGTGTTCATCAGACTCTTATGAAACTGCATTTCTTTGTAATTGTTCTAGCTTTTTGCATGTGCTTTGTATGCAAGAGCTTATGTGTGGCATATGGCCTTCTAATCATAATTATTCCTTAGATGTTCTAAGGATAACCTATTTAGTCCTTCTTCCTGCTTGATGATTTTGGCTTTTACAATTAGCTACATCACTTTAGTATTTAAAAAAAATTAAAAAATTAAAAAATAAAAAAAAATATTCATTGTTTTCAGCAGTTTGACATTGTTTGAGGAAAATTAAAATATTTCTCATTTGGATAGGTCCTCAGAAAATAGTTCATGTAAAGTATAATTGGTTTTCAGTTTTTTAACCACTTTGTAATCTGACTTTTCACAGGGCAGATCTGTAAGTAGAGGTACTAATGGCATCATCAGTCATCGTTGCCTGCACAGGCATTCCTTAGTGGGAAAGTTTAAAAAGAAAAGGCATCTCATACATCAAGGAGTAGTGGCTTCTCCTGTGATGACTTTTTTTCAGACATATGTGAATTTGCTATTGTTCTTAATGCTGTTCTGAGTTTTATACATTCTTGACAGTGTACCTATTGCTGTATCTTTAGAAAAATGGCATTACTGTGGTCAAGAGGTTGTATCACATGTAGATAGCTTACTTCTACATTTGACCTTGTCCTATCTCTGTTCTGGGAGTAGTTTTGTAACTTTTTTTTAATCTACAAAATTGAGATAATAACAGTTACAAATTTTGTAAAGTTCCTTAATGACTGCAGATAAATATGGTTATTGTTAGCTAGAACTAGAACTGAAAGCTGTGTACTTTTTAAAGGAAACTGAACAATAGTGGGTTTATTTTGGCACATTAGTATAGAGCTATAACTGAAAAAATTTTTTTAAAAATTGAAAATTATCTTGAAAGATGTTGGCCACAATGTAAAGCCAAGAATTCGTATATTGAAACCCATGTGAAATGCAGTAACTTTATTTGCAATTTTTACATATTTGTGAACACTGCTATATGTAATCACCATAACACCTTACAGTTAACCTCAACCAGCCCGGGTTATGTTAACGGAGGTGCTCTCTGCTCACCCCAGTCCACCCTGCACTAACCCCAAACTTGTTTTCAGCCGTACAAGCTCTGTCGCTGAACTTGAATGAAGTTCTCCCTGCTGTTAACACACGTACGGACACAGTCTTTGGTCATCTAAAACACTGAGAACACAAGGACTGACTGAAATTCCACAGCTAGAGGGATGATGTAGGAAACAAACGCAAATTCCTTGTTTGCTGTATTGCTCGAATTGCCGTAGCACTCCAGCCTTATTCTGGCAATTGCCCTGTGCTGAATGTGGCTTTGGGTGGCCAAGCTCTGGCTGTCACACTCAGGTGACCTGATCTAACATCTTTGCAGGGAGAGTGCTTGTCAAATGAAGTATCTCCGAAAGTAAACACCAGTTCTATGGAAGGTAAATCATCTGATTTTTCTGAAGGAGGATGGTAGATACATTTGCATCACCATATTCCTTTATGTTTTTAACTTGCCCTTGGGTTGTTCTCCAGCACATAAGCATCTAAGAGAAAGAAAGAGAAACTCAAAGGGAGGTATCAATACTGGAGTGGTTCATTAGATGGCCCGCTAGAGGTTCATATATGAAGAAACACAAAGGATGCAAAATTAAGATCATAAAATCATGAGCAGCATTGAATGAGCCACCTAGAAACTTTGCATTACAGGCAAGTGAACTCAATCGCTGTATCACAAACCAAAACTGAGGAATGATACTCTGGTGTTGTGGTCTGGTAAGAGAGCATGCGCTGGCTAATGGGAGCCCTGACTCAGAAATTTATGGGATTCCTAGGCCAGCCAAAATCTCATTTTCTAGCAGAGGAATTTCCATTTTGGGACGTGTATTGCTTCAGGTCCCAGCATGAGCAGTATGTGCTTTTTATTTGTCTCTCCTCTGAAAATGTTTCTCCCTCTGTCCAGATTCAAAGGTAGAAAACTGCCACTGAGGGTCAGAAAGACACAATTAGGATATAGCAGCATCATTCCTGAGATTAAAACAACAGAGAAAGGGATTGTCTGGCTAGTTGTAGTGCGCTGTTATACTTTCATTGATAGCATCCTGGTCTAAGTCTATCTCATCTTACCATACAACAACACACCTCCAGTTTACTTGAACAACTTACTATTATTTCAGTCCCAGTCTTCATTTTTTGATCTTATTCTCAGGGCCAGGCTACTGTGACAGTCAGCCTCGGGGGCACTCTCAAGGGGAGATCAAGGACCAAAGTCAATCATATGGAGACAAAATTATTCTGTCACCTTAGGTGTGGTTCCTTCCAGTCTGAGCAGAGATTTTATGGGGAGAACTCCAACCTCTGAAGTTACCAACACAGCACATTTTAGCAGCAGGAAATCCCCTCTCTGACACGTGCAATTTTATTCAGGTCTTTGTCACGATATGTTCCCAAATCTTCTGTGTGCTTTCCCTTAGGATCTTGCAGAGTGGGTAGCGATGGCATTTTCTAAGGCTTGTTTGAAGCTGGTGAAATCCATGCCCTTTAGTCAGGGATTTAGTTAGCTCAGAGGTGGGGTTTTGTTTTTTATAATTATGCCACATTCAAGACTTGAAACAATTGCTTTAAGTTTTACCACGCTCATTAGGAGGTTGTATTATCAGGTTGTATGACATCTGTAATTGCCCCGTAATATCAGCTTCTGCAGCCCTGCTGAAGTTTTTTTTTTTAATTATTATTTTTTTTTTCCCTTCTACATAGCTCAGTCAGCTTCCTGGTTATGCCACATTGTGTCACAAACAGCCTGTTGTTATAAACACTGCAGTAACAGCGCTGCACACAGACAGCCTATTGACAACTGAGAGGCGACCCAGAAGATAATTACTAGCATTGCTTGGGAAAAAAAAAAAAAAAAAAAAAAAAGCAAAAAAAGAAAGAAAAAAAAAAAAGTATAGCCAGACAAGAAAGGATATGTTATTATGAAAGCAGACAGTCTTAATTCCAAAATTAATTGCGTCTCCAGCCACTGATAATTAAAGACGGGAGGGAGGGCTGAAGCAGTGCATTTCCCTTTGTTCTGTAATTTACCTTATCAGAAAAATGTGCTCACATGTAACAAGACAGGTTTTGGAGGATGGATCATCTGGTTTTGTTTTGGAGGTGTAAGCAACAGTGAAGGAATGGTTTAGAACCAAGTGACTGCAAGGAGGTTTGTCCCTGCCAAGCTTTAAATGTCTTTAGGTGACAAAGAATTATCTTCCCGCATTCGTTCCGAGCAACATTAAATGTGATCATGTCTCCAGGATAGCAGAGCTAAGTGCAGAAACCCAGCTCCCTGCTGCATCAGCAAACAGGGCAAACCAGAACTTGTTAAGTCTGTCAGCACCTACCCTCCAGACTGTGAAACAGATGATGGAGACAAAGAGACCATGCTATTTAAAGTGCAAAGCGGGCTGCCAAAAGGTTTCTAGTTTTGCTGAACCAAGTCGAAAGAAGGTGGTATGCAGGTGTAGAGCTGATAGCTCGAGGCTACATGGTTTTGAGTTTGCTCTTTGGCACGTTGGGAAAAATATATCCTTTAGGATAAGGAACAAAGCCAGAAAGATTCTGTAAGTTTTGGAGAGCAGAATTTTACACCCACTGTGTCCCTTGCTTCACTGTTGCCTCCATCCGTGTCTTCACACCAAAAGGGGACTGGTAGATGCTGCTGTGGAACAGCACTTGGTGCTACACGAGGAGTTTATCTGACTCCTGCCCGTTTCTGAAGTTGTACCCCCAGAGAGCTCTTGCTGTTCCTCAGTGCAGAGACACAGCATGAGTTCCTGCTGCGTTTCGAGCCATGCGCACACGTAACATAGAGCTGGCAAAAGGTTCAATCTGCACATATATAATTGCTTTCTTTAAAATGAGAAAATCATTACCAAAACCACATCTCAAACTTTTTACTACATTTAAAATAGTAGTTCACTACTACTACTTTGTGTGCATAGCATTTAAAAAAAAAAAAAAAAAATTGCAACGTGCTATTTGTCATTTCTGATAAATATAGCCCTAAAAATTATTATTGGACGGTTAGCTTAGAAAAAGGATCTAGAAGTGTTGGGGGAAAAAATTTTAAAAATAATAAAAAAGAGCCGATCATTTCACATCTTTCTGTTCCTGATAGCTGTTTTCTCGGCTGGACTTTCCTGTAGTTGCAAAATACAAAATTCAGTTTTCTGTTCTGTACAGGTTCTCCTATCACGTTCACTGCCACATCTGCGCTGTGCACTGTGACTAACTCCTGTCACATGTTGTTTGTTAGCTTGGCACGTTAGCCCTGGCAATATTCATGTCCGTAGCTCCATAAATTGAATTTAGTACAATAACATCAGCGCTTAAATCTGAAATGAAAAGCAGCCCAGTATCGGGAAGGTATATTCGGTGCAGTACCACACATGTAAAAATAATCTGGAGGGGTGGAGGGGTAGTGCTCAGAACGGTCACTGAGAAGTTACATATGAATTCATTCTCTCGCTCTCGTGACTATTTAGTTTGATGCCATGAAACTGAAGGAAACAATGGTCCCAATTCATACGGTCAAATAGTTTAACTTGGCTGATATATTAATTTAGTATAAATAACGCTCATGTAGATTCAGAGAGATGTGCAAGGGAATAGATGTGTAAGGGAATTACCACTTTAACAGTACAAGGAACATCAGAGTGGTACAATTGTGCATATCTGAAGGCTTATGTGCCTGAAATATATGTCATTAAAAATTATATTGCAAAAAGTAGTAAGAATGAATCTTTCTTGATATTCATCCCCAACAGACATAAAGGCTGGAATGACACAAGTGTTTTTTGCATTTTGGACAAAAAAAAAAAAAAAAATAAAAAAAAATGCAAACAGAATGAGGAATAAATCAGAAGTAATAAAAGGAAAGTGATATTTTATAACCATACCTTTTCTATTTCCTGTTTTTAATGCCTTTATTTTGGCCTGAATTTCTATATTGAATTATTTTAAATGGTAGCTTACATCTGCCATAATGCCAACAGTACAGTATTTTTCCTCAAAGTAGTACTTGAAATTGAGCTGCCTCTTTTCCACAAAAAAACCCAAAAAACAAAACAAAACAACAACAAAAAAAAACCACAAACCAACACACACACACACCACCATAAAAAGCAGTAAGAGTGCTTACAGCATTTGGATCAGGTATGTTGATTATTTCGTTTGAAGGAGTGCGATCCCTCAGATGCATGCATGCTATCCTTGGCAATGCCAAAAACCTCGTCTCACATCACTAAATCTGCTTTTCTGTAGTTGCAAGTAACACTGCCATGCAATTCAGTTCATGGTGTTCCCTCTATAAACCCTGCGAAGCCAGAACTGTGTGTTTTTCAGCACACATGGCATTCTCTCTTTCCCAGAGAACACGCTGAAACTGCAGCAGTTTTCTTCAAATCTTTTTCTTTAAATCCTTGATGTCAGAAATGTCTCTTGGTCAGCTAATAAGAAATTATGATTCCTGAGGGGAAAGAAGGTCAAAGCATTACATTTTACTAAATGGATAAGCATTTGTTGCGTTTCGGAAGGTCAGTCCAGCATTCAGTGTCATTACTGCAGAAACACGGCGTATTTAATTCAAACAGGGAATCAGATTTCCCCCTGGGTGGACTCATCTACATCCAGTGCCACAGTGAAAAGGACTAACGTTCTAAAAAGTGGCTGATGATGTTGGGTACCTAAACTGACAACTTAAAGAAACTTGATGTCTGGAAGCTGTGGGTCATCTGTCATGAGGAGTAATATCCTACTTCAGGTTTCCAAGAGATAGAAAGAACAAACGTGTGTCACTGGGTTTTGGGAGAAGTGCCGTTTCAGCTCTGCATAGTTACACGTTCGCTCCTAAACAAACTCTACTGTATACCCAGTGAAAAAATTAATATAATAAAATACATGCCCTTCAACAGGGATTATAGGAGATTATTTATCATTTGGGTTACTGGACACCCAGATGTCATTGTGCCAAGCATAATGGAAAACCAAAGAGTGTAAGTCTGATAAATGACACGAGAGAGTAAATATTAACTCTCACAGCAAAGGAATTGACTCATATTATTGCAATTCCAGAGCTGCCCGCTCTTATGACGTTATTTGCCTATCAAACTTATGCCAACTCAGACCAGACTCTGATAGAATTAAGCTGTTCGAGACACCACAGAACTGAGCCTTTTTTTTTTTTACAGAGCTTTTGTTGACATTGCAGTATTTGAACAAGATAAAATAATGCTGCCTCTGTTGCAGAACTCGGCTGAGCACGCAGGACACATGTTACCATGTTGTCATGGCAAATTGCACACATGTGATTGCACTCTTGGACCATGGCTGTATCATTAGTTTCATTCCTTTTCCTCAGCGGTGGGACAGAGAATTTACACATCCTTTGGATCATTGTCAGGCTTTAAATTACTTATAACAGCAGTGGCAAGTTAATATTTTACATCTTTTGAAAGAAGAGAGCAGCTATTTAGTAACAAATGCCTTCCTAATACCCACATTTAACGTATGCTCTGCTTTTGTTCTAAGCTGCGTTCAGTGTTCTTTTCAAAAGTCAGTCCTGGTTTACTTCCTAAAACTAAAGACACATTTCTGAGTCAGCATTTTAATCTCGTGTCGCCTCGTGGTAAATTTTGGTTTGTAATGATTTGCTTTGGCTGTATAGACAGGTGTTTTGAGTTTAAAGAACTGAGACACCAGTTTTTTTAGCAAATATTTTGAACAAGTATTCTGCAACTTGTGTCTATCAGAACTAATCCTTGTGGACTGGTGGCTCAGGAGTATAAATATATTATCTAAGCAGAACTAATTGAAACATTTGCAGTCGTTCTTCAGTTTGCACCCTATTATTGTTTTATCATTAAAAAGGAAGCATTTGATACCGAGCTCAATACTTCATGGATTACTTACTCCAAGGTATACTGAAAAATCTTACCATGAACTTCATAAGAATAGCAGATTCTTTTCTTATGGAG
Source organism: Athene cunicularia (assembly GCF_003259725.1). NCBI lineage: Eukaryota > Metazoa > Chordata > Aves > Strigiformes > Strigidae > Athene > Athene cunicularia. The sequence continues at coordinate 24,965,205 of NW_020799092.1, forward strand.
GAGAAGTCAAATCCTGCAAACGCTACTTACATGCTGTGTGATAGTGAAAGAACGTAATTTCTTCTGTGACTGAGGTTTGACTTGGGGCAACCGAAGATAACTACTCTTCTAAAATAGAAAATCTACTTATAAGACCTCCAAATAATTTGTCTCAAAGAGATTCGTCTTAATGGATTAGATTTACAGGCTCCAGAGGAAGGTGAAGAGTGCAAAGCCGTGCATCAGTTTTCGTTTCAGGTCCAAATCTAATCTGGCACAGGAACTCTCATTCCCAATGGTTTTGCAGACACTAGAGAGTACGAGGGTTTGTTTGCTTGTTTTAGTGGAGAGGCAGAGCTCTGCGTAGTGCATCCAAATCTACTGATAATAGGCTTTTTTTTTCTTTACAGATTCTGTTTTAAAAGGCTCCACAGGTTAGGCCGCGTTGCAGTGCATGATTGTTTTGCAGTTTTATTGTGACCTGGGCACTTCTTGATATTCTACAAAGGGAATACGTGGGTAGACATTTGGAACACTGGGGATAAATAGGTTAGATTGCGGCTTCAGCTTTTGTTGTCTTTTCAAATATAGTTCAGGTAAAATATAGGGAAAATCCTGAAAAATGTGAGATCAACAAGCATAAAAGGAAGAGAAATGAGTTCTAAACTAGTTAATTTAAAAAACCTCTTACAGTGTCTATCTTCTGATCCTAGGGAGGTCGGTTTGTAAGGCTTTGGGTTGCTGATGATGCGTGTTTCAGTAGCAGGAACAGTTTTGTGGGCCGATATCTCCATTTTTAAATAAAATAACTATCCGATGTATTGTAACATAACGCAAGTTAAAGAATCGGCGCATTAAAACATAGTCCCAGGTATAATAACATAAAAGAAAATGAATGGCAAGACCATGACTGAATAGATTTCCAGTGAAGTTGCCTAGCATACGTACATCAGCTCATTTCTGAAATCCTCTATGTAAAATCACCTCACTCCTCCTCAAAGCACGTTTCACAGCATTCTTACGTTATTTTGTAGGTGATGGAGCATGTTTGTGTCATTGATAATTATTATTCCTAACAACTGATTGAAATATATTTCAGATGTGACCTCTCGGTTTGCTTTTGAGCACCGTCCACTGGCAGCACAAACGAGGTTACAGTGAATAATTGTTTAAGTGGGTTTTTTTTAAACTTAATTTTGATGGATTTGGTTTTCTGCTCGTTAACTGTTTTTACTCACTGCTCAAAATGAGTCAATATAAACCAGTATGACATGTGGATGTTTCTCAGAACATCAAGCATACAGTAATAACAGTTTGATACACGTTGAAAGAGATTAAAAATCTAAAGTCTGAAAATCTAATCTCATAGCATGACTCCTAAACTGACATTTTAACTATACCCTTTAATGAAATACGACATGCTGGGGCTGTTTTTCGGTTTGGATTCTAAATATAATTTGAATTTGATGCACAGAAACAGCAAAGATAAGTAAATAATTGCAGCTTTTCTGCCTCTCATAATTTACTTATAGACCTCTTATTGTATCTAATGAACAGCACAGCCAAAAGTTCGGCCATTATTGGCATTCCAAGACATTGCAAAACTGCAAGCCAGAAACCTCAAAAAATCACAAACCGTTACATTGTTATGATTAATTTTAAATTCTTCCAGATTTCATTCCAAGTTTTGAATCTCAGACATCGTGCCCGCAAGTTTTTCTAGCGCCCTGGGAACGGGATGTTTCCCCTGATGACAGCATTAATTCTTAGATAATCCCTCGCTGCCAGTGGCATGGGGTTCTGAGGAGAAAGTCTTGAAGTATCATGAGACTCTCCGTGAAGTCACAAGAGTAAATGTTCGTTAGTCGCTTCAGAGGTCTAATCTCACGCCCGTAAACAAGCACATTCAGAATGAGTGCCTCAGTTTGCTTTTTTTTTTAATATTTTAATATTTTTATATACAACTCTATGTCATGGGTAACATTCAGATTGCTTTTAAAATCTGGCGCGTTCACCTGCCAGGAATTCTCTGAGACATAATTCCTGTTTGAAAATGGGTTTCACATCTCAGTGAAACATTTTTTTCTGAGCAGAAAATATGATTCTGACCATCCAAAATAATTTGTCCCGTCTTCTGAATTGGTGTTTGTTGCCAGATAGCAGGAATATATTTTTATGACCTTATTTTTTATTATTCGTTGCTGGGTAACCTATTCTTTTGGAGCCTAACAAGAGTCCAGTCAAATCCAAGTATTAAACTGCTGCTAATGACCATTTTGTTAGATTATTGACCCCCCCTCTGTTTCGTCTCTGCCTGTACTAATGACCAATCTTCAAGAGATTGGGTTTTTTTAATTAATTTTGCCACATGATGATTAGCATTGTCAAATATTGAATATCTTCTTTCAAGCTGGCAGAAGAACTAAACTTGCGGATTTTTATTACTGCTGCCATAAATCCAGTGAGTTCCTCACTTGACAGTAATTCAGGTTTTTTCTGTGGAGACCATAAGAACGTAATCACTTTCTGCAGGTGCGGATTAAAATAGGTACATGCATAAAATTTACTCTGTTCTTTGGAGGATTTTTTTTTTTTAATATGTTATCCTGTTCCTTTAGGTAGAAAGGGAAATTAGGTAGGAATCCATTGCAGTTGGCACTCCATACTGCAGGCGGAATGTGTATCAGCAGTTAAATATTGAGAACACCTCAGTCCAGAAAATGAGCCTGTGACAAAAATTTTAAAGATTGTTATTTGCCATCAGTGATTTTTTTTTTTTCTTCTGTAAATATACTCATGTTTCACCTATTAGGAAGAATAAAAATATATTCATTTTCTGCATATTATAATTCAGCGTTCAACAGAAAGTCATCCCAAATTAGGCAACTAGTTTTCAACTTTTTTCAGCAATAATGGTGTTGCCAGAAGGAAAATGGTCATTCTGTTGCTCACAGCAGAGCTCTAAGGTTTTGAGAGCAAAGTGATCATGCCCCTGGGGCTTATTTTCTGGGTTAAAATTACCTAGAGCTGTATATTATGCAACCTCTGCAGATTTCCAGAAGAATTCTTTAAATTAATTGGTGGTATAGTTTAGCCATCTGAGTTTCTAGAGAGAAAGGGTTTTATTTTTTAAACTGTTTTAGATGTTTTAAAATCAGAAAAAAAAAAAAAAAAAAAAAAAAAAAGTGTAAGACCAGTTTAATTAAGCTGCATTTCAGATTTCCAAAGCCCAAGTACTTTCCTGACACAAGCTGCCATTTCATGCACGTGCTTCAGAATGAACATTGCTGGGAAAATTCCCACTTGCTCTGCACATGCCTTTTGCTCTGAAACCTTAGCTTGGATGTGCTGATAGGTTTGTGTCCACGTTTGCCAACAGAAGCAAGCAACAGCATGAAAACCGTAGAATATTAAGAAAGTAAAAAGTAAGAAAGCTGTACAGCTTTATTGTTTTGCTATTTTATTTTTTTTCTAAAGAGAGAAGCAGGAAGGAACAAAATAATACTGTCTGTAACAGGAAATCCCATCCTAAGTGTTAGTGAAAAACAACTTCTTCCTCCCCCCAACCACTTTGCAAGAGAGGTTTCAGTCCCTTGCCATGTCAATGGCAGACGTGGTTGGAGAAAGCACAGTCAGCACTTTAGCATAAAACCCCTGAAACAAACCATTAAGTCACAGAGCATGCTGTCCCAAAGACTTGGAGGGCTGAGGTCACTGAGGTCATGGTCCTAATAAGGGAGTGTTTTAATTGGTTTCTACTCTTTTTCCCCTGACATCCCTCTTTTCTCTCCCTCCTCCCCTCCACCAACCTTCACACCTTTGATCCCTCAACTGCTGTGAGTACGAAACTGTATGGAGAAAAACTGCAATTATACAAATATCACCATTACTGTGACACATCACAGATAGGGGGAGCACAGGGCCTCCACTACCGAGTAATCCTGTAAATTGCTTAAAATAACAACGAAGAGCACTACACACTTTTCTCATCCATTGTCAGACTGAAATAAATAGGTCTTTCTTTAACATGCCTAATCCTGCTAAACAGTACAAAATCCTATTACTCAATGAATTATAAATCCTGCTTCAGCACCTCATTTGTCCTGGAGTGTTTCATTGTGAACACCCGAAATTCAATACCTTATTTTAGTCACACAATCCCTAGCGCCACTGGTTTTTCTCCCTCCCTTCCCCCATCCTCTCCTCCCGTGTTGATTGTGCTCAGTAAGGTTTACGTTACGGCCACTACAAACCCTGAGGAGGAAAGTAAAGACGGCGTTAGCCCGTTTCAAAACCAGCCCGCGCGTTTCTGGACCTACAGTTCTCACCGTGCGCTTTTGGAAAGTAATGCAGGACAGATTTAAGACCTTGTTAAGTTAATGTTAAGTTGTGATGAACATCTGAAAGTCATATTCCTTCTTCGGGTATATATCTTTAGTATATCTAGTATCTAGTAGATCTAGTATATCTTTACTGTTTCCTCCTTATTTGTGTCGTGAAACATGAGTCTCGAGATGCTTGCATTTTTTTTTTTACCATTGAAGCCCTACAGTCACCAAATTTCTGGGACCTTTGAGATGCACCCAATCTGCGTAAAGCAGATTAAGTTACTTAGGGTCTTGCCTTTGGTGATGGGGTAGTGCAGCCTGCAGAAACCACAGCTCCCAGTGGGCAATGCCTCTCCCCAGTCCCTGCTCTGATGCTATTCCTGCAGCAGAAATGAGGTAGAGCTCTTTCAGACGGTGTTGTGCAAATCAACAGTCTGCGTCAAGCTGGTGAGACCACCATGAGAAGATCACTGTAGTGCTGAAATTTTAAAGATTGTTATTTCCCATCAGTGTTTGTTTTTTTTTTTTTTTCCCTTCTGTAAATATACTCATGTTTTGTCTACTAGGAAGGAGAATTGAGACACAAAGGAAGCTTCCTAGCAAAAAAAACCCTCATGAAAACCAGCTGAGTAAGAACAGGGTTAAGTTTTATTAGTTCAGTTTGCTTTGCCAAGTGTGAATCAGGCAATACCTGGTGATACAGGAGGAAGGGAGGAGGCTACTTCTTCTGCCTCACACTGCAAGGATTTGATACAACCCAGGGTCCAGCTCCCTGAAACTTATCTCAGAAGGTTGGTTAAATGTGCCTGGAGTTGCTGGGCATGGTGTGGCGAGGGAGTGGCGTAGAAGACAGCAGTGGCCAGGTCACTGGGGCTAGAAATCACCCACTCCTCCTGGAGGAACATTAGCTGGCTTTGTTAGAATTCCTTCTGGGCTCTCCTGCTGTAGCTTAGATCCTTGTTGCTCTGTCCTGGTCGGGCCTTTGGTTATAAAATGAAAATCTAAACCTGGGAATTTGAAGGATTGTGTTTCAGAATATATGCCATAAATACCTCCTATCTAGTCTGAGATCTGTTTTGTTTTCTTGCCATCTTGCCATCTCTAAATGCTATTTAAGACGTGGTGAGGATATTTAATATAACTAGACCTTTTTAATGGAATTAATTTATAATGCATGACCACATTTGTGTCATGCCTGTCTCTGCATTTAACTTTTTTTAGGGCTTTATGCAATATTCTGTTTCTTTTAACGAGTGTATTTTCCCCTATCTACAATACATTTAAAAAATAATCTTTCTGTGTCATTTCTGTTTTCCTTGTAAAACCCAAGGCCTGCTCAGGGATATATTTTGCTTAAAGAAAATAAACTCTTTGTAATATATGGTAGACGAGCATGAAACATGGAGGTTAGAATCGATCAAGGCACAGTCAGAAAGTCTCAGAAATTTTGCATCGAGAAAATAGTCTTTTCCTCTCGTGTTTTATTCTGCTAGTATTGCCCTTCCCCACTGGTGGCCAGGGTTCAAAAGAGTTGCATCACTATGTAGTTATTAAGTTCCCATTTCTGAATATGGCTCAGCATACGTCTTTAGATAGCTGCCTGTCAAGATGGGCTGTCTTGTGAACACCTCTCTTCTGAATTCTTCCTTGGGAGAGACTGGAGGCTTCTCAGGGGTCCCACTCGATCGCCACGGGTCTGATCACACTAGGAAAGACAATTTGAAGTGTGGAGCAGATGGAGAAAATTAATGTCTGCTTTCCCCAAGCAACCACTGCAGAGCAGAATTTGAGGGTGGAACAAATTAGTGTTCAGTACTGACTGGCAGAGGCTATTTTTTTCGGTGATGATTTATGTGGGACCCTGAGGTTTCGATGTGGATGACCTGTGAACTCAAAATAAACCTAAGCCGAAGCGAGAATTCTGATCTAAGCACTTGGAAGATCACCTGTAGCTATGTCTGATTAAATATTTCAATGACACGCCTTCTTGGCTGGACTCAAATTGTAATCAGGTTGAATAGATTTCTTTTGGCCAAATTAAAACCAAATAAAATTATTCCTTTAAGGTTTTTATTACTTAATTTTATCAGTACTAACATGCACATTTTGACTTAAATTTTGAACAGGCTCCTATTTAGAAATATATCTAAGCTTTTTTTTTTTAAAAAAAAAAAAAAGTAAATTCACAGAAAAACAAAGCATTTTTTTGTTTGCTCAGCCCAGCAATATTCATACATGCCTGAAATTATTTTCCACCCAATGCATGTTGTAGGGTTATTCTAAAAATTCATGCTCTAGGGTTATTCTAAAAATCCTTGAAATTTCTGAATATTTTTGTCTCTAGTGATTTGTAGCTGTTATCTAAACTATGAGATGATGCTTCCAGCAAGGCATCAAATGTAGACCAGTCAGCAAATGTATCACAGTAATCTCAACCTACAGTCTTGACATAAATCTGGGAAGTACAAACATTGAATGAATTCTGAAATAAAACAAGTTACAACTTTCATCCCTTTTCCTAAATGTACAAGGTTAAAGATTTAAACAAAACCCCAAAACCCAACAACTGTCAGCAAACAAATTAAGCAAAACCATTGGGGGGGGGGGGAAGAAGAGTGAGGGTGTGCAAATACTAAATTGTTTCAGAAGCAAGAAGATGCTACAGCTGTAAGAAATAAACACAAATAAGTATTCTACATGCTGATACTGGTCAGAGGGGAAAAAAAGAGTTAAATTTTTAAGATTGTAGGGCAAACACTTCAAATAAAACCACTTGGGGAAAAACAAAAGCCACATCTGCATCCTAAACTAGGGAGTAACAAGAGTTACCTCACTGCTAGAAGTAGAATTATACATTTAAAGTTTGTCACCTTGTACATTAATATGAGTCAAGGCAGTATCACTGTTGTTGCGTGGTTTTGTATGAAGTTACGGGGAAAACTTACAAATCCCTCTCTCAATTTGAGACCTCAAAATTTGCTGGGCCTTTGGTTCATGAGCAATGTTAGATATGTGAACCAAACCCCTTGAACTCAGTGAGACCCAGCTCATGGCAGCTTTTGCTGGGTTACGGCCCACACGAGCAAGGATACGAAAAGGTGGGGGAAAGCAAAAATGCTGAATACGGGAAATCGGTACCAAATGCGACAAGGAAGCAGAGCTGGGCTGTGCGGGGCTGTACCTCCAATTACACACAAAGAAATTTACGTTTTTCTTTTGTCTATCAGGATCTTTGATTGCTTCTAACTAATCCTTTCCTATGTGCTCTCTCCTTCTATTTCAGGCCACATTGTGTTCCCACAAGTAGAAAAGTGTCATTTCATGTGCTTTTGCTGCAGTGAACCAGAGCAAAGCCTTTGTTTTCATAACATGTTAAACTGTATTCTTTAAATTCTTCATTGATTCTATTAAGCTTTAAAAACAGCGCTTTCCCTCTCTCTCCCTCTCTCCTCCCTACTCACCAACCCCAAAAAGAAAAAAAAAAGGAAGAAAAATCTCCCCAGTCCCCCTAGGCAGGGGTCTGGAATGATTGGCAGGCTCTACTCAGAGGAGACCCCTGGATCCTAATAGCAAGGGTTGTTGCAGGTCAGGATGGAGGCTTATTTACAGAGCTCCGGAGGGGCCCAGGACTGCAAAGATAGCAGGAGGTACTGCAGGGCACCGGAGCAGCCTTCGCACAAAGCTGCGCGGTGGCTCGGGGAGGGAAATATCAGGGAGCTCGGTGCAGGTCAGTAAGGAGGGCTTGGCAGAACCTTTTGGGAGCCCCAGGACTGGAATAGCAAAGGGCGTCACAGGTCAGGACTGAGGTGTTTTGGCAGAGTTACACAGAGGCCCAGGACTGCAATAACAGGAGGTGAAACAGGTCATTGGCATTGGCAGGGATGCGTGGGAGAAAGTTGTGCAGAAGAGCCTGCCTTGCTTTAGCTGAAATGCTCCCACCCTTTAACGAGTGCTCTATTTACCCCAAAATACGGGAAATCATTCTTTCCAAAGCCTGCTCCTCTGCAGGCTTCAAATGGCAATTTGTGTGCGGGGGAGAGGTGGCATCACAAACTACAGCGGCGGTCAGATTTTGTGTTGTTACGTAATGACTGATTTAACAACAAGGCAAAACTGAGTTTTCAAAGGATCCTTGGGAGGTTTGGGTTTACCAAACTCCCAGGCTAAAGAGACTCCACTAAGTCTGCAGACAAGCGGGGAAGAAGTCGCTGTGCAGATTCCCTTGGGGCTCAGGGCGATAGCTAATAAACAAACTGAGGGCTTGGGTATCAGGCTGTAATCTGCTAACTCTTACAATAACGCATTTGCACTATTTATGAGGTTACCCACGCGTACTTAAACGAGGTCATTGTATTTTCCAGTAATATATCTTAAAAGAGAGCATGAAGTTTACCTCTTCTTGTAACAAGATTTTCTTCCAGCAATACCAGGAGTTTGTGAATATTTGTCTGAGCTGATCATCAAAATAAAATGAGAAATTGCTTTAGGGGAGAATCTAATTAAAAAGAAATAAAGTTAAGAATTGTATGGCTAGGTCTAGAGCTGGTTAAATTGTTTTCCCCCTCTCTTCTCTTTCCACCTTCCCCCCCACCCCCTCTCCTGAAAAAAAAAAAAAACAAAAAACAAAAAACAAACCAGTTTGGGAAATATTCAAGTTTTATAGTAAACTCTCCTAGATTGTATTGATTCCATGTTTGTTCAGTAACAAACATCTGCCTCCAGGAACATTTAATTTCATGTGAATAATAAGAAATAGAAAAAGAAAAAGAACTGCAACTTCATAATTGATTAAATGTCTACTGGAAACCATGTATTTTACTAATGGTTTAGGTTTTTACTTATACATTAAGGGGTTAAAAGCATGCTGTCATTATCCTGTCATACTTAAAATACTGAAATTCAAGTTTCATGAGCAATAGGCACATTCAATATTTTGTGAACAATCTGCTGTAAGAATAATAGCATAAATAATACAGTAATGGCATCATTAGAGCAGTGAGAGGATACATTTGAGATTACTACTCTGTTGGAATAGGTAATATAAAATATTCTCCGCCCATCTGTGGGCAAATCTAAATGCAGTATTTTATCTCAAGTTACTAAATTGGTGCTCTTAGCACAAGGAATAAATTGTTTCCCTAATTTTAGATTAAAAAAAAAATAATAATAATTTCAGAGGAAAGACTAGATCTTTTGTCCCGTTTCAGGGAAGTATCTGATTTTTCATTCCATAAATTTGCTGATTTGCATTGTGCATGGGGTGAAATTGTTTTCCTCCCTTCCTCTCCTACTCATTGCCATCAACAATAAACCTTTGCACTGTAAACGTCAGTGTGTGCTTGCAAATGTCTTGCTCAAGACCACAAATTCCTCCAGTCCGCTGGCTGAAGGGCATCACTGGACCCGAGTTCGGGGATCCAATTTTGTGACTGAGGGCTCCAGATCCTGTAACAACGTTCGACAGAACAATACACAGGGTCCCACTGAATTATTTTGTTGAGGTGGCAACTGAAGAGATGTGGTGGTCTGGTAGATGCTCCTAGATGCGCTCCAAACGATCCTGTCCATCCAGAAGTGTGAGGCGCTCTAGGAGTAGGCTTTTTTTTTTTTTTTTTTTTTTTTTTTATGCATAGCCATATGTCAAAAGTAGACTATTTGTGTTAGAAGTGCTCCCACTGCAGCTTTCTAGCATGATGATATATTCTTTGTAATTCCCTTTGCTCCTTGCACAAGTTCCCTCATCTCTGATGGCTTGAACCATGTCATAAACACTTGAAGTTCTTGCTTCTGCTTTCCTGCACGCTTCAGTGCAAATTCCTTCACCTTCAAGAGAAAAACACCTCAATAACATCTCTTCTGCCTTTTCTTCCCTTTCCTATCCTTGCTTATTTCTCTTTAAAAAGATCTGCTTCTTTCCAGGCTGCGTACCTCCTCTCTGTACTATCATACTCCCATCCTTCTCTCTTGACTTCCATCCACCCAGATCCCTTTACTTCTCAGAATCCCTCTGGTGTTAACTCACATCAATAAAAATGTCATCTCCCTTTTGCTCATTACTGGATCTACTCTGAAGAAGCATGAGCCAAATCCTGGAGGGTGTTTGGTGTTTGAGCCCTGTCTTTACATGGGGCTCTTTCTCTTTTGCCCACGCACAATCCTGCACTGACAATAGGAATGCTTAGGCATAGCTTGACTGATCTCTTAAAAAAGCATGGCTTAAGGCAGCAGGTGAGATTGGATCCCAGTAACTGGTGCAGAATCTCTCACAGAACACACACGTTGGTGAATTGTGGTATTGGAGAATTCTCCTGCACACGGAAGACTGAGTGCCTGGGTTGACGCGTAGGATGGCAGAACCAACCGTGTGCCAGAAGTAGCAGTGGGAAGGGAAAGTCACTTGACTGCTCGTCTTTCTTTCAAAGACAGACCTGTGTTCGGAAGACTGTAAAAGTGAAATGAGGGTTAATCCACAATAGAAATAAATTTTAACAACATTGAAAGAGGAATGTCGGAACGTATTCACGTTTTCACTAGGATGTGCAATTAAATACAAGGATTCTATTTTTTAACATGTTTTATTAATGATTTAAATAAGGTAAATGTGCATTTACAATCACCAGGTTTGCTACAAATGCTGTAAAATGCCAGTTTATAAGCACATCTGAAACATTACTTGAACACACAGAACGGTGTGCTGGGTTACGAACACATTTTCCTTCAATTGTTTGTGTCTGCCATCCCAGCGCGGGTTTATTGTGCTCAGCGTTCAGGAGAAAATAGGGCTGGGAAAACTACTCTTGTTTGCTTTGTAATTTTTCACCAACAGTTTTAACTATAGCTAAAGCTGCGGGGTCATCCTTTAATTCCCTGATTGCCTCGGAAAGAAAGAAATACAACTAAACACAGTTTTAGCACCAAGTAATAATCATTCCATCTGCATACTTACATAAATTGCTTTGCTGAGTAACAAAGAGGTTATTCTTGTCCTGAAGTGCTTTGCTGAACTACAGACTATATCCCTGGGCTATAGGTAGTCCCCGCAACACAGATCCCAACAGATTCTGTGCTTTTTAGCAGATCGGAGATGAAAACAGTAGAATGCAAACACACGTATAACAGGAAATAGTATAGAATGTAGATAACTCATGCGAATGAAAACAAAGACATGGCAACTCTGTGTCACTGCACGGTCAATTATAAATATTTTTTTTCTGTGGTTCCACTGGGAACAGAAACAAAATACAGGCAGTGTTACTGCACAGTTGTCAGACTGGTGTAGAACCACAGCTCTGGCAGATTCAGATTTTCAATAAGCAACAATAAACCACAGTAGATAGACATTAAAATAAAGCCACAGATTGTGCATGGCTTTTGTAAAAAAAAAAAAAAAAAAGGTAAAATATTTTTGTAATTGTTTGATATCCTTTTCGACATTTAACAAGCACGTTTTGTAGCAGAACTGGTTACACCCACTGGGAATGATGCTTCTCAGTACAAGGTTAGTCATCAGAGCTGTTCCGCGGTTAAGACATTCACATCAAAAAAAAGGTCATAAAAAAGGAGAATACTTACGAATATACAGGTTCCTTTTAATTTTGTTTATTTATTTATTTAGGCTCAGAAGACTTACAATCATATGAACAGGGAATTTTTAGTTATGAGGCTTAGGCCTCTATCCATCGAACATCAGTCTAGCTGATCAGTCTAGGCTCTATCCATGCAAACATCAGTTTGCAAGAAGTGCCGTTGAAGGCAATAACGTCCTTCACGTGCGTGAAACTGGGAGTGAGCAGGTCTGGGCCTGAACAAGTGTCTCCACATGATATATTTGTGTCTAGGAGCCATCTCTTTCCCTTTTTCCTTTGTAGGTACGTTTTTACCCTATGTAGAAGTTCAGTGAAATAGTTCAAATGTGGGATGGGGAAAAAAAAAAAATCTCTGCAAACTTGAACTAAAATTTAATTGCTACTAAGAGGTGTGAAAACGATTAATATTAGCAAAATATTAAGCCTTAGTGCTGTATTTCAGTAGCCAGAGTTTGTCATGACTTGCACGAACCAGCTCGGCAGAGCATAAAGCCAGGGCTGGCTTCATTGCAGGTGAAATGGTTCTTTCTTTTGTCCAGCAAGAGTGTATGTGCCGTGGGCCATGCACCGTGGAAGGTACCCACCTGTGCGGGCTGCACCAGTATCATGCTTAAATTCAATTCTGGCATCTACATCGCCAGCAATTTGTGGCAAGAAAGGGACTCCTGAGTAACCTGAAATAATAAACATCTCTACTACCTTCAGCTTTAAGATTTCTTAATAATAAATACCCTAAGCAGGTACTTAACTTTAACTGCTAACAGTTTGATAGATTTAAAAAAAATCTCAAGTCTCAGTTTTCCTCTTTGTTGACATTCATGAACTGACGATCCAAATTAGCCAGCCCTCCTTTTTATTTTCACTGAATTTCCATTTCTGTTCTTAAGTGTAATGTAGTACAGCCAGCTGCTTATTTCCCCTTCTTTGCAGAGGGATGTTTATTTGCATCCATTTATTGAATTTAAAAGTTACACGGTATAGTCGATGACATCCTTCCATCCGATAACCATTTCTTACCGCTTGCTTTTCTTTCATGATGCTTCCAAGTGTACTATTTCTTCTTTTTTCCCCACACTCTACACAAGCAGTATATGACTGTCCTCCGTAGAATACTTCTTTCTAGATCAAATGGAAGTGAGTTTCATCATCTGCCTTGGTTAGGAGCCTTGGTTAAAATCTAATCTATGACTTTTGAATTTTTCATATCGGGCTCAGGTCTGGGAAGAGCAACATGTGGGGCAGGCTATTCTTGTAATTAATTGTTTGCTTTCTCTGGCTGCTCTGAGAATCTGTTCTTTGTCCTGCGTATCTGATAATGTCATGACTCTAAGGTTCTTTACAGACATAGTAGCTAATGTACCGTAGTACATTTATATTTCAGTCTTCAGATGGGTTCCAAGCTGTGGTCTTATTAACGGAAACCAGAGCAGGGTGGAAGCAGCCTTCCTGATAACCACACATTTGAGACCTCTCATTCTAACTCTTCTCCCTTGTTTTTTTTCCATGACTCTTCCATTCCACTCAGAACCCAGCCACAGTCTAATCATCCTTATTGCAGTAACAAACATCTTGCATTCTCTGATCTATTGTTTCTAATCTCACAATTTGTCTAGAATGTCACATTTATAAACACAGAGCCCAGTGCCTTCTCTTTCCAAAGCACAAGCATCCACCATGAGAGTGAATGAGGAATCCTCTTATGCTCTAAGAGATTTAGGTTTCATGATTAAGGTAACAATAACTTCCAGGTGTGAGGTGCTGGCTTTATATGTGGAGCAAGAGAGTGTTAAATTTAAAATGTATTACAGAAACGGCAACATTAGATTAAGTCACTGTTATTTTTGCCCTTTTGAAATGCTTGGTTTAAAATCAAACAGCAATAGGCTCATTGTAGTGGAATCACAACTGACAAAAAATACTACACAGGCTAGCTGAAATGCTAGACATCAGAGGGAGCTGAAGATCTAGGCTTTCTATCACCATCTCTCACCAGCGTGATTCACACCAACAGGACTGCTGAAGCTCTAAGAACATACTGGATTAGAAGTCCATCCAGCTTAGTCACCTGCCAGTGATGTGGATATTTTGAGAAAAAAAAAGAGACACCCAGTGATACTAGCTCAGCTTCCCAGCACCTGTGGCTTAGCAGTTCCTCAAATCTCAAGCAAATACTCATTCTATACGTGCAGTGAGTCAGACGTAACCAAATCTCATGTCAGTTAGTCTAGGCATGTTCAGTTAAGTCTTTTGAGACCTGGAGCTATCAGGTTTCCTGTATGTGCGCTGGTGTTCCTTGAAAAGCTTACAGGTTAAATACTGCAGGTCTGCTGGGTATGAAGCTCAGTGTGCCTGGCCCATGCACCAATGTTTCTGTCTAGGAGTCGGCTATAGATAATAAGCAAGAGAAACAGAAAAAGGGAATAGAAGATATCTCTGCTTGAAGACAGAACAAAGGTACTAACGAACAGTTGTGTTCACTCCTGTCAAAAGTTCACTCCCATCAAAATGACTCTTGGAACTGTAGGCAGCTGTTTAGTCTGTAGTTTTCACTTTATATACCTGTTTATCAGCCATTACCAGCAGTGTGCCGTAAACTGAGGCTGTCTTGAGCCATGGTGATGTGTGCATATGAGGTCAGAGACCGAACAACTATGACCACCTTCTGCACAACCTAACCCAAAGTGAGAAGACCTAATATTTACCAATAATTTGCAGAATCATCTGTGCTCACTCAAAAGTCATCATTGTTGGCTTCTTCCAGTTTAAGCAGATGAGGACGGCAAGAAAGGGAAAGGTACATGACAAACATGACAAATGGGCAAGGTGAGGGAGTAGGAACAGTGATCTTCATTGAAGACTTACAGAGCAATTTCACAGAACTGATTAATGAGAAATGGCAAAATAAAACTAGTGGGCTATAAAAGATAGTCAGAGGAAAAAGTAAGACAACAAAGAGGAGAATCACTCAGAGCAGGTGGAAGTCAACATACGATGGGATGGAAGAGGAGGGGGTTTTAAGCAAATGATCTTTTGTCAGCAAAAGCAGAGAACATAAAACTAAAGGCTATCAGGGGATCATCAGAATGGCAGTTGGACGTGGCTATTCACAGGCACGATCCCACTACGGACCAGCACGGGAGCTCTGACCTGCTCCATCTCCAACCTGGGTGGGATCACCCCTCCTTAGACAACCTGGTGGCCCCCAGCCCCCCAGGGCTCACCATATCACTCATAACAGCTTTTAAAAGAGTGGAAAAAATCCTAACTGAATAACCATTCCTCTTTTTAATAAGGCATCTGAATTTCACATTCAGAGGTTTCATAATAAACTCTGGCAAATGAGTGCTAATGGGTTCAGTTTTCATGTCTGTGCTTCAGAGTGAAAAAAAGGGTCAGAAACGAGTTGCATTTTTCCTCTTCTCATTTAAAAGAAGTAATATTTTGACTTGTAAGGAGCCAAGTGCAGTTCACGTGCTTGGTTTCCTCTGTGCCGCACATAAAAACAGGAAAAGCCAGTCTTTTGGCTGTGCTTCTTTTTATTGTTGGTTGTTTGACATGTTTTTCTATTACAATTCACAGCAGGGAGCGTTTATCTCCGTTATGAAAACCAGTTGGCCCATTGTTAGGAAAGAAAGCTGCACTTCCCCAATAGGAAGTCAAGTGTCTCTACAGTGTCGTAGAAAGGCATTCTGCAGTTGAAGTCAGCATATGTCGGTGCTAGGAGCCTGCGTGCGTGCAGCATTAGTGCTCCTGTCTTTGATTAGAACAAGCACGTTTCCCCTTGCACACGTCGGCGTGCACAGCGGGCAACGGCAAATCCAGTCGTAGCCCCACTTCCCTCCTGTTAGAGTTGGGGGGAGGTTTTGGTAAGTGCCTTTTGTGCAATGGGTTTTGAGCAGAAGCCGTGAGGTTTCTTTCTTTCTTTTCCTGATGTCAGTTATTTTGAAGGAGGTGCTCAGCCACTCTTTGAGAAATGTCAGCTCTATTCACTTAAAAAAAAAAAAAAAAAAAAAAAAAAAAAAA
>NW_020799092.1:24981170-24993378 GCF_003259725.1 Athene cunicularia
AAAAAAAAAAAAAAAAAAGAGCAAATATTGCACCTTAAGATTTTTCTACTTCCTCTTTTCTTCCAAAAGAGTACAAAATATACCATTTTCTGGTTTATTCACTTTTTTTTTTTTTTTTTTCAGTCCTAACATTGAGAGCTCATGTTGCCCCTTTTTTTTTTTTTTTCCTTCCTCCCAAACACAAATTCCTTAAACATTCTTGTCTGATAGTGCCTAAATACTTGTGTGGGCATTTCTTAGAATTTACCTTCCTGTTCAGCCATTGTGGTAAATATGGTGTTTAGCTCAAAGGTTTTAAGTGTGACAATTCAAAATCAAGCTATGGGCTTGTTTGCTTCTACCAGTCTTCTGGCCAGTGCTTGGGTGACATTACATCTCCGAGACGACCCATTAGTTACATTCAGTCCACGTTGAATAAATGTGACTTTATCTGTCTAGATCAAATAATAAAAATGTACTTTAAATACCAGCCAGATCATTCATCACGGATAGAAATCTCGGTCTGTGTGGTATTTCAAAAAGGGCTTCAGTCAGAACTCAGTACCTCTTTTCAGCGAAATTCGGATCTGACGTTAAACTTTGTGTTCGCTTAGTGCCGTTGTCAAAATCAGAAACAAGAACAGGGAAAGTCAGGTCTTGATCTATATTGTGTGACTTGGTCATATATCCGGTAATGTTTAAAATACATAATTTAATTACTCTCCTTTCTTTTTAAGTCATTATACACAGTGTATTGGATCATTATAGTTTGTTTATTTATTGGATTAATCAAATTATTGTGTAATCCTGTATTTATTATTATTAATATTTCTCTTGGATGACTGTTTATTATTATACATGGGTTACAAGCTAATAACAATAGCTTTAAGACTAGAAAGCAAAACAAAGATAAAACATAACAGAATTCTCACCTTTTAAACTGCTAGTACAATGCTTCGTTTTGTGCACTTGCCTTCTGAGCTCAGTTTGACCTTTGTAAACTATATAAAAGTAGGAGACAGACTCAAGAATTCATATTCTAGCATCTGCCTTGTGGGCTGTAATTTTTTTAATGCAGTTTGGTTGTCACTGGCTCTTCAGTGGATAAGAAGCAATTGTTTTAGTGCAAGGTATTTAATGAGCTGTCAATTTTCTCTGAAAATTGCATTGTTCCTGATTGCTTTTGTTCTTTCATTAAGTCCTTAAAAATTCAGCATACTAGATTAAATCTGTGTGGGAAAAAATATTTGTACCAAGAGATCTTACAAAGATAAAAAGCTCACTGAATATAGCTCTTGTGTAAATACAGGCAAAAGAGCAATACAAGAAAAATAATTGGTTCTAATGAAAAAATACAAAGCAAATAAATTCCAAATAGTGGGGGTTTTTTGAGTTTGTTTCCCTAAGAATTTAGAATTCCATATGCAGGGAATATAAACTTCCTCATCAAACTGTATGAAAAGTCCAAAGTATTTCAGATGTGAATTCATCTGTGTCCTGGTTATTTTTGTCTGAAATTAGGCAGGACTTTGTCCATGGGCAAATCCTCTCGTAGTATGAAAAGCTACAGATATCCGGCATTTCAAATATTCACTCACAGTCCATTGTACAAAAATAAAATTAAAAAAAACACCCTTCTGTTAACTTTTGACACAATTTATATTATTTTTTTATAGTTTTATGCCCTAGTAATTGTGCAGTATTTGCACAGTTTCTTGTTTATAAAGCTTACACTGAGATAGAAGTGACTAGTGTTAGGAACATTAGTGCCCCACGGTTGGGAACAGAAGTATTCCTGTCGATAACACTCTGAATTAAAATACAGTAGAAAAAGACCTAGAAATCTGAGGAATATGGTGAAGGCATATCTGGGGACTGTATTAATACAAATCATACTGTAAGTCTAAAATGTTAAGATACAGCTTTGCCGATCAAGGGTTATAATCAATACAAGGATTCAGCGCTTTTCAGGAGAAGAAACTCATTCCCTGGCAATGGATAAATTCCAACAACATTTTGAAAGGGAGATCAAAGTGATTCTGCTGCCTTGCTAGGTTTGCATCCATTAGCGGAGGTTACTTCTAAAGAGCAAATTTAGCAAATTCTAAAGAGCCTTTGAACTGGAGTAGACTGTCCCAGGTATAAGGTGTCTCCAAAAAATGTTCCCCATAGAGAAATACCAAAGATATTCTTTACCTCTCATTTCATTGGTTTGTGTACTGTATCATATCATATCACCCTAAAATGTATTTTCAGAAGAAAGTGTAAATATTTCCAACAAGGCCACTTAATCTGTTTGCTTACTATTGCTCCCTCCTTCTGAGACTGCTATTTTCCTTGACGTGAAAAAATAAATGAATGGTTTTCCAGGCATCAGTAGATTCTTCCTTCTTCTTAGAAGCATCCCTTGGAAGTAGCTAAAAGTTCTGCTGGAGTCAAAAACAACACTCTCATGGACTTCATACAGGGTTGAAATGAGAACCCGTTTTGAAAAGAAATCCAGAATAATGGTGAAAAGTCATTACCCGTATTTCACCAGAGGTTGAAAAATAAGGATTAATAAAAACCAAGATGTTAGTGTCGTTATGAGGGACAACTGGATAAAATTGCCTAACACACAATCACCGATAACTGTTTTCTGCCTCTCAAAATCTCTTAAACACCTTCCCGTTTTGAAATTAATGGAAAAAAAAAAATCTGCTATAGCACATATAATGAAAAATCATCTCTAACACGGTAACTATAGGCCCCTTTAACAACCCCAGAGCTGATCTTCAGCCTTGAGTTTGTATAACTGTTGGGTTTTCCTGCTGTATTAACTGTGCATTAAAATGGACTGTTGTGATAGACTCTTTAAGAAAAGATCCAGTACAGCTTCTCATGAGCAAATCTAATCCCTCTCATGTTTGTCTAATTTGGTTACATCTTCATTGTTACTATTGTTATTTTTTGTAATGCAATAGCATCTATAGATCTCATGCAAGACGAGGGGCTCGCTGTGCGAGACACTGGATAAATAGAGAGTGAGAGACAGTCCCTGTCCCTAAAGCACTCCTAGTCTAAATAGACCCAGTAGGAAAGGAAGCAGAAGCATGGAGCACTGAAGCAATTTCGCCTGAGGTCACACAACAGTTCAATAGTAGTTTTGGGGGAAAGAAGCTGGAATTTCTTCTGCGCTTCCAAAACCTCATACATACAACTCTCGTATGGCAACAGAAATTTTCTTAAGCATTTACAGTTGTAACGCTGCCCTTGCTTGGGTTTGTGCGTGCTGGTGGCTGCTTGCCGCGGAGCTGATCCTTGCTCTTCGTGTATTAATGTTGGCAAACTGTAAAAGTGACATTAGTTTTGTCACAAAAATCCAGCCTCGTCAAAGGGGGGAAAGCTTTCTTCTGTAAATTCCTGTTTCTTACAGACAGCTAACAGTGTTTTGCCACTGCTGGTGCCTGTTGCACAATTCCCAGATCGTGTTGCTGACTGATGTCTTCCTCCTTCTATCCTTGCTCTGAACTTGCTGCGTACAGATGTGGCCAGTGGGGCTGTTTTGTTCAGGTAGAAGAGCTAATTATTTTTGGATGTCCTGAACTGAATGACCTGCATGTATCTCACTCGCGGTGCTAGTTGTAATCTGATTTTGAATCATCTTCAATATCCCTTAGCATCCCTGGTACGATTATGTTGTTCACAGGTAAAACTGTATTTGCTCTCTTGTTGCTTCTCTAAAAGAATTCTAGTTGGGAATTAAGAATAGTTTGTGATTTGGTTTTGGTTTGTTTTCCTGGGATCACGTAGTGTGTTGCTATGATATTGCAGTCTGTGGATAATTTTGCATTTGTCTGTATAATGATGTTTTTTGGCCCGTTTACGTGATACTGGAATACAGCTTGCCAGCCTGGTATTATTATTACCTCAAAACTGGAGATTCTGTACCAAAGATTTTTCAAAACTTGAGCAACCTGACCTTAACCTTGACATTAGCCCTGTACTAACAAGGGATTGAACTGTACTTCCAACCTGGATGAGTGTACCATTCTGGTTCTGGGAGTGACTAAGCCACCTCATTCTCACACTTTTTTAATAGCTTTGGCAGAACATCATCTAATTCTGAGGGAGGTTAACGTTACCTCTTCTTTCAACACAGCATCTACAAGCAGCTTAACCCATGTTTTTTTACTTTACCCTTTTTGTTTATAAGGAAGACAGTCGCAAACTGAAGGCAAGTTCTTCAGCTTCACTTGCTGGGTAGACCCACAACCTTTTTTATTTGGCAGTTTAGAGAAAGCACTGACACTGCTCACATTTCTGAGTTCTGGTAGGCTTACTAATGTTCCTCACCTTGCCTTTAGGGTCTTGAAATCATGTTGCCTAAGAGATGCCATACCTATGTAGCAGATTTATAAGCCTGAAGTAGAGGGAGAAGGAAGGGTCTGCTGCCTACCAACTGCAATCTTCCCCATTCGCTCGCTTATGAGATGTTGCTGGCATGGGAGCTTCCCATGTAAGCAGGAGTTGTTCTGATTAAAAACTTCAGAACACTTTCTTTAGAAGCACTTGTCACTGCCAAGTATTCTGTTCTCTTTTTTCCCCTTCTCTCATTCTTCATTATCAGAAAGTTTGCATGAAAAAGAGACCTTTTTTTTTTTTTTTTTTTTTTATCTGAAGAGTTCATCTTACTTTGGTAACTGTTCCCCACCTGAAGCCCTTAATTGTGTCCACAATAGCCATTTGTGAAGTCTCACACGGAGGATTATGGCTTCAGGTGAGCAATAAACAGTGGGAACAGATGGAATCCCAGGAAACAACGATACCTTTCTCATGCAAATCCATCTCCAAAAAGAATCAGAAGAAAATACATTCAAGGCAAACACTCCTTTAATGAAACCCTATGATCAAGAAGTCAAAGGCACAGAAGTCAGAAGTTTCAGCAGGAAGGTTTCCCCAGCAACTCTAAACTTGGCTGTCTTGTTGCATTTTTCATGACACTTCTAGCTTTTGTGTCCATCTCCTATCCCGATTTGCTGCTGCGGATCTGACCCTTAAAGTCTGAGAAAGTGAAAAGTTTATATTTTAAACTTCTGACACAAATCCATCTCCGTTCAGCACCATGGCTTCACTTTAAAAACTGTGAGCGTGTGTATGTAAAGACAAAAAAAAAAACCACAAACTGAAGTTTCTCTGGGAACTTTGAGCTATCTGACTTCTGCAGGTCTAAAAAAATTTACAGTTACATTGCGTGAATAGAAGGCTTTTGTACTAAGTTTCTTCTTCAGTGCTTTTTGGTTTTTTTATATAGTGGGAAAGTATATCATCCGTTCATTGCAACTTCTTTTGTTGTTCATCTAGTTTGCATTCAGCTTCTTGGACAAAAGTAAGGCCTTTGAGGGCAGAGGAACCCTAAAGTAGCCAAGATCACTAGGAAAGCTGCACAGACATTTATTTAAATTCCCAGCCTGTCAGTTTGGTACAAAGTTTACTCTTAGACTGAATTTTCCATGTGCACATCAGTTCAGACTTCTAAAAAACCAAAGATTTCAGTGTTCTTGGAGCTGCCTCTGCAGTGTACTGCCATGTGCAAAGAAAGGCACACACCCTTGGTTGGTTCAGCTTTTCCTCCAGGATTGAAGTAGTGGAACTCTGTGGCTGGTCCATCTTTAAGTGTTTCAGTCTCCCACCTTTGTTAGTTCGACTCCAGGCAGTAAATTTTCCCACCACCTTTCTTCAACTATAAGAATGGGCAGTCTATTTGGTTTAGGATTATTTTAATGGCTGTGCAGTGACCCAGATTTTAAATGAATAAAATAACTGAAGCTTCCCTACTGTGATACTATTTTACTGCACTGTATTTTCTTTACCTAAAAAAAAAAAACCAAAACCCAACACATAAAAATTGCAGTCACCTGAAATTTATTGGAAAAGGCAAGCTAAATCAGGTAAAGGAGACTGTATTAATGAACACATTGTAATGTGTGAACTTTCTTCATTCTCTCCTGAATACAGTGCAGTAAGTAATATCTGAATATATTTTCACTCATTCTGAAAACTCAAGCAATCCTCTTTTAATGCATACACATAGAAGCTTAAACTGAGTTTGTGAAGATACCCAACATACAGCATTTTCTAATCTTTCTTGATTGATGCTACTGCCTTCATATTATTTTTTTAAATTTTATCAATTATTATTATTATTATTTCTGGAATGTGTTTGCTGCTGTTCAATATACTAAAAAAAAAAAAAATACCCTATCAGTAGTGATACAGTGGCATCTTATCCTTGATTTAAGACTTTAGTTGTAAAACTGTTACGTGGGCCAACAGCAGAAGAGGTACAGACACATACTCTGTAACAAACTTTTCTCCCAGCTGTTTTCACTTCCTTTTCCCAGCTTCTGTCTCTGGATTTTCTACAAATATTTTTTGTGCCTTGCCCATTGCTGGTTCCTCCTGCCCAGTCTATGCTTTCTACCTCAGACCTGGTCTAGTTTACTGTCTCTGATAGGTCTAGCCCCTCCTTCCTAGCCAAACATCTCTCTTTATGCCTCCAGTCTTTCGACACATCCCTGATTTGTATTTTCCCAGGGGCATAACTATAACAAAACAAATGAACAAACAAATAAAGTCCCCTAACATCTATTGGAGGTATGTGTGTGCAGGAAACGGGTAGGCTTTGTATAGCCCAGATCAGAAGCAGATAGACATTTAGTGCTGACTACATCATGCTATTTTCTTATTCCTGGCTTACCAGACTCTATTGGAAAACAGGGAACTTTATGTAGAGATCTCTTATTTAGAGATCTGTCTCAAAATTGGGCAATAAAATGTGATTGCTGGTGTTGTCAATTCTTTTGTTTTGAGGATCTACTGAGACCACCCTTAGATTGCTGTGTTTAGAGGTGACACAAGAACTGCAAGAAAATATTGTTAAATCTGAAAAGAAGAACAAAAATATGCCCCCCCCCCAAAAAAAAAAAAAAAAAAAAAAGAAAACTGACATGAGCCTGATATGCATGGGATTGTTTCTTGCTGCTGACACGTGAATGAGAAGAGAAACTATTTTCGTCTGCTGAGCAACATGCTAATGCTGTGAGGGGAAAAAGTATTTGGGCACATCTAAATGATTCATGGAGATTAGTAAATAGCTGGTGTAAATTCCTAAACTTGAGTCTATGCCCACAGACCATGAATTTCTCTGTGCTGTTCCCCTGGCACCCATTCCCTGAAACCTCCACTGAATGCTGAGCAGCTACTCAGCATCTGCACCACTGACACCTTTGAAGGGAGATTAGCAACCAGATGTGAGGGATTTCTACAGGGTGGACCTGCAGAGATGACTAGGGAAGAAGCTTTGGCAGCTGGCATTTGGAGGTGGTGGTGGCCAGCCAACGTGCACAGGGTAGGGAGCAGGGGCTGCAGACAGAAGGGTGAGGAGCGTGCTCTCCCGGGAGCTGGGATCCGGCCAAGAGGAACAAAATGTTGTGAGTTAGGTGTGAGGTTTGCTAAAGAGGTGTCTGCAGGTATGCTGAGCATGTGGTCAAACTAATCGTGAGCTGGTAGCGATTCAAACTCACCTGACTGTAGGTCTTTTGGTGGGGATTTAGAGAAGGAAGACGAAGGAAAAAACAGCTTTTCACAAAGAGACACAGGCTCTCCCCCCTGTGCACCGCCTAGGAAAACTGTTGATGTTGTGCATATGATTTGGGGCTGTCTGGAACCTTCCCGAGGCAAAATTACTGACATTAAAAGGACTTTTGTGTGAGCAGAAATGGTGGTGCAGAACAGGGCTCTTAGTCAGCTACCCAGGAGGCTTCCACAGTGGGTGGTAAGCCATTGGGAGTCACCAGATGTCTGCTGAGCTTGTGATTAAGGTGTTGGGACACCAGAAGGAGTATGTTTGAAAATATATCTTGGACCACACATCATTCTGAATATGGCATTAATTTTCTGTTTTGTGAGGAGTCAGATTTATTAACAATTTGTATACTTGAAGCTTTGTGCGCTGGGCAACACACCCTGCTCTCATTATTGTTAATGGCAATAGGAAATATGCACATAACCCCCTGTGTACTGCCTAGGCAATTTGCCTCTAACAGTATGGGTTTCTAGAAAACAAAATTAAATCATATCTGTAATAAAAGAAAATGCTTACATCTTAACTTTATTTCATAAAAAAAAAAAAAAAAAAAAAAAAAAAGCCAAACGTTAAACTCAAATCAAGCTGGTTAAATTTGCCTTTTAGATATCCGAAATGGAACTCTGTTTTATAGCTTGAAATATTGTTTTTTAGGAAGATAAAGTTGTGAGAACCTTTGACTGATCTGTAGTAAAATATTTTACTGCAATTTCATTTGCCTGAACAAATATTTTTAGAACATTAACAGAAATGTATGGCATAAATTTCAAAGCCTATGGTATAATTTCATGTACAAATATTTATATACATGGTCCCAGGGAAGTTAAAAATGTAATGTTTTTATAGAAAATATACAATACAGCATATACTCTCCGTACAGTATATAGTATCGAAAATGGAGGAAGAGAGAAGTTTCTTTCAGTATCTCCAAGAAAATAGCTTTCATATAAAATGCAGCTGACAACTGTCAGCAAACGGCAATTTTGATAAAGCAAGAAACCCAGATATGAGACTAAGGAGATGCTTTTGATGGAGATTAGATAACGTCACAGTGACTGCAACTGGAGGAACTCCATGTGTCGCAGGGGATAGCCTTTGCCTTTACTCGGTAAATCTTGTCCCACGCGTGATCCATTCAGACCTATTGCTTTCCTCAGTGAACGCTCGTAGGCTGCTACTCGCTGGGTGTTTGAGGGGAGGTTTGCAATGCAAGTTAAACCCAGCTCTGAGTCCTTGATTCAAGGCTTCGCCCATCTCCTGCTGATGTTGTCGAAACCCAAACTTGAATTTAAGTCCCTCTGACCCTCGGCCAGCAGCCCTGAGTTCAGCACAAGGAGAGGAACTACCTTACATTTATAGATTATGTAAATAACACTTAGATAAATGAGCTTACATGCAGCCAGTCCAAGTACACTTATTCTCAGATCAGTGCAGGCTGCTTTCACTGCTCATTTGCCTTTCTTCCCTGGCAGACGCAGTTCCGAGACAACACTTGGTTCTCAAACCTGCCAGCCTTTACCTGTTTTGGTTTTTTTTTTTTTCACAGACTGTTGCAGCATGCAGAGTCACCAAGTTGAAGCAATAAGTCAGGCTGAGGCTGAGCCAACATGACAGCTCACCGCTACTGAGAGGGGCAGGTCCTGCTCCAGCTGCACACCCCTTTCCTCCCTCCTCCACTGATCACGGTGTGATATTGTGCTGAGCCAATTCAGATCGATACGTCAGCCCAAGAGCGGTCTGACAAACCTATGAATGGTCTCTGCCAGGTCATGGCAGTGAAAATGACCCTAAAGAGGGGAGAGGCAACTGCCTTCCTTAAAGGAAAAAATAAAAGAAGCTTTGATAGAGTTTTAACATAACTCTAGGCCATAACTAGTAGATGACTAAGAATGAGCAGGACCATGGCTATATGCAAAAAGAGTAAGAACAATGTGTTAACAAAGCCAAGCATAAAAATTTTCTGTCCTTCCACCTTACCAACGCAGTTAGGTTTTACCTGTGTGTCACGGAGCAGAAGGTCTGGCTGCTCCTAAGGGAGGGCGAGCTGGGATCCATGGGTGGCCCCAGTGAGAGCAGTGCCCTCACCGACTGGGTGTAGACCCTCAGGGTCCAAACAGTGGGCACATCTCGGGCTTCGTGATGGGTCCACTGACAGCCATAGGCAAGGAAAAAGCCAGGTCCAGGACCCAAAGGAAACAGGCTACAGTGTGGGTCTGAGGTCCGTTCAGGAGACAGGACGAGAGACAAATGCACCTACAGCTCTGGGCTGAAATGGGGCTCCAGAGCCCATGGGCAGGGGTGAGGGGACACCCAGGTGAGGCCTCTTAGTGTCCTCAGGACTCTGAAACAGTGATGGCCTTCATAAAGTGATGCTGGTTGGGGTTAGTCAGTCAGTTAGGAGAGTTTTGCTATATGCTAGCATTATTTTTATTTATTTATTTATTTACCCAGTCTGGAAATGCACATTTGGACACCAAAAGAAGTTTGTCACCAAACTTGGCAGGTGGACCCTGAGCACTAGGACAGCGGGTACATGTCTTGACATCTCGATCCAGTCTACATCTGAGCTCCTGCAAACCACCTCTTCCTCCTTCCCCTCTCTGTCCCCCACCAGCCACTGCTGTCACCAGCCCTGCAAAGTTGATTTTGCTCAGGAAACTTATCCAACAGAAAATTCTCTTTATTTTCCTCCCCCTTCAGGGTTAGTTTTCTGACAAACCAATGGCCTGACCTGTGCAGCTGTGAGGTCCCGGGTGCAATCAGGCAATGAGATCTGCTGACCATGCAAGGACTAAGACTGCCTCCTCTCAGGAGGCACGGTAAAGCCTGACCTAACCTGATCGTGAAACACCCATCTGAATTTGGCTTGTATTTTTAATACCCATTAAAAACCTGTTCAAAAGTCCCTTGAAGTTGCAAGAGAAAAGCTACATTAATGTATTTATTCTGTGACATTCGGTGGTCTTTGAGTATGCTCCTGCGTTGTGTTATTTACCAAGCAGCTATGATTCATGTGAAATCTAGTCTTCAAGGTGGGGGAAACCTACTAATTTTTCACAAGGCTGCTCGAGGGTAACACTAGGTTATTCCTAATGATTTCAAGATTTTGGATTGTGATTACTGTCGAGTTTCTTTTAAATCAAAACTGAACAGCCTAATCTGAATATACCTCTTACTAATGAGTTCAGGACTGTGACGCTGGGCAAAAGAAATAACCCTAAACACTTTGAGGACCATTAACTTTAATGTTTGCTTGGTGACGAAAGAATAGTCCAGGCCGTGTGTCTGGACTTTGCGGTGGTTTTTTTTTTTTTAGTAGTGTGATGACTTTCATTGGGAAACATTAAAAGGTTCAAAATTAGAAAGTGCTGTTATAATGCACGCTTAAATCTTGTATGGAAAAGCCTCTCGGTTTACTTCCCATCTCAAATGCTAGGGGATAGAGCAAAGCCTGCATTAAATGAGAAGTTGCTGATATTTTTATGTATTTATGCTTCTTATATAGTCCATCAGAGTAGTTGCTGGTTTGTTTATTTTCCCCACATATACCAAGGTAGAAGGTTTTGCTGCACAAACACAGGATTATCCCAAATCACGTTCACGATGCAGTCTGATTTTCTTCCTGAAGTTAGATACCTGTACCTTTTTATTTCAATTCTCAGTAGAAACCTGGCTTCTCACAGATATATCTGTTTTTTTCTCTCCCTCATTTAAAAATCCTGTATTTGATCATACTCTTCTTTGAAAGGGTTAATTTCACCTCTGCTAATATTATATGACTCTATTAGTTATTAATGCAGTCAACTCATAAACAGAGCTTAGAGGGTACTGGCCTTGGAAGAACTTTCCAGGAGACCAATATATCAAATAAATTCTGAAGTCCCTTGACCTCAGGATAGAATTACAGGTTTATAATTTACTCAACACTTACATGACCCAGAGAACAAAGGATTGCCAAGTCAGTCAAAACTAAATTACTTTTGACCTTAAATTAGTCATTTTCATGCTATTAAAACTATAGCTAAATCACTGGTGAGGTTGTTTTGAGTTTATAAATCAGGTTTGTATTTTTCCATATTTATGCTCACAATCTGGAACTATAACTATACTTTAATACACATTTAATTATTTTCTGAAAGTTACCATACAGCTTAATTTATGGAAGTGTTTTAAGTGCGTTTGTTTATCCACACATATGTGTGTCAGCAAAACGCCCAGTTCTTGTGAATAAAATAAATATATGCAATATAGATCATTAACTTATAACTGATAAGTTGGAGCAGTAAGAATCTCCTGTAGGATGATGCCAGCTACTTATTACTGCTTGAGAGATTCTGCAGTCCTCGCTCGGGCACAGGATCAGCTCTGTCTGTTCAGCAGCCGAGGTATGACAGAGCAGTATTGTGTTGCTGACAGCACACATCGTTGATAAATGTTTGTCCCACTTTGCAGACATGCAAAAATAGCGAGGGTAAATAATTGAAGGACGTTCCCTCGACACCACTTTTAGCTGCATAATTAGGGTCCCATTTTGCAAACCTTAATTTTGGAGATAGCTTGGTACCTGTCTGCAGGCCATGTAGTTCAGTGAAATACATAATT
>NW_020799092.1:24993428-25031169 GCF_003259725.1 Athene cunicularia
GGCACAGGTTGCCCAGAGATGTGGTAGATGCCCCTTCCTTGGAAACATTCGTCAGGTTGGATGGGGCTCTGAGCAACTTGATCTAGTTGATATCCCTGCTCATTTCAGGGGTGGGATTGGACTAGACGATCTTTAAAGGTCCTTTCCAATCCAAACCATTCTATGATTCTACATTGCTAATAGAATAACTACTTTAATGACTTAAATGAAGGCTTGAATTTTCTATTGAAAGAAATAGGTTTTGTGGGATATTGACTACAATTTTCATAATATAACAAGAAAAAGTTGTGAAACTTTTAGCAAGTTTCTATTATGATCCTATTTGACTTTGTCTTAGAAAATAAAGAGTAGTAAAGGGAAGAATACAGTTTTCCACTGCTAGTAAATTGGAATCTGCCTGTTTCCACTCCTATCTCTAATTCTTCATTTGCATTGTTTGCTTTTTGTGACAAGTTTGGTTTAGTACTGAATTCTATTTAATTCTACTAAATTCACTAAAACCAGACTTTTGAATCTTGAAGACAGTAAGACCCAACAACTGTATCAGCCATCACTAAATAAATTCAGATGAGAAATAAGTAATACTTTTAATAGTAAGGATGAATATCAGAAAAAAAAAAAAAAAAAACCCACCCTAGTATTTGTGAACTATTTGCCTGGATCTGTTCCCTTGAAGAAAGGCTTCAGATAAGTGATAGTAGCAAGTGATAGTAAATTGATTATCACTTGTGACACTACATAGTTCAGGGAAATTATCAGCTATCACTTGTCCTCGGCTGGTTCACCAGGTTGTTAGACACATGTGATTATTCTGCTGAGAACAAATTTAAAGATGGGTTTTGGGTAGTATAAAATGGCTTTATTTTCCCTATAGTTCTCACAGCATGAGGCTTGGAAATTTGAGACAGAAAAAGACTGAAGCGATGATAATATGAATTTTAAGGTAGGGAGAGGAGCTTAAAACTTGAGATTAGGGGGGGCTTCATGGCTGAGAAGGCTGGTAAGGAGAGAGATGAACTGTTGTGTTGTTAAATGTTAACAAAGTAGATTGTGTTCAAAAAATGTTCCTGTCTGATTCCTGGTTTGTCAGCCTCCGCTTCGTGTCATGTGAAGTTAAGTATCTTTGATTCACGGAGTGTTGTGTAAACATTTGTTGATTTCTATCTGTTCTGGTTTACAATTCTGCCCTGAGGTTCGCTTTGAGTTTCAGGTTTGGGCAAACTGAAATTGTCAAAGTAAATTCACTTTAAATTGCAACGTTTCAAGTGGGTTTGCTTGGAATCCATTTCAAACCTCAGATTTTACATAATTTCTCTTTGCATAATTTCCAAGGGAAAAAAAAAAAAAAAAAAGATAAATTGTGTTCAGGCTCCTTTGCAATGGGGTTGAAGTTTCTAGGTTATGAGCTCTTAGAAAACTAAGCCTGTAATTCACCGTCAAACCGATTCAATATTGTGAGGACTTGCTGGAGGATGAGAGGATACTGGGAAGCTGCTTTATAACAGAAGTATATTGGAAGAGAAGGAAGATGTGCTTATTTCAGCTTCAAACGGAGAGATGCTCATGACCTGTTTCACATTTTTGAGCACTGAAATTTTGGGCTTGAGTATGTGAATACTTGAGCTGCTGCCTCATCTCTGCAGTAAGTTCCTTCAGATCCAAAATAAAGCCAATCGCTCAAGGACATGATAAATTTAATTTGAGGCAACATCTATATGTCTGTTCCTTGGATTAAAAAAAAAAAAAAAAAAATCCACTTCAGTGGGAGTCTTGATAGAAGTTTTTATTTCATTCTTCCACAGAACTTCCAAGAGGAGTTCTCAGATTGTTGTCAGAGAACAATCAGTGGAAATGTATCAAATGAAACAAAGATCCTTTGTTGGCTTTTTGTTGTTGTTTGAACATATTTCTGTATCTAGATCTTAAAAAGAGCCTTCAGCATCGCTGACATAATTAATTGCTTGTATTAAGTGTTCTAATTACAGCAATTCAGGTGGTTAGCCACCTAAGTGAGTGCATAATTATTTAGAAACACTTTTGATTGCAGCACTGGTATCCTCAAGGCCCAATTAAAAAAAGCAAACAAACAAAACACACACACACAAAAAAAATCAAACCCCAGAAGGTTGAGACTCTGAAGCACTGATACTAAGAGCTATTATCCTGTTAATTAGATCACCTCATGTGTACTCAGTCTTCGGCTTCTATCAGATCTTCATTTGCTAATAACTTTGAGCTGATGATCTGTCAAGTGTAAATTCTTTAAAATCCTTTAAAGTGGAGTTTTTCCACGAGAAAACTTTGCGGGGGAGAGGGAATTTTATTAATTTGATTTTATAACAGAAGGGGTTAAAACAAAATTCATTTGATGCGGGCACAGTTCAGAACACTGTGATTAGTGGAAAATTGTCAAAGTTAAGCCTGTACCAATATTTGAACTGGATCTGCCCAGCACAGTCTGCCGTTTCATAGGATTCATAGCATGGATGCGCGGTTCTAGTATCCTGTAAACCAGCTTACATCTTCTGTAATGCATGTGGTCTTCATTTTGCACCAGATGATGCAGTATAGAGTATATATCTTCAGGGCAGACTCCCAGTTACTAGGAGGAGAAAGGGCATAAACCAGATAAAATGCATTAATTTTATAAGAGGATAAATTCTTTCCTTTTTGGAAACAAATGTGTATTAAAATGGGTCAAAATGAAACATCATTTCAGGCTCAAACGCTTTCAGAATCTTTTGTTTCATAATGGCTTTTAAAATATTTTTCCTGTGAGTTAGGATGGAAACAAAGACAGGAAAATCAGAACTCCCCAGAGCATGAAGACACAGATTTCCTCACTTACTTGGAAAAAAATAATTTTTCCTGTTCTTTAGTAGTAAGTCATGAGCAATTGGTATATGAACACTTTCTGCTCATTCACTGGCTGAGATAAAGGCCTGCTAGGAAAAAAAAAAAAAAAATGCCAAGAGATAGCATCTTTTCCTGAAGGTAAAGAACAAATGCACAAACTTTGAACAGAAATTAGTTTCTGAATGAGCAAATGAAATCTCTTGAAACAAGGAGCTCAGCAAAACTTCTGGTTTCAGTGATAGCTTTGCCCAAGTGATGCTTGCAACTTTTAGCAGGACGTTTATTTCTGTAGTAAACTATTGATAAGCACTGCATAGTTTCAGTATTAGACAAGTGAGGCCTGTAAGATCTTTATGCATGTTCTTACATGAAATACAGAGGGGAAAAATAACAAGTGTCTGTGGCCGCACAAAGTTCCCTGTGAGGTTCTGTGAGTATGATCACTGCTGTTTGAAAACTAGTTTATGGATGCTAAAATTAAAAACAACAACAACAACAACAACAACAACAAAAACACACACACAAAAAAAAAAAACAACAACAAACAAACAAAAAAAAACCAACCCCAAAACCCAACAAACCATGATTTTTTTATCTGGTTTTGGAGTGCCAGTTCTTCTAATGGCAAAGTGATAACTCTTTCTTGGCACATGGGTTTGTAGAAACCGGCGTTGGAGCGAGGTCTAAATTGGCTGTGACTTGGTAATGGGGGTTCACAAGGTTGTTGTGAGAATATCCGTGTTTTTGACAAGACCTTTGAAAGGCAGATATTAAGATGAGCAGATAGTCAGCTTTAGAACCGGCCTTCGAGAATATTTTCGGCTTGTATAAACTGGTGACTGTCCACCAAAACTGGATATAAGACATTCAGGGAGAACAAGGTGTTTTTATTTTAAAATGTCTGGTTTCAGTGACTCCCACTGTCGTAATCTCGTGCTCACAGATGTGTGTACCCAGCACTCTGTCTGCTGTCCCGTCTCCCAGCTGCACGTATCCGGGTGGGCTGCACAGGATTTCTTGCAGTTGCGTGGAGGGCCAAGTCGGGCTTTATTGAGTCTCCACATCGTGTCTGCTGGGACCTCCTCAGGGCGGCAACCAGGTGCCACTGAACCTTCGGGAGCTGACACTGATCAGGATCTTTTACCTGTCTGTGCTCTCCCACCTCTGGGAATCGTTAGGATTTATTCTTTGTACTCCTTACTGGGTGTGTCTTAAGACTCCAGCCTCGTTGTGTATTTTCCCACCGTCACCTCTTAGTGGCTGGAGTCCCTTTCAGTCTAAGCGGAGGCAGTTCCTGACTGTACCTGCTCCTTTGTGTTCCTGAACTGGGTATCTTCAGAAGATGCTCTTAAATGTGCTGTGACATTGATGGTCTAAGTCCCACGCGCACCTGACATCCTCATGGGGCTTTTTGTGCTGGTTTTCCCCTTTCTGACATTTCCACGTGCAGACCTTCCCATTCATTCTCCGTTCCTGCCAGTCTAAGCATCTCCATTTTGAATCTCTGTAATTACTGATAGCGTGACTTAAACCACAGGCAGAAAAATAATGATAAAAATGTTTTAGGACTTCAGTGTCTGCTTGCAATTCCACAGAAAGCAGTAATTTCTCTCTTCCTACACCAGAGCCTGGTCTCCCAGCCAGGCCAGAGGAAGAGAATCTGGCACCACCACAGGTCCCTGGGAGAGAGACAGGGCTGGAAAAGGCTAAAATTGCTGCTACTCCATTTGGGGAGAGGATCCTCAAAGCTGAAGAGTGACAAATTTAAATAAAAAATAAGGCACTTTTTAACAGTATATAAAGGTCTCTATATCAAGGCCAGATGCCTTTCTGGAAAGTTACTTTAGTCCTACGCAAGGTTTTTGGCTCAGGGCAAGGGCAGCTGTGTGAAATGCAATCCCCTGCACTGTTGAGCAGGTCACGTTCATGATCTAAAGGTCCTGTTTGGCTTCGGATGCTGTGGATGTGTTTGCATTGCTGAGTATCTGGTGAACGGGAGCTCGTTCCCAAACAGGTTGCTCAGGAGAGGAGTAGCAGAGGTTGCAAAGCCATAGAGGGGAGATTGCTTGGGAAAAGAGACTCTGTTTAGGGGGCAGTGACATGGCAGTTTACCCCAAGCCTGCAGATCAGTCTCCCTTGTTCCTTATCATCATTAAGGGAAAAACATGTTGTCACTACTTTTTTTTTTTTACTTTTTTTTTTTTTTTTCTGCTCTCATTCTAGAAATAAAATACATCTTCGTCTGGGAGTGCTAATTACCTTAAAATCCTCAGTGAAGTAAGCCTCATGACACCTCCACAACATAGGTTGTACACTTACTGACATTTTACATTTATAGACATAGAATAGCCAGGTAAAAGGACTTGCACAAGATCACCCAGAGAGACAGAGGCCAGTTAAATCAATCAATTCAAGAACCCAGGAGTTGTGTTTCCATAGCCCCTGCTGTAACTACTAAATCACAAGAGCTACTAAGGAAAAATCCTGCCAAATGCCACTGTTTTGGTTTTTTTTTTAAAAAAACACAAGAAGCATTTTGCTCAATTCCACAGGGTCTCTCACTAGTACTTGGTGCAGATTAATTAATTACTTATTTTTTAAAAGAAATGTAAGGACTTGGGCAGCCCAAAAGCCATTGAAGTTTTAATTCTCAGAACTATTCCCTGACTTGACTGTTATCCAGTTCCTATTCAGGCAAGATAGAAATTAAGATTAATGACCCCAAACAAACTGGTATTTCAGAGAATCAGTCTTTGCCAGGCATTATATTCTCATGACAGAAAATCATTGAGGCATAAATACAGTGCTCAGCCATTGGTGTATATTAACAACACCACGTTGTTCCCATAAACGCCGAATACAGTGAAGAGGAAAATGAAGTATTAAAGTTCATTAATTTGGGTTGTGGCACTCTTTAAAGTGAGCAAACCAGAGCCCAACTCATAAGTCTCTATCATTCTGTTTGGATCCCAGAAAGGCACTTCCACTGCTGGGGGGTTGGTTGGGCGTGGTGATGGCTGTCTCTGCAGTACCTTTTACTAGCTAGGCATTCAGTTCTGTTGGCATTTTTTAAAATGTCAAATTGATGAAGACCACACATCTGAAGGAGAGAGAAGTGAAAATAATACCTTTATCTGGTAGGATCAGCGGCTGTTGTAATATGTGGGGTAAAAACATGTCGTTGCCTGCTGGTGTTTGTCCACCTCCCAAGAAGATGGTTGTGGCTAGTGTCTCTTTTCTAAGCAAATGAGAATTGGAGTGGGGACAAGAGTATTTCACCTGTCCTGGGACCAGAAGTTGTCATGGTACAGCGTTCATACAGGAAGTTATCGTGGCAATTTCTAGAAGCTGCTTGCTCAGGAAAAAAAAAAAAACAAAACCCACCACGTTTCTGTGTTTGTATTTCCACACTGAAAAGACATCCCTATGACATCATCTTGTTTGTTCTGACACTGCAGGAATAATGGAAGAAATGGCTGAAGAGAGACCGGGCACTTTTATTTTGCTGCCAATAAAACATAGAAGAAAGATGTAACCAAAATACCAATGGTTACTTGAGTTCTCAGAGACAGTTCAGCAGATGAATTGTTGTTCAAGGGCAGTTGGGCTCCCAGACACAAGAGCATTCTGTAGTAAGCTTAATTACTCATTTTAATTATGCATTTTAATTAGCAAGGGACTAACACAGAGCTTTTCTCCCACTTTCTCAATAAACCCACTCTGTAATATTACCGAACAAACTTGTAACTGAAAACTCCAACTGTCTAGGGATGAGATAAACAACTCAAAGTTCAAGGGGTTTTCTTCCTCATTAAATTACATTCAGTGAGCAGGTTACATCTACCTCTGATTATTTTCAGGAGCTTTCTACTTTTTTTTATTCTGTTCATGGACAACATCAAGAAAACACCCTTCATTGCTGCTTCTCCCAGGGGTGCTTCCTCGGCCAATATATTGTCTTCCAGTTGCTCCCCGTAAATGATGTCCTAGTTCTTCTAACAGTTTCTCCTCAGAGCTCTTCTTCTGTCCCTGCACTATCCATCTTCCCTGCCCCAATCCCTTGGAGCACTGCTGTAGGAAATCTGCTTTCTTTCTTGTTCACTTCAGGGAAGGCCAGGTTAGAGAGGCAAGTAGAAGCAGAGGCAATTGCATTCTGGAATGAATTCAGAGAGGCAGCAGTGTATATAGTGATGGATGGATGGATGGATGGATGGATGGATGGATGGATGGATGGAGATAGCAAATGCCACAAAACCTTCCACAAAATAACCAGATGCCAGAATGCAGCCCCCGCCCCCCCCATTGAACATGTCACTTCTGTACT
Organism: Athene cunicularia; assembly: GCF_003259725.1. Lineage (NCBI taxonomy): Eukaryota > Metazoa > Chordata > Aves > Strigiformes > Strigidae > Athene > Athene cunicularia. The sequence continues at coordinate 25,000,609 of NW_020799092.1, forward strand.
CTTTGCTACCTTTGCCTGGGACTGTACCTGCTGAGGAGGGATTTGCAGGATCTGCAGCATTCCTTCATAAATTGAGGCTGTCAGCAGAGCCTGATGAAGCCAAATAGGCCTCCAGGCCGCTCTGTTTTGAGAGAAGCCAGTCCTAATTTATTTATAGTTTTGAGCCAAACATGGGCTTGAAAAGAAAAGGTTCAGATAAGGATATGATTAGAATAGAGATGAGGTAGGTTTAAGGTGGGACTGTGTTAAGGAATAAAGGGAAAAATAAAGCTATGCCAACATTTTCTGAAATGTTTTCTCAGGTTTCAGTGAAAATAGCATCTTATAAAAATTCCATCATGTAAGTGGTGGAAATTCTCCAGAAGTATCTGTTTTTCACAAGGCTTTGATGAAATGTTACAAGACTGGAAACCTCTCCTGTTATATTTCTGTTGTACTCTTCTGCTGCTCCTGGCTTGAGGCGAGCTCTGGAATCAGAATTCATTGCCTGACGTTTCCAGGTTGTTCGCATGTCAGATTCAAGCTGCCACCTTCTCTTAACTCAAGTGGTTTAAAAGTCTCAGAGCATTTTGTCTGGCTTTGCTTCACTGAAAGCAATACTAATTTTATTTTCATTTGTTGGTAGGAAGATTTTTGTTGTTGTTGTTTTTTCATTGGGGCATTGTAACTTCCCTCAGTATTTACAAACTTCTTTTACGATTCTTGTGATGAGAACCATCTATCTCCACCACGTCTCCATTAATAGAAGGTCCACATAGTGCATGTGACTGCATATAGACTGCTGCGTCTGTCTGTAATAAACTCTTTAATTTTATGTACTTTATGATTTCTGTTTTCTCACCCTCCTTTTCCCCCCAATTTATTGGTGCATACTGCCCATACGACAGGATAGTTACACAGTCTAGTTCCATTTGAATATAGGTGACATTAATCTCTGCTAAATATTGCCCTTCAGTAACAGTGGGGATCTGCAGTTTAATGAAAAATCTCACCTCGGAAAGCGAGCAGTCTGTGCTATGTGCATCTGGAGACAAAAAAGCACCCTGTGATGCCAACATTTCATGTTTTGTATTGATTCTGGTAATGCTTTCAGTGCAAATAAGGCTTGCTTTATATTTTGCCTAATAAAATATCAGCCCATTTGAGATAACTGTACATGAGAAAAATTAAAGTTATGACTGAGAATCGAAGCTCTTTCCCAGAAACAGAGCTGGAAAGTGAATACTCTTAATCAAATGTGATGGGAAAACAAAGAGGCAGATGGAGGGCTGAGCTTCTCAAATAACTTCTCTACATTTCAGTTGCCATCACTGACCTAGTCGCTGTTTGTGCTGGCTTAGAAACTAATGTCAAGTGAACAACTCCAGAATAGATGATGCTGTATGTTACTGTAGGCAGGAGTTACAACGTTATCCAATGAGCAGTATTAAAATAAAGTTAGTGTGACTTTATATGTGTTTTCCCGCTAAGCAATCAAAACGTAACGAACGAACGAAGCTCAGCAGTAATCCAAGTCCTGTAAGTGTGTATCCTCAAACCAGTTTGGCAAATTGGGCCAGAGAGCTCTAACTGACCTTGCTGAAGTAGCCTTTATTTTCCACAGTTCGTGATCAAAGCAGTTACGTTACACTGAATAGCTCTTTTAATTCACGACACCTGAATAAACGGCAGGAAAACCAGCCTGGAATGCACGTTCCACTATCTGCAGCCGTTCTGCAGGACAGCCTGAACAGTCCTTCCCCTTGGCTCTACACCGAAATGAACCTGATTAAAAAAATGCTTCTGGACTGAAAGGTACATCACCCTGATAACAAGCTTGTTTGGAGATGAGCTGTGTCTCAACATGGCCTGGAATAGTTGTAACTTTGCCTGGGTTTAGGGTCTGTTTCCATATCTGGTTTTCACTTCAAATATTCCCTGGTTGTTCCAAAGCACATTAAGCTGAAAGTTATCAGACTCCATACAAAAGAAGAAGAAAAAGAGTAGGTCTGAACTGGCCAACACAAACTTTTAACAAACAGAGTAATATAAAAAAAATAAAAATAAAAGAAATAAAATCCCTGTGGATAGTTTCCAGAGTTGCTTTGGATTTGATCATCTCTGTTTCCTCCTTCAGTTATTCTCAACTGAAAATGTTTGGCTTCTTTGGCTTAGGCTACTGCCTTTCTACAGTTAAAAAAAAACCAAACCAAACCAAAACAAAACAAGTGTCTTAAATGCATCCAAGTGTTTTTAAGATAGAAGTAGTGACTTTTCACAGTGCTCTCGGAGCCACAAGCCGAGAAGCAAACCTGGGGCTGGCAGTGCCTCCTTGGCACAGGGCTCTCCTGCCAGGCCCTGAAGCCACATGGGTTTAGTCAAACCCTGGAAGGTCGAGCCAGCCAGCAAAAAGGGGCCCCTTTCCCCCTCACCCTCTAGAATAATCGCCGGTGAGTTACTCAACATCAGACCAGGGTGGGGACTCCTACATGTTCCAGGCTCTCCACCCACTCCTCTTCTTCCCTGCCCTACCACAGGCATATGAGAGCCCAGGAGTCCGGACTAGGAAAGACTCATTGTACTTAAGAACGGGTTGGACTGCTTTTGAAATGGAGCATCCTGCTGAGCAGTCAGTTAAGAGAGAGGTGAGGAACACAACGCTGTTTTGCAAACAGATCCAAGGCCTGGGTCCTACTTGAAAATATACTTATAGATTATTATATAAATCTATATATAGATAATTTATGGATCCAAGTATACTTCAGTAGACATCTCATGGTATCCATTATAGTCACAGATGTTACAAGCTTCCATTAGTAATTTTTTTATGTGCTCATAACTTTCCGAAATCCTGATCGCTTCTGTTGAAATGTCATTTTGTTCTCCTTTTCAGTCTTTTGGGGGAAGGTTTTAACAAAACCTTCTTACCTGTTGCTTAGGTTAAAAGATGGGAAAGTATGTTGTCTGTCAATAAAACTCTAACCATGTTCTTTTGAGCAAAACATACACAAAAAACAACCCGCCCAATAGTGACACCCCACCTCAGCATGGACCCTATCCTTATCAAGTCTAGCTTTTATGCTTGGGTTTATGGGTAAAGCTTTTAAACAATTTAAATTATTTTTAAATGTGCTGGAAAGCATTTCTCTCTGTGTGTGTGTGTGTGTGTGTGTGTGTGTGTGTGCGTGCCACTGCCCTCTGCTGCACAGAGGCAGCAGAGCTTGGCTGCTTTCACAGGGGCACCCACTGATATTCCTACTTAGAGCAAGGGCTTAGGTCCTACTGACTTCATTTGAGAGCTAGAGATAGGAAAGTTGTTAAATCTTCACCTCCATGGGAGTTAGGCACCATAACACCTGTGAAGATCTGTCTCTGTCTTCTGTCAGTAGAAAATGCCACAAGGAAAGGGTGTGCAAGTACGGTGTCTACCACAGCCCCCTTGGGTGATTGTTTCATGGGTCACATAACAAAATATCTAGGAGAACCACTGCGAGCAGTGTTGTGTTTCTGTTGAGCATTACTAAAGCATGACCTAAAGCATCTCTGGCCTTTTGTTCTCTCCTGTTCTATGTTTTTGGCATGTTACGGACTGACACGCTCAAGACTGAAAGGGTTTTGCCTCATCCAAGGTTTTGGGTTAAAATAAAAAAGTTTAGCAGGATAAATGTGTTGGGTTAAATACAGGGATGAATGTAACCTGGCCAATAATAGCTGTAATTATCCGTTCTGGACGTTTGGGCTAGGAAACTATGAAAATCAGCTAATATCTCCAAAAAAAATGTTTAGGATCACTGTCAGCCACAATGGCCCGCCCAGAGGATAGCTCTGCTTACTGTACAAACAGGGAGTTTAACTCAGCTAGAGCTGCTCTCTCTCATTTAGAGCTGTTATGCCCCTTATGGATTTATTGAGGCAATTAAGATAACACATCCAGATATCTCAGTCTGTGGATTTGCACCTTTTCACACTTTTTTTTTTTTTTTTTCGTTAAAGCCAGGTGTCATGTGTCACTGTCCCTCAATTTCATACTACTGACCATCAAATCTGAACAGCAGTTTACTCCTCTTTCAAAATTTGCTCCCAATGGGATTGGTGACAGTTTTGCCAGTTGGAACAGGCCAATATCAAGTGCTTTTGAATTAGAGTTGGGTGATTTTCTTTGCTCTATTTCACAAATAAATACCTTTTCTCTATAAAAGTGAGAGCTGTTCAACCGTGCGTCTGGTTCCAAGAGTCAGCCTCATGGTTTTGGACACTTAAACTTCATAACACGTTGGAAAACTTTCTATAGCCCTGATTTTTGCTGAAGGAGGGGAGTTAGGAGGAAATTACTGCCTTGGTCTGTTTCCATCTCTGACTTCTTTAAGCTTATCTATTTAAGGCTGTTTAAACAACGCATGAACTGTCTCATATGCATTACCCTAAAAAAAAAAACAAACAAGTGTATCAAGTGTATATATGCAGTCTCACATCATTTAGAGGAAGGGGATAATTTCAAGCTTTTATCTTAACTGGTGTACCAAGGAGGTAGGCTAAACCCTAAACCTTATATTGTCATTCTTTTCTGGTTATAAATATAAATATAAAACTTGTATGGGCTGAAAGACAAAGATTTCTCTATCAAGTATGTGCCATTTACGAGCAGAATGTTGTCTCCATTCTAGTCACCAGCCACAGGAGCTCAGCTGGGGCACTGAGTCTCAAGCTGAGAGCTTTTCTTTCACCATAATAAACGCCCTGTAGGCTTAAACTACTGTTAGTCCATCAGTGGCACTTCTGAAATCCCTTTGATGGGCTTACACAGACGCAAAGATCCGTCCTTAGCAATGCTGTTGATGGTATGCAACAAGGGTGGTTCTTGGATTGTGCTCACCCTGTATTGTCTTCTGTGTTTGCATGTGTGAGAGTATACATTTGAGCATGTGCATGAAGAAACATCGATATTTGCAGTGTGAGGATATATGTAGTATAGACACCTGAGTTTCACACATGTTTGTGCATGGATTTACTATCAAACTGGGCCTTGAAATCCAAAGAGCAAGAAAAAGCTACTGAAAGCTTATTTTGAAAACACTGTTCCTGTGGCTGTAGTATCTCACCCAATCAAAAACACTAATTTTAGCCAAGAGAAATTATGAAAATGGGTAACTACGCTAATTCTTAAATACAGGCCCTGTTTGTTTGGCTTTTATCACTTCACTTTGAATTAATACACGTAATCTTTCCACTTTTTAAAGGCTTTTTCCCTAAACTGTAGCATCCAAGGAGGTGGCGTAGCCAATGCTTCCTCTTCCCAGTCCGATACACTGGGAAGAGGTGGCAGATTGTGTTTTCAGGAGACTTGAGAATCTTGCTGGCAAGCTTTCCTTGGGTTGTCATCACATATCAGAGACGCTGTCTGCATAGAACATAGGTTTCCTAACAATGCAGCTTCCTTGGAAGGAAAATTTTGTTTTCTTTAGTTCGCTTATTTTGAATGAATGAAGAAGTCCATGGGGAAGGAGTCAGTCCTTAAATAAAATACTTGTTCTTATAATTACCATGTTCCTGCTTCCTGTATACCTGTCCAAAATTCACAGTAAATAAGGAGGTGTGGTAATTAATTGCCAGCCAAGTGGCACAATTAATGTTTTGCAAATATCCTCTGGGTGAAGTGATATTTCTGAGTTGTTATAATAAGTCCAGTTCTGTGTTTGAATACCAATACAGTCAGCCACACGCACACATACGTGCGTATCGAGAGGGTGTGTTTTGCTATTTTTTTTTTTTTTAATGTGTGATGCTTCCATTTTTCTTTCCTTCCTAGAGAATTCAAAGTACTTTTTAACAGACTTAATTTCTGTGCAGTGTGGCTCATGGGCAAACACTCAATAAATGCAAAATAAGAAATGCGGTCATGGTTCTAAAAACGTTTCACATTCTTCAGAGTGAGGCCAGTTGTATGCATTGAGAGTAATCCCATCTAATCCCCTCCACATGTAGTATCTCTGTACACCTGCTTTCATTGTCTCACATCACTTTTTTTATACTTAGAACCACAAAATGCAGGAGGGGAAAGCAACAGATCAAAATACAGATGCACACACAGTGGTTTAAGCTGCAATTCTGCACTGTGGACATAAACCATATTTGTACGTTTTGGTGCTTAGAGTCCGTATCTTCCATTAACATATTTTTCCTGCTTTTTGTTTTTTTCCCCCCACTGATCTATGTCTGTTGGTCCTTCTTGGCAGATTAACCGAAGCACATCGAACGGCTGTAAAAGTCATCAGGAGAATGCAGTATTTTGTAGCCAGAAGAAAATTTCAGGTAAGCAGCACCATTAACCATCAGTACAATTTGAAAGCTTAAGTATATACGACACTGAAATGTGCTCTGAGAGTGGACTTGTCTTTGTGCATGTGATTGTAATACATCAAAGGTATCGTTTAGGCTCTTGGCCTCACACTTACTGTATGTGGATTTTTTCACAGCGTGGGCAAAACTATCAACTATCCATGGGTATAGTACGAGATGAAAACTGTCTGAATTTGGCACAGTTACTCTTCACTTCTCTTTTTTTACTGCTTTTGTTTTGTTGGGGTTCTGTTTGTTTGTTTTGCTATACTGACCGATATATAAACTACTTACCCATTTACTAGAAGTGAAGAAAAGACTGTTGGAGTGTCAGCTAAAATACTGTTACTCTCTATACTGATCATCTAACAACTGGTTCAACCAGTTGCATGCTACGGACAGCTGACAGATCAAAAGACCTTACTGATGAGTACCGTGCTGTGTAAAGTTGCTTTCACTTTTTTTGGCCCACATTTCCCAATTCTCCCAGAATGGGACACTACAGAGAGGCCGTATTTTATAAAATTTCCCTCTGGAAATCTGTTGTCTTTATGAAGTCTCAAGTTAAATTTCTCAATCAGGTTACAAAGTGCTCAAACTAAATGTGCTTCACTGGAAAATCTGTCTTATTTTGCCTGTTTGCTAAGGCCCATTATGATAAGACTTGTTTGGAATGGGATTTGGTGTCATCATTCTCATCACCCATGTGCTGGTGATGCCATGGAAATGAATAATTAACTTCTGGCCTGATTTTCAAAGCTTCTGTTATTTCCATCTGAAGGTTCAGGCTTTTTTGTTCAAGAGGGTCCACTGCAAGTTAATCAAATTTCATAATCCTTTTGAAGAGGTTTTAAAAAGATAAATCAAGAATTTAAATTTCAAGCAAGTTTGATTAGAGCTGAGCACTTAATTGCGAGGGATAGAAGTCTGAGGTAAGTTCACAGCACTCATAAGTCTCTGAATTAGGGCAGACAGAAAAGTACATAACATTCCTCAAGCTCATGCAGAAACGTATCTTCAGATGAATTTACTGTATGAAAGAAAACTAGTTTGACTCAGCAAACAACAGGAGAGCAGGATTGTATTGTAAATACCCCAGACAGGAAAACTATGGGAAAAAAAAAAAAAAAAAAAAAAAAAAAAAAAAAAAAAAAGAAAAGAGGAAGATTAAAGACGTTGTTCCCAGAAAATAAAATCAGTATATAAATGTTAGGATAAAAATTATTCTGTGGGTTGGTATTAGTGATAGGGAAGAAGGAGAAGGAATTATCTTCCTTTTTTTGTTTTTTTGTTTTTTTTTTTCTTTCTTGGGGCTGTGAAATATAGCTTATGGGACTCCCTGGGATAATTAGATTTTGGAAGTTCAAAGCTGGGTAATATTATTTTGAGTTTTTCATTAGGAGCTCTAAGCACACTAGATGTAGAACACTGAGCCCGACTGGCCGGGATTTGGGATTATGGACAGAATGGAGAGAATGAAAGTTAAAGAAGTTCTTCAAGTTCTGCATTTACCAAACCTCCCTGGAAGCCCATTGCCTCCCGCCTTAAGTTGTATTGTACTAGCATTTCCTAATAAAAACATGACAAGAGATTGTGCCAGCATTTGGCAGGACGTAAGATGCTCAGAGCTAAAGCTTTATGGGAAAAGAGGAGAGAGAAATGGTGAAAAGTTGGAAGGATATTTTTACTGTGCTTTAGAGAGGACTCGGGCAGACTGCAGTGTACAGTACTTTGCAACCACAGGACTCGGGGTTGATGATTTGGTAAAAGGGATAACAAATAGAGGACTTCTTTTGAGGGAGAAAAGAAATTTCATTGGGAATGAGAAGAATTAATTATGCATATAGTAGCCCATGGGGGAGAAGGGAGGGACGTGGGGAAAAATCCCCCAGCACATCTAGGCTCTGCGCCATGCATCGTGTTTAAATAGAGAGAATGTCCAAAGGAAAGGACGGAGGATTTAGCCAAAAATGCTCTCAAAGCACCCCTGCTAGTCAATCTAAAGAGTGATACTGGCACTGTTTCTCTGGGTGAAGACAATGGGCTGCTTTTCTGGCCAGAAATAGTGATGTGTCAGCGTCTGCAAAATGTGAAGCTGGGGAGGGGAAAAAAAAAAAAAAAAAAGGCGATAAACTGAAATCTGAAACCTCCCACCCCCACAAAGTATCTCTTCCCACAAATGCACACAAATGTACACGCACACTACCAAAGCGATGAACTCTTCTGAAAGTAATAATGCAGGTAAGTGCTGACAGCTGAGTGCAAGGAAGGCATTTTATCACGAAGAGCTTTTGCTTCTTCGTTCATTTCACAGGATTTGTTTCCATTCCAGTTCCATGCTTTCAGTTGAAATTTCTAGGATCCTGTGGCTGCCTTCCAAGCATGACTCCAGCACATACTGTAGGTGTTCAATGCATGTGTGCAGTGGTGCATGCTAATGGCTCTGGCTGAAGCTGTGACAGAGTGGAAACAGACAACAAGATGACTAATGAGCTGTTTTCAGTAATTTCCAATTACTAGATTTGCAGTTTACCTTTCTTCTTTTTTTTTTTTTTTTCTTCTTTTCTTGAGTCAGAGCCAGAAAGGAGACATCTTGCCCCACATTTCCCATAGGGCTTGGTATGGCTCTCAAAATGCTGGTATTTTCAAAAGGACATAATTTATGTCCGTTCTGCCGTGCACACACGTTAATTTTACTTGATAAAATTTTACCATGCCGTGCTGTTTATAATCACATCACTTTATGCAAATTCTCTAGACTCTGCCTTAGTAGTTAGAGCAAGAAACCAGAGCTTGGCAAAAGCATCTGGATTCTCATTAGAATTGGAATAAAGCTGGGCAGATGCAGTTTTTTAGCCCTCTTGAATTTTTCTATCCATCCTTTTTTATTTATTTGAATTGCATCTTTTTTTTGTTTTTCTGACCTTGTAGGTATCATTAAAGACAGAGAAGCACAAACAAAACCTACGTGTATCAGTCTTCAGACTTATGCAAAGCATCTGTCCTCCCACATACTTAAGCAATAATATCTCTGTCACCAGACATCTTTAGTCTCTGGAGGCGTTTGATTCTGGGTCCAAGTCTTATGGATTGGACCTCTCTCTGTGGTTCAGTCCTCTGACATTATGATTAACATATGGGTTTGGAATGAGCCAAGAGATATCACACATGATAGTCTTAGATAAACTATATATCTTGGATTTCTGTTTTTTAAATACACTGATCTAATATTTTGCTCAGTGTGAAGTAACACGAAGACATGACTCTGACTGACAGTAAATGGAATCAGTAAATATGCACTACCACAATGCCAACGTATTTTTTATTCATTACAACAACTGCTGCAAAATGGCAAGCAAATATCCCCTGGAAGATAAAAAAATAGAATGAAGGCCTGTCTGAAATAAAAATCAACTTTAAACTATATTTACTTTTCAATCTCCTTTCACAGCAAGCTCGGAAACCCTACGATGTACGTGATGTGATTGAACAGTACTCACAAGGACACCTCAATATGATGGTTCGGATAAAAGAACTTCAAAGAAGGTAAGGCCCTGTCTACCTCATCAAATATTTGATTTCTCTGGTGCCAGCTGGCTTTAGGAGAGATGTGTACTTAATGAACAGTAATTGTCCAAAATTGCAAGCACAACAGGGAGCACAATATCTAGAGGATTTAACTTGGAATCGTTTTTAACCCCTTTTTATCACCCAGTTTACGATTATTTTTGATCCTCCTCTCCTCCTCCTCCAAGTGAAATTAAAAGAAATTAAGGTGCATGCTGTGTGAAGTGAGCCTTTCTGCCCTCTTCTTAGAAAAGGAAAACTTTTCAAATTATTTACCTTTCTGTTCCCTCTCTGTGGTTCTTCACAGCTGAGAGAAATCTGGTTCACTTGTGCTCCCTTCCCTACCTGAAACTTTTTCCTTCCCACATTTCCTCCCACATGCTTTCTCCAAGTTTGGGGATCACAGATGAAATATTTTGCCACAAAACTATTCACTTCTGTTTCAGCACAAAGTGCTTTTCTCTTTACAAATTAACACTATGGACTGGGACACCAGACTGAACTCCTCTGGCCCCTAAATTAAATGGAAAAGAAAAAAAAAAAAATCTATTCAATGGAATCTACTGTGTCAACATATATAGATATTAAATCCGCCTGCAAAAGATTCAAGGAATAGTTGCAAATGTTATTAAGAAGCCATTCTGTCTGTATAGTCTTTGTTATTAAATTACATATGACACGGGAGAATTAAGTTTGAGTTACAAGATGAAAGTCTAAGACATAAAAATATTAGTACTCACCAAAAATAACAATAATATGGTTTGATTTTGGAAAAACAACCTCTAAAGAACTAAACAGCTGACTATGTGCAGAAAATCACGCTAGTCTCATGTTTTTATTTTGGTTTAGGTTTAAATCTACTGTAAATTCTCATGTAAATTATGCTCCTGTGCTTTTCCTAGCACCAGAGTTTAAGTTGCTCCGTAATTTCACTGGTGGTAATTGTTTGTTTTTCAGATTGGACCATTCCTTGGGAAAGCCAGGCCTTTTCCTCCCAGGTATAGTGACTGCATTTTATGCAAAATTATTAACCTCATAAATGTGTGAAAATACCCATGCCTACAGTAATATGGATTTATAATCCAGCCAATTATGCATAAATATATAATTCTGTTAATAAGACCTGGAATAACTGTGGAAAGATAAATACCTTGCATTCAGGTGGTAGTGGAGTAAATGGAAATTAAGAATAAATGTTAAAAATGTGTATCAGTGCACCATGAGTTGGAAACATATCGCTGGAAATTTTTTCTGTGAAAATACTCTTTTTACTGTGCTGGATTTAGAGTATACGTTGGTTCCACTTCTGAACAACCTATGGATTTCAGTTTTTGAAAAAAAAAAAAAAAAAAAAAAAAAAAAGAACTGGGGTAGCCTTGAATGCTAGAGTGATAGAAGTGGTATGAAATTCAGTCATAAAAAATGCAAGATCAAGCACGGGGAAACTAATAAAAACAGTCTCCTACATGATAATAGCAGTGAGGAGTCTGGCACGTCTGAGGAAAGGAAAAGCCTGGTCTGCTAGTTAATGAATGTAAGAAAATGCTGTGACATATCCATGAAAAAAATTATTCTGATCCTAGAATCAGGAGAGAGATTTTCAATACATACAGGGAAGTACACACGTCTTTGCACATGACTCAGGTAAGGTCTTATGTGGCGTATTGTGCAAAACTTTGATTCCACACCATTAGGACAGACTAACTGCGACAGAAATTGGGAAGAAATATTAGGATAACTAGGAGAAAGGCAAAGCTATTCCATTAGTGGGAAACAGAAGTTTGTTCTTTTTAACCTAGCAAAACAAAGTCCTGGAAAGGGCTGTCTGTTAATTCTGCAAGGGGAGTAATTAGCAAAAGGAATCGTAAGGGAAATGACAGTGCAAGCAGAAGAAAAATGTTTGTGAACTGACTATAAATACATTTAGGTTGAAAACGTATGGCCGTGCACAGTGGTGAGATTCTGGGAAAACCTTGTGGTGGGAATCATGGAGACCAGAAACCAGAGTGCTTGTATGAGAAAGGCTGAAAGAAGTGCTTATTTTTTTATCGCAAGAGATTGACTTCAAATTTCCAGAGGCCCCATCTCATTCTCTGGTCGTACAAGCTCAAAAGTGACTTAAGAACTCTAGTCCCGTATCCCTGTCATGGTTTTGAGTGACTCTGAGCACTCGTGGGCATAAGTGTGACTGAGGTGCCAAAGTTATTTCAGAGCCTTTAAAAAATGCCATGTTATCAGTGGTTAAATGGTTTCTAGTATCAGAATAGGACCATCTCTCAAACACATTTCCAATATCCGATTGCTGCGGAAGACTCGGTACAATCCCCTTTCCCTGTAGCTGAGCTGGGTTTTGGGCCACAGGAAAATAATCCGTCAGCTTGAACACAGTTATAAATATTTATGCTTGGGAATTCATTCCACAGTGTGCAAGATCAATTTATGGAAAAGCTTTGCTTACCTCCAAGAATGAATTGTTTTATTTCAAACTTAACATTGCCAAATGAGAACTGTAATTTGTGCTCTCAAAGACTAGTGTTAGAGGCACTTCCTAGGAAACAGCTTCTTGTTTCAGAGGTCAGGAATAGTTAGAAGTGTTGGCTGCAAAGAAGCTAGTTGTGAAGTAATGTTCTGAGAAGTTTGAGAAACTGGAGATGTTCAGGAAGGTTAGCCTCACCAAATCTTGGGTCAAAAAAATTGCAGCAACCATTGCGAGGATCTTAGGTGGGTCTGTGGATTTCAACAAGTGTTGGAGTGTTGAAAAGAGTCTAACATACTGAGGAAGATCCATGGGGTTGTGTCCATGATTGATTCAGCCCTGGGCAACTCATACGCAAAGCCTACAGTAGGACATCGGACAAGAGAAGCAGTGTGAATGATCTACCTGTAAGGCTGAGGTTACACGACAACTTGCTGTACCAGCCACGTGCTGGACAGAGAGCCTGCAAATACAGCCCCAGATGTCTAAGGGGGCCAAAAAATCCCCCAAACAGTTCAAGTCAAAATCTGCCACACGTTTTTTTTATCATTGGTTATCAGAAATTCTTGCTTTGACTTACTATGTGGAAAAAAAACAACCCTGGCTTCCATAAGTTAGGTTGGGCTCATCTTCAGAACTCACGATGGAATGTGGGGCAATGTGAAATGTGATGGACTGTGAAGAGCATCACAGGACTTCAGAGAGATTTGGGAAGGCTGCAATCTGTGCTCTCAAGAAGCTTATGGCATCCGTGTCTGTGCAACTATCTTCCCTTGTTAGTCTTTTCTTGCAACAGGACTGTTGAATAGCTGCTTTGAGACAGCTCGCTTAGATGCAAAAGCATGGTGGTCCTGCTAAGAATGATGTCTGCCTCCACAGCAGGCCAACTCTACAGAGTCATACCTCTTGCATAGACATATGGATGGGATCTGCCCTCAGATGGACTGAATAAGTAGTGACTAGGGAAGGTAAAATCGTTGTAAACTCAGTTACGGGTTTGCAAGACCAAAACAAAAAGTTATTTGATCTGGTAGTTATTTTATCTAAACCTTCCACAAATCCAAAAATAAGAGAAGTGATTCCAGCTAAATAGTCTACGGAACTAAAACTAGGGTTAGTTTATGATTAGTCCCAGTATTATCCAACCCACCAATAAACAAGTGATGGACACTGATGAGTGGTTATAGCATTGGTCTGTTTTGGGTGGAAACAGGCTTTTGCACTGTTTTTCTCCTCTGGCAAAAGAGTTCTTCCTGAGATTTCCTCAGAATGGATGGCTTATTCTACCTTGAAAATGTATTTTCAATATGATATTTTCCCAGTTCAAAGGCATTGCTAAAAAACTCGTGTGTGAACAATATGGGTGTTTCCCCCAGACTGTGTTGTTTCTGTATTGATGGCAAGCAAAAGAGAAATGTCAATGCAAAGAAAATTAAACCACCAAGGAGAAAAACATAAGAAGAATTTTCCTTTCCAGCTTTTTTTTTTTTTTTTCCCTTCCCTGTTTTATTATACTTCCATTCAAAGAATCTTAAGGTCTGATTCCAAGCCTGTTGAAATGAATGGGAGTCTTTCCAGTGACCTCAGTGAGTTTTGGATCAGGCTGCTGCTGAAACCCTGTTGTCAACTTTGATAATATTATATGAAATAATTGCAGTGTGTCTGTAGTATTATTACCTTTCAAAAGTGAATGATGTCATCAAAGATCCAGAATCTGAATTCACTGGAAGCAATTTTTGGGTTGTTGTTTGGTTTTTGGTTTGGTTTTTTTTTTCCCAAGTTAGTTTCTCAAAGATAAAAAGCACTAAAAGCTGTGTTAAAACAAGATAAGGATACAAGAACTGAATAAAAACCATGCTGGGTCAGACCAGTCCTGACTCCAGTGGAGCCAACAGCAAGGTGCTTTGGGAAATGTATAAATAAAGGGCATGTTAAAGGCTCCAACCTTCCTGTAGCTTTCAGCCATTTGCAGATCAGAGACTTGCTGGCACGGTTTCGGTGTATTTAGTGGTTCTAACTTGCTTGTCTTCAACAAACTTGTCTACTTTCCCCCTGTAAACTTTTAATATTGGTGATATTTTGTGACAAGAGTTCTCATGATTTAAGTTTCACATACGCATCTTATGAGGAATCCTCCCTTTTTTACTCGTTCTGGTCTTGGCATCTACTAGCTTTCTTTGAAACTCCTACTATCAGGAGTAGATTAAAAAAACATTAAGACAATTAATAAATTTTCCCAAAGACTTGAATCCCATTTTTAGGAGTATACTCAGAAGACTCTTGTCTTAGTTTTATTGAAAGCACATCTTGATGTTCTGGGTAATGTAGTTTTGTAAGACGGAACAAAGATTCCTGTAATAGTAAGCAAACCCCTTAATAACTGAAAGTGTTGATATAGAGGCAAAGAACATGTTAATAAAATTTATTGAAATGACAAAGGAGACACGTAATGATACAAATAAGAGGAGCGTAATACTTGACCTTCACTGCGCATGATGGAGTTAATTGCTTTTGAATGCAATTTTTGAGACTTACTGTAGCTGTTCAGGGGCAAAGGTGAAGAATAATGCCAAGGTAAAACAAAAGATCTAGTGTTTGGGTTCAGAGAAGTACGCAAAAGGATGATGTTTATCTGCAGTTCATCTGAACCTCTTGGGTCTGCAGAACACAGGTGGGGATCCCTAGAGAAAAAGGCTTTCTTGTCAAATTTTGACAGTTCCATTGTTTGCTTTTTGTTTTTCATTAAATGCCACATAAGCTTTCGAATGCTATTTCCTTCCTAGCTGTTAAGGAGAAATTGGGTCACGGTATCTTTTAAAGCATAATAAATATGCTTAGTTTAATTATTATCTTTTAAAGTCAATTAATATTTGAAATAAGAGATACCCATATTTCTGCGGGAACCGATTCATTCCACCACTCCCGGAGACCAAATCCATGGGAACTTGGTCAAAAATAAAACCACATAAGGCATTTTCTGTCGGGTGATCACAGTCTTGTCTCTGAAGGTCCGTTTCATCACTGGGGTTGATTTACCTCAATGCAAAGAGCCAGCAGAAATATCACATATATCTTACTTCGCAGCTAATTTACTGTTCATCCACGTCCTCCGAATAGTGTTGAATTATATTCTTAATAAAAAGCTAATAAAGAAGCTTGCATTTAATTTTGAATTTGTTATATTAATTGTTTTATACACAGTATGATGATAGTGTGTACAAATCCTGCCATCAGCACCTTCTGGAGGAAGGGCAGAACTGTGATGTAGTTCGTATCAGATTCAGTGTGTATCGCTTCTCTCTAATAAATTAATTATATTGTTCCTCATGAGCCGCTTGAGCAAACTGTGTCATCTCAGAGGCTGGGTAAATGAAGCAAGTGGACAGACAGACCTTTTGTTCAGGGCTGGTTTACTTGTTGAGAAGTGATTGCATGTCTTTAACCTGGCAGCTTACTCGCTGCAGCTAGATTTTTGCGACTCGAAAAAGCTAGAAATTTTGACTTTTCAGTACACTGAAAGCGCCGTTGGACATCATGGAACAGTTAGATTTATCACAAAGTTTACTGTAGTGCTGTACAACCTTCTAAACTGAAATATTTCGGTAGTGTGCTTTTTACATTTTCATCAGGCTGTCTAAGAAAAATCACATGAGCCTGATCTAGGACTACGTCTTACCTCTTTTTAATTTCTTCTACCTACCATTTGTAAAAGGCTCTGGCTGACAAGAAAAAAGTCGGAAGTCGTGCTGCCTAAGGCCACTTTTTTATTTGCTAGTTTATGGATCCAGGGTTTCAAAAGGCAATCCTGACTTGCGTTTTCAGAAGCACACCTGGTTTATAAACCTGAGAATCTAGATCTTGCCATAAACTCATCGCAGTTTTGCCTACATGGAGCTTTTACAGAACTGGAACAAATACGGATCCAGAAGGCTGTAGTTGCGTTGAGTTAGACAAAAGAAGATTGTGGTATCTCCTGTGCTATCCCGCTTTCTGTAGTCCCAGTACTAAACTAGATATAATCTGCCCAGGTTTTGAGATGTCTTTAGCAATCTGGAGTATCCTAGCTGTCACAGTGCTCAAATTCCTCATTTTCTGCTTAAAAAAAAAAATAAAAAAATAAAAATAAAAATTGATGGCTTTTGGCTAAAAATTTTGAGTTAGCTCCCCTCTAGCTGTATACACCATACAAATCTAGGAAGGACTCTCTCTGTAAAAGCTAAATAGATCATTTCCAGCTTTTATCATTTTCAGAGCATCTGTCTGCAATTCACTGTCCTAATGTTCCCCATAAATATTTTTTCTAACCAAAAAAACCCAAAATTCTTAACAAGTTTAGTATATCCTGATGAGCTGGGGCACATGAATTGAGTAAAACATTAAGATTACCGTGCTGTCCCTCATTTTATTTTATCTTTCCCTCTTACTAATTTCAGGTGGTAATTGCTGGGTTTTTTTGTAAAAGAAAACAAACTTGAATAATGAGTCATTTATGTCATGTGCTTCCATTTGAGGGAAGAAGCTGGGGATGGCCTTTTGGTTTTTTAAACGGTGCAGGGAATACCTCAAAATTTTTAAATTTTTTTTATAAGTGGCATGTCTTGATCACTAGAAAAAGAGATTGGGCCATCTGTGAATATACTGGGAATTAGACACAGGATCATGTTGTTTTGAAAGTACTATAGTATGTATACTCAGGAGGGCAAAGATTTTCACGGGAGGAAGATATGTATTTAATAAAGATGAGAAATAGACAAGATGACCCAAGAACTATCCGGTTTTCTAGAGTATAATGCCTATTTCTTACGTACTAGTGTTTCATCTGATTCAAGTCTAAGTATATAAAATGGTGGGGTTATACCAACCATGTGATACGAGCTTGCTTCAAGATTATTTTTTTTTTCCTTCTGAGCTAAAATTTGTCCATATGTATTTTCATCCAGTTATAAATAATTATTCCTCCCTTCATGATGATCATGCATGTTTCCTTACACATATATGTACACAGATGCTGGATTGCTTAGCTGGTCTATCTGTTATTGGAGACCAACACAAAGAACAAACCTCAATACTAAAAGAAAGTTATTTTGGATTACAAAGCAAAGAATCCAAAAAATTATGACATTTCAGATTTACAGTTAGCCATGCAATCTTTTCAACTATGTAAAAGCAAATAATTTAATATCTACCGTACTGGAAAGACTCGAGAGAGAAAGCATGACCGTAAGATAGAAATCAAATGTACCAGAGCAGTGTTATCTGAACTTCAACTCATTCTCACCACAATGCTCTGCACACTGTATGCACACCCCATTTACTTTTAAAGATGGTCTTTCCTAGAGGTAGATGCTTGTAAATTAGAGCTGAATGCTGATTTAAATGGAGGCTAATAAGAAATGGGAAATACCTCAGCCTTTTGAGACTTAGACAGCCTGCGTGCCAGTAAACGGGTGGGCATGACACAGCTAGATGCATGTGTATCATTCTTTTCACTTCATCTGATTTGAGTTCCACATGTCACAAAATAGCTGCTTGCTGCTTACCTGCTTCCTATTTTCGTGTTTTCTGTCCCACACCACATGCAAGAATAACTGAAATAGGAAACATTAATAACTTGGTTTGGTTGTTTTGGGATGTCTTTTGGTGATTATATGAAGGATGTAGTTAGAGCTGGTGAGGAAATTGTTCTTTTTTTTTTTTAAAAAAAAAAAAAAAAAAAAAAAAAAAAAGCAGCTTATTGGAATATTTCTTCAGCTATGATGGGCTTTTTGCTTTTAGACCCAAACAAAAACACTACCTACCCACTGTTGTTCAAATCATATCCCGATTTAGAAATCCTTACAGGCATGTTTTTTCCTGGTATATACTTTTACAGATGATGAGCGTCTACAGATTTACTAACTATAGACTGCAGTTTCAGTTATTTCACTTTAGGCAGAGATGAATACATATATAAACTCGACCCTCAGCCACTTCTATTTTAAGAGGTTTCTGTGGTTGTGAACTTACGAATGAAGAACTGTACACATGTACGAGCCAAGCTGTGTCGCTTATTTTCTGTCCCCACACAGTGTCCTTGAACAATCCTTGAATTTTCTCTCCTTATGGTGTTTACTCCTGCAGGTTTTCTGATGAAACACGTCTCCTTTCTAATGTCTTTGCAGAGCTGCCAAGGGTCCATGACCTTTTTAATATTCTAGGTGGTCTGTAGAGGAGAAGGAAAGTGAGAAAAGTAGACTTGACGGCATTGCTTTTCACTAAAGTCTTCCTCTAAGGTTGTGGTCCATGCAGTACAAGTTACATTGAGATGAACTTTGGTGCAGAAATATCATTAAACATATATTAGTAACCGTATACACTGCTGATGGTAATGGTAAAGCACCACTCGCTGAGAAATGCAAGAGTGTGAGTTCCCTGCAGAATGAGCACACATCGGGGCAGTTAGGGTGGTCACTGATGCACTGTAAAGTCACATCCCAACCTGCCTTCCAGTAAACCCTTCGTGTTTTGCTCGTGCCCTAATCAAAACGAACTTAAGTAGCTTTAAAAAACGAAGCTCAATCGCTCATAGAGGTGGAATAATTTATGGAACAAACACAGAGTAGTTAGTCCAGCCTGGTGTTGGAAATACCAGTTTAGTAGAAAAAAATGTTTCCAACTTCCACTGACACAGGTTTCTAACTTATCTTAGTGTTGGGTCGTGTTTTTTTCTTATTAATATTTTCTCCCAGCTCAGAATATATGTGGTTTTGTGCTTCATTACCTGTGAAGTAACACCCCCAAACCATGTCATTCCTTTGCGACTGGCCACATAAACACAGAGAATGGACCCAACTTTACACAGTTTTCAGTCTTGTCTCCCAGCCCTGCCGTTTGCAGCGTGCGAGTGAAACAAATGGAGTAACTGGGCTTTAATAACCAGGTGTCAGGGAGGCGAGGAGGGAAAATGAGGATGGAGATGCAAGGGCTTTTCACAGTGTCTCTCGTTTGCAGAGAGGAGATAGATCTCTGCCACTCCAGCCCTTGCAACCCCTCCTAGTGCTGCCTCCTACATCTACAACCTCGGTTGAAAACCCTTCTGATTTCTTTATGTACAGGAAGTGTATGTTGCTCATGTCAATGATATTCAGAATGGAGGGTTATGCCTAAGGAGCATGCCTGCTGTATCCAACTACCTGCAGTTAATTGAGATAATTAAACAAGGAATCAAGTTGCTTCAGACACTATCTATAGTCCTTCATGCCCACGGGCTACCTCTACCAAGATCCAGGTTGCCCTTTAGACTAACTTAATCTTGTCAGTTAGACAAACTAATTCCCTTCTCTCCAACTACCCTCTTTCACTGATGTGCACCATGAAAAAATTATTTCTTGCTGCGATCATGTTATTTATACTACCCTACTATTACCAGCCTCTTTTTTTTGCTTTAAATACCATAGATATAATTCTTAGTTTGAGTTTATTCTCCACCTAATGAATGTCCCATTTTTCTTCTTCTTTATTTAATGAATGTCCCATTTTTATTCTTCTTTACTTAGAAAAAGGCGTAGACAAAGGATACTATACTGTAGGAGCCAGACTGATCCGGCTAGAGGATAAGGTAAGTGCATGAAAGCTTTTTTTTTTTTTCCTCAGTAATGATATCTGATCTACAGACGTGCAAGATAGTATCTTGGAATGATTTACTTGAGAGTTACAGGGCACCATAATAAAGAATAATATCCTAATTTTTGTAAGGGAGTTGATGAAGTATCATGTGCATGTTGTTCAGCATTAACCATTTGCCTGCCATACAGGTTTGGTTCTTGATGATAAAAGAGGCTAATTTCATGTCGAAGCCAAATCACACATCTTGTGGATAAGTACTGTAAACAGGCAAGGTGTTTGTCACACAAGAATTACTGAGTTAAACAGAAAGGCTAATATCAGGAGATTTTGTAAATAGCAACAGTTGATATCTCTGTTAGTAACCTCGAGGTTCTTTAATGATTACTGCATTTTTTTTTCCACCATGTGGTTATATTCGCATCAATTCTGCCCCTCCCCTACCCTCTTCCCTCCAAGAGTATGTTCATCTTTGTTATTAGAGTTACTTAGAAGTATGTCTAAAGGCCAAAGCTCAGTGAGTCTATTCTTTTAGACCTATTCCAAACATCCTCAAGAGCTTTTCCCATTCAAGTGATGACAAAAATACAAGTTTGCTTAAAACTAGGAACCTATTTCTCTAATAGTTTTTTGGTCAGCTCTCTTACCTACCCCTAAGCACTGGTGTCCCTAGAGCAGTACACTTTCTGTGGACAGTAGCAGCACAGTCGCCTTGCTATGATGTAACAGCCGAGACAAAAGTCCATTTGAATTTAACATATCCATTTGCCTATTTATATCATTGTCTTACTCAAATTTGTCATGCAAAATGTCTTTTCACTTTTTTTCTGGGGAAGTGAGGCGAGAAGAGGAAGAAGACTTTTCATTATTCTCAAAAAGAACTGTGTATCTTGCCAAAAAAACAGAAATTGAAATTAAACAAATACAATTCCACCCTCTCTTGCCTAATATCCAGTGAACATTGCTAGGAAAATATTAGAAATATGTGACACCGTGATGTCAAAGGACATATTTTCTTTGACTTCTAGCTTTCTTGGACAGGGTCAGAGAATCAGCTTCACAGGTAAAGACAAATTATCTGAGTTAACTTTTAAAGTGGATTGGTCCCTTCTGGAGACACGCTTCTTCAGAGTGAAAATGGCTTTTGTTCAGATTAACTTAATTCACTCTAAAAGAGATATATTGCGCTCTAGCCTCTGTATATTCTGTATTGTTCATTCAGATGTCTTGAATATGCAGATATAGGGAAACTCACAGTACAGATTTTAAAATTTAGCAATAACGGTAACTGTGGCAACAGATTTCTTTTTTTGTGAGAAATATTACTAGTATTGTAAATACTTCTGGAAGCAGTTGTTGATGCTCTCTTGACCGCTCCATATTTATGAAGAAAGGTCAGAAAGTTATAAATGTGTCTGGCATTGGTCCGGCTATAGCACAATACGCTGTGGGTTTGAGAACTTTTTATTTCAAAGCCTGTATGAGAGTACTGCAGGGGTATCTTGGTGTAAGAAGAGCAAGAGGAGATGCCAGCGTATGCAGTATATGCTCTGTCTTTACAGCTTAAACCTGCTAGAAAACTGAACTCCAGCCGACTCCCAAATCATTTTAATCAATCCTGCCTTGATGTAAGTGCTTAGAGATGATGAAGCCACATGGTTACACCTTCTCATGTTAAATGTCTGTTGTAAGCATGTGGTAACCAGTCTGAGCAGGGATTCACAACAATGTTTTTGGAACGCGAGTCATGCAAGCTAGAAAACCCCAGTGGTATAGTCATCTTAACTTCATTTAAGCATGATCTGAATATAGTTGGCGCAAGCTCAAACCATTAGTGTAGGCAAGACCTAGCTGCTATTTTATTTGAAGAATTAAACTGTAGCTCTTTAACTGGCCGCATGTTGTATGGGAACCGGTGATTTCTATCTCTGTTTTATTGTCCTGGAGAAAACAAATAGAAGGGAATAAAAATAAGTCATGATATTTTCATAAGTTGACTCTGTAAAAGTCATTCGATCATCACAGCTTCCTTTTTGTTCTCAGAACAAACTACAAATGCAAAATAAAATGCCAGAGTCTGATGGAACCCACAGCATTTGCTCTTTCGGTACAAATGAAGCTTCTTTTAGGTGCACAGAGCTTCATTCTCATCTTCCTGCTTAAGAAAGCAGACACAGCGCACATAAAGGGCAAATGTTTGTTGTGTTGATTTGTTCAGGGTTTTGGTGGTGAGGGTTTGGTTGGTTTTTTTGTTGGTTTTTTTTTGGTATTTGCATCTTTTTTGCACATAAGGCTAAAATATGTATGTTTACATAGTGAAAACAAAGTTAAGCTTCCCAGATATCTCTGCTTTAATGGGACAATAGAAATGACCGCATCCTGCTGTCAAACAGCTTCCCCTAAACTATTTTCCCATGTCTCCTGGGCTCTCCTGCTTTAATAGTTCACTGTGTAGTAGCTGCTATGTGCCCAAATGTGAGACAATATTGGAGTCAGGAAGGACAAGCTGGATTTCAACCTCCGAGGAGAATAAATGAAGCAAGGGCATGTCTGACATCAGGCTCCAGCTGGTTGTGAAAAATGATCTCCCCCTTGGAACTAGAAAACCTTTGGGATCAGCCTCTTCCCCCTGGAGAAATTATTTTAACATTCAGTCACCCAGTATAGTCATGGCAGCCTCCCAACCGAGTGACACATTGGATAAAATGACACATTTTTGGACAAAGGCCAGTTGGTGAAGACTGATAAAAACGCAGCGTGGTTTTGAACATTTCATCTGCTTAAAAATCGGTATCAATGAGCTATAGTAACACCTCTAGCCCGGACTGATCTTTCCCACCAGCATTTTCCAGTTCATTTGTTTCAGTTGTTTCTCCAAAAGGGAATTAGAATGTAATTCACCCATTCAGAGCTGTGTGTTGTTCTGTATAAAGCCATAATTACTTTTTTTTTTTTTAATAAATTTTGAGAGTGAGGGAGAAGCTTACATTTCTGATGGTTAAGATGAACTTCATTTCCTTGAGAGGTTTTCTGTTATTTGAGTTAAAAATTGGGGTTTGCTGTGTAGAAGGGCGTAAGCACAGACCTCTGAAGCGGTTGCTTAGTGATAGATAAAAGCTTCGAGGCAAAAATGTTTCAAAGATTCAAAGATAACAGCCTTCCATTCATGTGGCATGAGCAGCCTTGTCTGCAGCCTCTCTTTTGTGACCATCCTGGCTCCGTATGTAAGTTTAAGGTAACGAGGAAGAGGTAAGAACAAGTTTGCGTGGGATGAAGCATCGTGCAAGTCCAACATAAAGCAGAATTGAAATACACTTGTATCACTTTGCTTTTAAGCGTTGCAAAGCTGACTAGAAAGGGATAAAATGCGTGGTGGCAGTTTCCGGACAATACGTAAAACCCTTTTTGGCAACATCAGTGCTGTGTAAGGCTTTGCTCCTTTCATTCTCATGGCATGTTGCACAGTGTAAGTTTGCCCATAACACTTTTCAACCTTTTTTTTTTTTCTTTTTTTTTTTCCCCCTGAGTAGGGTATAAAAATCTTGTTTTGTTGTGGTCAGTGTAATAACCTAGTGGTGGTTCTTTTCATAAAAACACTGAGATGTTTAGAGAAAGAATGGGGCTTCTTTCCCAACACGTGATGTGTGCCATTTGGCCGACCCTTTCTTTAGTTCGATGGCAGGGTTTAATTTTAAATTGCGGTATGTAGCCATTGACAGATCCTTTTGAAATGTATTAAGAGGGAGATTGGTTCCAAGATGATGTTCTAGAGCTGGCGTTGGTTTCTTTTCAAAATTGTAAACTAATGCTTCTTTATGATGAAATGAGTATTCTTTCTTTTTCTTTTCTTTTCAAAATTAGAAACAAAAATCGTGGTGTGCTGTGCCGAACTGCACGGCAACCTATAAATAAAAACAGGAGAGAAAAGAATCTACAAATGAAAGGTTAGAAGGGACAGCTGTGTTGTCTTTGAAAAAGAAATCTATTAGGTATTTTTATAATTATATGGCAGTCTTCTTTATGTGGTATTTACAGTTATGATTTACGTCCACATTACCATAACTATTTCCATGCTTATAGACAACATGTGATAATGCTGGGAGCCAAAAGCAACCATTTGGTAGCATTTAAAAAATGCAGAAACACTAAGAGAAAACAGGGCAGTAAAGCAGAACACTTCTGAGCTTTATCCATCTCAGTAATGCGAGCCAGAACAAAAGTGTCATCCAACATAAACAAATGTAGAGGTTGGATTGTGGTGGTAAACTCTCTCTTTACCAATTTAAACACTGGTTTTAAACTTGGGAGCCATAAAGATGGGCTCAGAGAGGAGTGATATTTCCCTACCATCTTATTCCTCCTGGATAACAGTGGAGAGATAGATGTTGGTGAATCTGACTCCTGCTGTGACTACATCAGGAGTCATTAAATAGTAAATTATTTATCATGACAGTGCCTACAAGCACCACCATAGTGAAGTCACCCGTCAGAATTTCCATTATAAACCCTTCATTTGTGGGTGGGGTGATGGGCATTACTGAACTGCATTTAAAAAAAAATTAAAATACAATAAAAGGAAAAAAATCTGAAAATTGGTGTGCAGTGATTCAGTTGCAAAGTGAGCATGCTTCATTTTTGAGGTTTCAAGAATATGTCTGAAATAAACCCAACAAATGCAGTTGTTAACAAAAGCATATTTTGGCACTAAGGTGTTTGTGCGTTGTTTGACCCCAGTTCCTTCAAGATTGGGCCATTCCATAATACAAAGCTTTTCAGAAGGCTTTTTGCAAATGTACGTTACGTGGATTTTCTTAAATACTAAAACAGACTGATAGTTCTTAAAAAGTAGCCATTTGAGTTGCACTGCCTTTCCTTCTTGTAAACAGAAAATACATTTCATCCCGGCCCTCTGTGTTTTGCAAGCGTGCGTGGACGCTGCTGATTTTCGGAGTATCTCTTCTCAACACAACCGTGTGCGGATCGATCATTAACGTAGCTAACGTGACTTGCAGTTACGAGTATATCTCTCTGAAGAAGGTGTATCGCTTGTCGTATGTGTTCTCGGAGCCTGCCATGCTCAGTTCAAGGAGATAGACAGGAGGTTCACAGGGAGGGATTCTATGAATGAGTATGTGGAATGGAATGCCAGTAAACCAAGTCAAAGCCTGATCTCGTTTACTCCAGAGCAGTCCAGCACAAATCTATTGATTATGCACCACACCCATGAAGGCATTAAATTTTTATTTTTAAGCTGTCGACTAATTAAAAAAAAAAGAAATCATGATGCTTCAAGCCAAATTGTGCTTTCATTTATGCTAATGGAGTTACTCAGGGTTTACACACAGGTATTAATATAAACTGCAGCAGATTTCTGACACAGCTTTAAACAAGATTCCAGCTCATGGTCTTCACATCCTGCTTAACAGGACTGAACTGACAGAGATGAGGTTTGAAGCAGAAATGGGGACCTAAAAAGTTCAGAATTAATCTGAGTGAAATCATGTTTTTCATCTATTATGACCAAGTGAATCTTTGTGGTATGCCGGGGATTTAAGGCGCCGTAGAACCGAAGTTGTGCGCGTGTTTTTGTACTGAGACATCAAGATGGGTTTTTAATCTAAACACCAAGCGATGCTGATTTAACAGCTTAGTTCTCAGCTGCACAGCTTTTCTACTTTGCTAGCTGACTTTTCAGTGCAGAGAGGAACTATCTCAGCCTGGACTTCTTTTGGCTATCTTTTATGCTCCTCAGAGAAAACTCGTTTAATACGGTTGAGAAGGAAAAGGCTGGCTTTGAGCTGCCTGGTTGTGATGTCTGAATGATCAGGCAAAATAAGAGCTAACTCTGATACGTATTTCCGGCAAAAGAAAATAAGAGATAGATCATATATTCTGAAGCATATCTGAAAGAATCCTGCCTGAATTCTTCCCTGATGGTTCTCGTTATGGAGCCTTACCATATGTGGTACTTGGTAGCACCCTCCTATTATTAAGGTTGTACACCACTTTCCATTATAGAGCTCTATTTTCAGTTGCTTACATCCTTGCCAAACTTTAGCCATCTGGGCTGAAATTCTCCAAGGCAGATGTCTGCCTCGGGCTGAGATTTTTTTTTTTGGAAAATACGTATGTCGGTGTGGGTCATCCTTTCTATATCACAGTAACATGACCCACTGTGAAGATTCTCCCAAAAGTAAACATAAAAATGTTGATGGAAAACACTTGAGCTTCTTCTAAATTTTAGCAAGAAAATTGGACAGAAATGGAATATTATCTGCCAGTCTTGAGACCCAGAGGCCTGATCCAAAACATAGTAAACTCAGCAGGAGGCTTTCACATGGATCAGGCCCTGATTTTTAATGGGTGAGGGAGCAAAGGGTTTTTGCATAGCGAGTGTTTGCCAGCGTGCAGTTCACCACCATAAATCAAACGTTAAATAATTCCAAAGCCCTATAAATGAGCGTGCAGATGGCAGTGTCTGCTCCCCAGTGATTGCGCTGACTGTTGATTAGGATCCAGCTTGAATAGTTTGATCTCGTTTATAGCAGTCTCAAGGATTGCTGTGATTAGGCAGTTGGTGAAGTCTAGTTGCTTTTCTGCTCTCTTGACTGAAACTCTTCTGGCAGAAGCGAAAGCATCCAGCAAACACTGGCCATGACACCTTGGAGCATGCTGGGGTGGGAGGAGGCGAGGGGCTCACAGCCACATGGTGCATAGCAGCCTGAAATCAGTTTGTAGCTACTTAATAAGAATATTACTAAATTTAATAAGAAATGAGAGAGTCACTTGCAGAAGATCTACTACTCTACTCTCCTAGAGGAGAACACACAGATTGACTGTGAATACCAAGGAAAACAGAAACAACTAAGTGATTTAGGGCTGCTGGTAAATAACGGAGCCTTTGGGGGAAGGGGATCTTTCACTGCGTTGGAAATCTAATTCCTATCGATGTGTCCGAGCTGTTTAACCTGCATGGAAAAGGAAATAGCAGCACCGGCCACAAAGGCTGCGGTTGAGGGAGCCTGTCCTTCTCGTTCTTCACCAAAACCTTCCCAGCATCGCAACTGGTTTTAAGTGAAATTGGGAAAGAGGTCATGAGCTTAGACATGTTGATTTCCTGTAAGTTTTAGAGAAAACAAGTGCCCAGGTAGAGCACAGACAGTCTGTTAATCGCCCTGCTCCCAGAAGAAAAGACTGCAGTGTGAGCGTGGCTCTTCTCAGGTGCCAGAGAGTCCAGCCACAAACGTACAGGAAACAAAGCTCTGTTAGTTCTCTTGCTTATGAAGCAATAAAGCAATTTATTTACTGTTGCTGAGTGAAAAAAAAAAATAAAAATGTGTTTTTAACTTAAGAATATTTTTGAGATCTTGAATTATTTTTTTTTTTTGACAAAAAGGCAAATCCTCTCACAAAGACCTTTGACCTGAACTTCCAAAGAATAACAGAAATCAGATTAGCTATAAGTATTTTGCTTCTACCTTTTATAATTTTCAATAGGTTACTCTAAATTGTTCGAAATGATTGGTCATCCTGCTCTCCAAAACAAAATGCTTCTAATTAGAAATGTGAAAAGGAAGTATTTCAACAATTCTTCCATCCTGTTCAAATTTTAAAAAATTTAAAATTATAAATTCATTAAACCTGTCTTTTCTGATGAAAAGCTTTTTAAAAATTGTGTTTTTCTGATGGAAATAAATTTTATTTGAACATTTTTTTTTATCATCTCCAACTGTTGCCGATGTTTAACAATTTAGTTTAGAAAGCTATTTTCAAAATAGTTTGTGTAGCTGTTCGTAGGTAATTATGGCTGTATTCTGCAAGTGCTGCCCTCCCCTATAGATAATTCGAGAATTTTCCTTTGGAGTGTTTCTCCATCTGAAAATGACAATTTGTTTGCAGCAGAACTTTTTTTTTTTAAAGCTGTCACATTCTATGACCATGACTGAAAAGACTGAAAGAAAGGAAGCACAGGCTCCAGCTTCAGAAACCCAGGGTGTTCTGCCAGAGAACCTCAGCCCAAATGCAAACAAGACATAGTGTCCCCCCTCTCTAAAACAACACTTTGCTACTTCGGTTACTAGAAGGTACTGAGATACCATCATACAGGGAGACGTATAAATATGTCACCTAGAAGCACATCAGACAGCATCTAGAGGTGTTGCTCACAGCCTCAAATGCTGCTTTCTTAAGAGTCCGATGCCCTTCTGTGGACGGAGCGATCCTAAACATCTCTCTTTTAATCTTTCTTTGAACTTAAAGTGCCTGTCAGTGCCCGTGAAGTAAGCTATCTGCTGTCACATCGGGCCACAGCCAGCATTCTCAAGTTTATGATTGTGATGCCATCAGATATCTTGGGATCACGGGGTAACTGAGCATGGAGAGGGGAACCTCAGGGAGGCTCTTTAGTCACTGCAGCATCCCACCATCTCTACTCTGGGTCTGGCACATTTGTCTAGTAATACCGTGCAGCATGTAGATGAAGAAATAATGACTAAAAACATGCTGTCAGGCTTTGGTCCTGTTTAAGGAGCAGCATTAAGTACCAAATTGGCAGGTCTCTGAGTTTCTGAGCCCACAGCTGAAGTGCACATATGGAACATGGCAGTGTCTTGGGCCTCAGCGTTCTCAAAACCTGAAAATTCTGTCATATTTTCTCTTCTGGAAAATGCTAACAAAAATAGGAGGCTATAACTGATGTAAAAAGGACTAATTTTTTCAAGAGGTGAAGCGTGCTGCTATGTCAGGTAAAGCGAGTTTCACAGGTACAGAAAGTGTCCAAAACGGTGTCGTTTGGAATGCGGGCTGGGACAGGGCCATGCTGTTGCTGCCCGGTCAAGGTGAATGTCTCCTGAATCTCCATCTGGATTCAGGGTCTGCCTCTTGAGGAGCAGAGATTACAGGCTATCAGCTCTGCAATAATATTACAAGTCTCCTACTACTCTGCACGTTTCTTAAAGCTTTGGTACCTGGAGACACGCGATTAGGTGAAAATTCTTAAAATTGCTCATTTCTCACCCTCGCTGTGGAGATACTCATGAAAAGCAGGAACCCTAAAGCCTCAAAACTCAAAGAAAGAAATAGGAGGAACATAAAATGTATAGTGTGTATTTAAAATGTTAGGCTTTTTAAGGCAGTCTGGTTGTACCGATGGTAAATAGCTCCAGCAGACTCTGACTTATATTGCTGCACCCTGTCCAGGGGAGGCAGAAAAGCCAGCTGAAAGGCCAAATAAATGCTCAAAACTAGAACACTCCAGCCTCTGTGTCACCGTAAGTACATCGCCAGCTGCACCGCCGTTAGGAAGTTTAACATGAGTTCAGGTATCTCCCAAGCAACAGGCACTGTCATGAGGACATACCCTAGGAGGCAGCAGAAGCCCATGTTCTTTCGCAGCAATTCAAAAAAAAAACCCTAAATTTCCTACTCTGCCTTGCCATGAGCTGCCTCTTAGTGTCAGTTTTGTTGCTGACTTTTCAAGGTGCTCAGCAGCTGCAGCCTTTACAATGCTTTGCAGAGCTTGTCACCGTATGTATCTGGGGAGTTTCTGAAGTCACAAGCAGCAAGTCTTCTTGCCTGTGAAGAGATAAACGTGCAACCTGTAAAGAGATTGAGTGGGTGTCATGCGAAGAGCATTAATATATTCGTGCGGCGTCCAGTTTGCCTCAGTATTTGCAGTCAAAACAGAAGAAATAGCTGTGTTCTCTGCTCTTGTTTCAAAAATCTGTAGTACCGTAGAAGAATGATGGTCCTTGATGAGTACTCAGAAACTGAAGCACAATATTTTTCCCAACGCCACCACACATACCTGAAATTAGTCTGAGCAAGCCAGTTAGAAACCACTTTTTGAAGGGCACAAGGACTATATCCGAAGAGCGTGCTCACCGTAGAGCCCAGTCTGTAAGCATAATTATCATCTAAATCTTCAGAAATGAATGGCTAAGTAGGCAAGACCAAAGTAATGTCCTTAGGATAGGCATTTCTGCGCCCCCCTTAGCTCTGACCCACCCGATAAATTAAACTGCCCTGGGGTACCAGTGTGTGCGCTGCAGTGGGGGGAAGGCAGCTGTGAGGCTGGGGAGGTGGCTGGAAGAGGAGGTCCAGGCAGGACCATGAGGTTGAGGAAATGGTGGTTCGGCAGCAGAGAAGGATGGAGGGGAAACATGGAGTCACTCTTGCTGGATGTAGAAGCTGCAATCAAGTTAGATTTTTCTTAATGGATTTTGGAGCCTGGTCTCCAAATCATGCTTCAAGCCAGGTTTTGTTTGAGCCTGGTCCTGCAGCCTTGCATGACTCTACTCTAGTCAACATTTTTTTGGGTGTATTCTACACGTTAACAGGGTGTGCAGTTGTACAGATGTGTATACATATATATATATATATATATATATATATAAAATTTATATTTTTTTATTTTTGCATCTACATTATCTTTTTTTTTCTGGCTATCTTTTTCATTTTATGCACTTCAGCCTCCATTTTTTATAGTCTAAAGCACTTTCAACGCTCTATGAATACTGAATGTTGTTGTTATTTCTGAATGGAGCTTGTGTTAGGTGCTCTCAGCTCTTCTGAACTCATCATCCAGAGGGGGGGGGGGGGGG
>NW_020799092.1:25031219-25043555 GCF_003259725.1 Athene cunicularia
CCAGAGGGGGGGGGGGAAACCAAAACAAAACAAAACAAAAACAACAACAACAAAAAAGCAAAACCAAACCGTGTTTCCGATGTTTAGAGCAACATTTATTTCCAGCCTCGGCTACAGGGTAACTGTTGCTGTAGGGATCACTGCAAGTGGGTCAGATCCTAGAGTCCCAATTAAGTTTTACCCTGAGTTGGGACTGAAGAAATAGAGTTCTGTTCCTGGGGTAAAACATACTTGCTTGGGGGGTAAGATACTGAGTGCTGACAGGAACTGCTATAAAGCCAACACAACTTTAATACGAAGGGAATAGAGTCCTCCATATGCTGCTGGGCGATTTCCTTCTCTGCCTTGGAAGGCAAAAGTGAACAGCTTGTATTTGGAAGGTAATTTTCAATCCCCAAAATATCTTTTCTGCATTTATTTAATTTTGCTAGATGGTTGGGCAAGCTGACCATAGCTTGGACTGACGGGAGTATCAGTTATGTCATTCAGCAGAAAACTCCTTTGTGTGAGCAGAATTTTCTTTTTTTTCTTTTTTTTTTTTTTTTTTTTCTGTCCTCCTCCTCCAAGACTGTATATACAGAGGGAGGTCACAAAATAGAAATAAGCTGTAGCCAGCAAAGTTCAGATTTTGAAATAAAAAAACCCCTATGTATACTTATTAGAATTTCTTGTTAATGAGGTCATTTATGTCAGGGCAGGAAATGTACAAAATAGCACAGGATAGAAAAATCTAGACACTGTAAAACACGCCAACAAATTTGGCGCACGCATTACTCCCTTAATATGCCCCCAATGTAATCTATAGATCCCACAAGTGACCACACTCTGTTTATGTATGTAAAAGCTCCTATATATGTAACACTCATAAGAGTAGCAATTTTACTAGTGGGAAAAGATTATTGTGGTCTTTTTTTATAGCATATAGGTTTACTTAGAATGAGTCCTTGTAGAAGAATGCAGAACCATGAAAAACTGTTAAAATGTCATGATTATATTAATTTCATATTTAAAGGAATACTTCACTTTAAGTTATGGCTCCAAAATTACACTGCTCATTCATGATTTTTTTTTTTTTTTAAATGTATAATTGGCTGCCTCCAAAAATGTCACAGTAGGAGGAAAAAAAAAGTTCATTTTCCTTGGCGTGTGTACTGTTGCTATTCCTGTGTTCATTTGGCTTGGCTCGGGTAATGAAATGCTGCAGTCTGAAATAACTTTTTATATGTTGACATGTGCATTTAACTAGAATAAGCAGGCAGAATGGACCAAGTTGGATTCGGCAATGAACAAAATATATCTTGTATTGCACCTTTTAATATATCAGCCTACATTTACGATTCTTTTTCATTTCTTCGTTGCAACAGCACCCATGCACCTCCTAGCTGCACACAGCACAAAGTCATGAATGATGCTAGGCAGCAAGTTAAGATTAATGGAGGCAAGAGGAGAGAGTAAGAAGAAAGGAAGGAAACTGAGGGACACAGTTTAATCTCTTGACGATAAAGTTGAGAGGGGATTACAGTTGATCTGTTAAAATTAATTTAGCCAAAAAAAGCCTGTTGTTTCCCAGAGAAAATAGATCTTTGCTCCTTTGTTGACTGACCCTTGGTCTGGACTAAGGTGGGACCTCTCAAGTCTCACACATGTTGAGACGGACTCTTGAAACCTCGCCTTATGTTCCCCCCTAGCCTGGCCTGAGTCCTGTTTGTTTCTGGGGCTGTGTTGAGGCTTCTGCTGAGCTCCAGGTACTTGATTTGACCCGCCAGCCTGATCTCTAAATCACTGACCACTGACGTCTGTGTTTGACATCAAGCAGCAGGAGAAAGGCCGTAGTCCCGCACTGCAGGTGTGGGTACGCTCCTGCGTGGGGCCGTACTGGGCAGCACTTGCCCCCCACATCCCATCTGCTCCCCATTTCATCCCCAGCATGTAGCTTGGCACTCTGGTCTCACCTGCCAGGAGGCAGCTGCAGGGAGCCAGAACTGACCCGCGGCACCTCTGAAATACGGGTGGTGCTGATGTCCCAAAACATGGGGCTGGTGTCTTCCCACGTGTGGGCAGATGACAGCTTTCCCACAAAGCCTTTTGCTCTGGGGCTGCAGGTACATGGCACAGAATAGTTTACTGGTTCATTGCACATCTCCTCCACAGCTGGGGCTCTCCTCTAAGCCCAGCTCAGAAGGTCGTCCCGCAGTCTGATTTGTGGTTATGTGACAGCAGCTCGACCTTCCACAGAGAAAATCCTGAATGCTCACAGGGCTTTAGCACAAGTGCTTGAGGGCATGGAGACAAATTAGAAGAATCCCAATGAAATTTGTAGGCAGTCCCATGATTCTGAGTGTCTGTTTTCCTGCCGTTGTAGTCTCATGCTTTGTTTTGCATTTTGACCGGTCATTAGCGAGAAAATCTTCTGTACCCACCTCCTTGCACTCGCACGGGACTAACAAATAGCTGCAGGGGAGCAGATAGCTGTGCAGTGCAAGCAGTATGTCTGGGAAGGACACGTTAAAGATCAGCAGTGGGTAGTTCTGGGCTTGTTTTGCAAACGAGGCAAAAGACACCTTATTCGGTTATAAACAGGAAACCTGGGCCAAGTTTGTAGAGGTTCATGCCCAGGGCCACTCCCTTAGAGGAGCTAAGGCTCGATGTACTTGTCAAGATGAAGATCATGACACACCCCGTGACTTGCACATTGTCAGGACCCGCTCCCAACCGCATCTCAGCAGGGCTTTCTAGTTTTTGTATGTTAAAATTGTGTGTGCAAAGAACTAGGGGTCAGCGTAAAAAAAACCAAAAACAATCCAGGTCAAAAATTAAGCAGAAACCTCCCCCCTCTTAAAATCATATTATTTAAAGCCTGCTGCACTGAAGTCTACTGCATCGATCTAACAGTCTATGAAGGGGCTTGTGGGCTTTTTGTATTATTGTGTCAGTCTCATGCCTCCGCAGCATTATCACAATGGAGTTGGAATAAAGCAAACATGAGAGGGAAAGAATAGAATTCAGCATCCATGTTACAGGTACTTTCTTTCTCGTCCAACTGTCTTTAGCTCTAATCTTTTAGGTAGGCATTACTGAGGACTGTACACTCATTTGGTATTTTAAAAAAGACAGTTTTTACACTTTTGTTTTACACTTTTTTTTTACACTTTTTTTTTTTATGCAAGTGCCGTGCAAATTATTTTCTTTTGTTTCTTTTCTCCTCATTCGACCATCTTGTTCTCATAAAGAATGCCAAGTAGAAGTTTATTGGCTGTATCAATTAAACTTACTATTAATCTGAAAACTGAGAATGTCAACCTGCGTGGCTTATGTCCATGAGATACCTACAGCGAAAGCTTGGAATGAACACATAAATGTTCACCGTAATTGCTCGGCCAGTGCTGTGGAACAGCGTTTATACAAAGTGATGCAGATTTTATGGGGAGATAACTGTAATGCAGAATAGTGCAGTGTAGGAAGTGAATAAATAAATTATATTTAAATCAAATGAAGCATAAACTGAGTGACCTCCTAAGTGTAGTTTCAGTAAGTTGATGTTTGCAAATATATTCTACATGTCATCTGTTATCTTACAAATGATGGTTTCTGTGTTTAAATCCTAAGGAGATATTAACGCTTGTGCTACAGTTGCTTCCTTTAACTGTTTCTTCAGTGGTAATAAAAGATGAAGATATAAGTTGTTTTCTGACATCTGCATATTTTGTTTGACTCGCCCCTGTGAGATACTTGTACTGTGGGGAAAAAAAAGAAAAAAAAAAAAAAAAGTTTCATTTATTTAAAACAAACAAAAAAAATCAACTAAGACTTTCACTGAAAATGCTCAAGAAACCTAATTCTGAAGTCTCTTATTTCCCTCCATGTTCAAAACTGCCATCAAGACCTGAGGAAATTATGATGGGTTTTAGAATTAATCAGCTCTTTTGTTTCTCTTTTTTGCTAAGTTTTTATCTGTCCTGTGGTAGAGGACAAATATCACCAACATGAGCTGTTTTTTTAAAACAGCTTTATAGTTTACAGCAAAATAGATTTTGGCCTCTGGGTCATTTGGGAGAAGCATTCAAGTGTAGTATTTAGAAGCATTTAAATAATCTGCATTTTTTCACCTCTGTCTGCACACAGGCGTTTGCTTTACTTCTAAACCCTCCCCACCCTCCACCCCCAAACCATTAATGAAGTTTGTTTTTCTTAAAATAGCAGAGCTGTTTTGAATACTTAGGTGTTGAGTTTCTGTTGTCCTTCCTGCCTTGGTACATTGGTCAAAAAAAGACCTGTAAAGAGCATCCCCATGTGTCCTCGTGTCCCCGCTCTGGTAGCCTTCGCTGTCCTGTGGGTGAGAAACTCAGCTCCCCGTGTTGGCCACGCTGCATTGGACTCTATTGATGGGAACAAAAAAACAGCTGCATGTCTTCTTGAGCTGATCAATTGATTGATTCTATATTTATTTATTGCCAGCATCAAAGAAAATATTGTACTTTTAGGGCCTTTCCATCTTCTCTCAATTGTTGCCGGCACAATTTGCTGGCCCTACACAGAAATATTTCCCGCCTCTAAGAGCACTCGCTGATTGGAACAAAATCCTCACGGGCAAACTTGCAATGCTACCGGTACAATGTCATAATATTTCCTAGGTCATTTATAAATATTATTGCCAGGGCAAATAAATTTCTCCAGAGTACTTAGTCTGCCGCTAATAAATAGTTTATTTAAGCTTGTAAGAACGGTGACATTTCGCTTTGAATATCTCCGGCCTCTTAAAAATTGTTAGTGCAGAGAGGAAAAAAGGGAAAAATAAACTGGAAAAAAATATGCAGTAGATCTTTGGATTTTTAATATTTTTTCCCCTACGTTTTGGCTTGCTTAAATAGGCCCTCTTGTCAGACTGCATGTCTCCGTGCGAAGCTTCTTACAGTGTTTGTTTAATGTGTATTAGTTAACATCTCATTTAGTATACCATTCCCTCTTGTTTTCTCTTTCATATCTGCTTACAGGTGAAATAGCGTTTGAACAGGTTGCTTCTCCCATTAATAGCAGTCACTAAATCCCTTTTGCCACTTTTCCCTTTAAGGGTAAAAACTATGGATGTGATGGTGGTGTTCTCGGTTCAACCATTTTTTGATGTTTTGGGGTTGGTTCAGATTTATCATTATTATTTGTCTTAATTTTTTAATAGTGATATGGAGACAGAGACCAGAAGAGGGAAAGGATTTTTCTAGCATCCTTGTACCACGTTAAACATTTGTGACAGATGCTGAAGAAAAGAGACACTGTACATATCCTTTGGACAAAATGCAGCCCACTAACAATGACTGGCGGGGGCACGTGGCTGCCAGCGCTGCATTTTGGACAATAGACAATAGTTTCTTGGGTTTTGCAGTGGGGGTTGTTGGTTGGTTGTTGGTTGGTTTTTTATTGACAGCTCAGCAAAGGTGTTAACTCTCAGCTCTTTTCATACAACAACTGAATTCATGTCAAGAATAAATGCCAAAATATTCTTTCATGTGCTTCCTATAAAATCTGTCATTTTGTGAAGGCTCAGGAGGAGGTTTAAGGCAGATGATTTTATTTGAGCATGTGTGGGAATGTTGTATTTACATTGCAGTCATCCAGTATGGGGAAAAAAAAGTAATGTTCCATTGAAAATCTCCCGTGACTTTTGAAAACAATCCTGTTAAAAACTGACAGTCCCTGCAACTCTAAAGAGGGTTAATACCTCTTCTAACAGATGACTCCACACCAGTCTCTGCTAGATGACAAGCCATGATCAGGCACTCTCCAGAAACTCCAGGAAAAGGCAAGGAAAAACCTCAGCAAACTCCCAACAGATACAGGAGGGGAGGCATTTTAAACGAAGGGAGTCAGCTGGAACTCGGTCAAAGACTTCTGGTGTAAAGAGCCTGGAAAATTTCATATGTACCTCAACCAAATCCCACATAAGACTAGAGGGAAGGGAAACAAGCCTCCCATGTGCTCTTTAGATGACAAATGATGGGGTTTCCAAGAGTAAAGCAGGAAATTCTCTGCACTTACTTACAAGTTTATGACAACACAGGTGTACTCTCCTGAAGAATTTGACTTGCACATGATATGGTGATTTAGAGATGGGGAGGAGAGGGTAGCTCTTCTGACTTGGATTTCTGGGTTATGACGCTTGTGCTAAAAGATGGACTTCCCCTCCATTCATGTTTTTTACCTCAGAATACCATGAGCTTGTCTTTTTAGTTTCCTGCTTATGAGATTTATTTTTATTATTGTTTTGTCTCTTGGAAAATATCGATTCTTGAGTGGTGGTTCTGCTCCTTTCCTTCCCAAAGCATTTGTTCTGAGGTTCTTGGTTGGTTTAGGCTGTGACGTCTGCCCATGGCCCCTCTAGAACATTCATCTTGATCCCCAGTGAGCAACGAGGATGACATCAAAAAGCAAAATAGGAGGTTTCACTGGCCTAAAAAAAAAAAAAAAAAAAAAAAAAAAAAAAAAAGACAGTTAATTTTCAACCAGATTTACACAGATGGCTAAGAATGATCCAGTCTTCAGGCCCAGTAGTCAGTGAGGATGTGTTGATATAATCTGTCTGAATCACTTTGGGAGATCTTGCACACACATTTGTCGCAAACTTATAGATAGGTGATTTTTTGATCTTCCATCTCTGGGAATACGTGTACAGGAAAGGGGAAAATGTCTCCAAAGCATCAGCATTGAAATGGCTTCAATGGTAAAGCTTTAGGATGGTTTTGCTTGTGCAAAGACACGGGCTAGTCTGCATCCCTGGGCTGCAAGGACAGCTCTCAGGGTAACTGAGTATCCAATCTGAGAAGCCTCTGTGCAGATTCCTAGCCGCCCCACTAACATTTTCCCTCAAAAATTTAAAACTTCGTTCCACATTCTCAAATAACCCCATGGCTTCTGGAAGGGCCACGGTTCAGCCAACGCTTCTGCTGAACCTGTATTCTCCATTCTCAAAGGAAGGGGGGATACAGGGAACATAAACACTGCAGACAGCAGAATTACTTTCCAACAGCATCATCCATGTTTTCTAGGGGTTTTATTACACCACCACCTTAGCCCCTTTCCTGACCATGCTTATGTAGGATGGAGAGCCTTGCAGGAAGGCATGATGCCTTCCAGCTGTTGATCTTTATCTTCTATATGGTCTTCAGGGCATGCAGCAAGCAACATAAGGCTTTATGTGTGTTTAGTATCAATGGACTATTTCAGTTTGGACTCTTTCCTTTATGGGCTGCATAAAGGCACATTCTCTGAGATTCTGATTTCACTCATAAACCCCCTTGCTAGTAGCAAGCTGCATTCTGCTCGGTAAAGCTGTCAAAATTGCCAGTTTCGGTTTTCATCATAGCAGCCAATCTGTTTGACCCCAAATTATCAGAAGTGTCCCTTGTACATAGGGGAAAAAATCGTTGCCCTTTCCGAAGGCAGGCTCCAAAACTTAGGGAGAATTATGCTGTTGCGTGCGAACATTTTGACTGTTACTGACCTTTGCCAAAAGAAGTAGCTTGAAATTAAACTGATTAGCGAATATGACAGCCCCTGGAAAATTTGTGTTTGCAGAGGGTGTAGGGGGGATCGGGTGTATTTGCATGCAGAGCCTTTTTGCATGCACAGAGCTAACTCTTTAGATTTCAGTGGTGAAACAAAAAAAATCAGATTTTGGGATAACGTC
Source organism: Athene cunicularia (assembly GCF_003259725.1). NCBI lineage: Eukaryota > Metazoa > Chordata > Aves > Strigiformes > Strigidae > Athene > Athene cunicularia. The sequence continues at coordinate 25,038,898 of NW_020799092.1, forward strand.
GGTGTTATGTCTTGTGTGTGTGATAGATGCTAGCAGTCTGAAAAATAGGTATTTCAAACGGCTGAATACCATTTCCAGATATTTAAATGTGCTTCAGAGTACTAACTCATATAGAGCAGCTTACATCTGTGTGAGCCCGGACAAGCCTGGAGCCTGGCTCTCACCTGGGTGAGATCAGAGCCAGAGAAACCTGGCTGCTCTGTGAAGGCTCCTGTCCACAGCTGATGGAGCTGAGCTCCTGCGAGCAGCTGTTACAGGTTTCGCTGCAGACTGTCAGAAGTCGCAGTTAAACCGGTTGATTGAGCAGGAGAGTTTGCTTGGAAATGCCGTGCTGCCTGTCCAGACGTGGAGAAGGTGGCTCTCCCTTTCAGGTACCTCTCTTGCTATTAACAGCGGAAAAAACCCAGATGACTGGTTTAAATTAGACACCCAGCTTGCACGTAGCTGACATCAAATGGGATACATCCTAGCCACCTTGTCTGTAACCAAGCTCCAAGCAGCGTTTGATGGCTTATTTCTTCGTGTGTCCTAGCATGATGTCATTTTTCTGGCAGAGGCAAGTCCTGGGAAGAATATGGCTTCGTGTTTCCACCCCAGTGCAAGTCTGGTAGCACACACGGTGTGAGGGTTGTGTAACACAACTCTTCACCTTCTTGGGTTTCAGATTCCATTACTGCTAAAGCCCGTGGAGCTGCACCAGTGCTGAAAAGCATTAGGAGTTTTTCCTACTGAGGAAAAGAAATAAGACTGAGGCAGTACCAGGTGATGGGCAGGAACTTCAAAGTACACTCATCTCTCCTTAATGGTCTGCAGGAAAAAACAAAAGTGATATGTTAAGATTTGATGAGACTTGGGTGGAGGTAAAGCTCTCAAAATCTTCTCTTTTTAAAAAAAAAAAAAAATAAAAATTTTTTTTTTGCTAATTGTCTGTACATGTGGCCAGTTTAAGTGAAAAATACTCTGATTCACCCAGAGAAGAGTAACATTTTTCATGATAGCAAACCAACACTCTATAAATACCTATAATCCCAGGATCTCAACCTCAGGGACAGCATGGCAAAAGCAGTTTAGAAATCAGTACTTCATCAGAACAGTGCTTTCTTTCTCTGAGTTTTTAATAGACATCTCAAGTTGAGATGACTGTCAGCACTTTTTTTCTGGTAAAACACTATTTTGCTAAATATATATTCTATGTGTATAGCTATAAATATATACAGACGTAGAGTATACGCTTTCTGCAGTCAAGTTCCATTTCTAGTTCATTTTCTGATTTACTCAGTCTGCATATTGCTGTAAATGTTGCTTTAGTGTTGTTTGCATATGTCCACTTGTGAGAAGTTTTGTGACATGATTTTACCCAGGAGTACTTTTCCAGGTCCTGTGCCTCTCTAGCTGAAGAGTTCATTTCTGTAACTTGGATCTCTAGCTTGGTTAGGGCACAGCAGCAAGACTGAATATTGTGGTTTTGAGAAGCAGGTTCTTGTGCCTCGAAGTGTAATTAAATGATCCTACAAAAAAAAAAACAAAAAAAAACCAAAAACACAACCAAAAAACCCCAAACCAACAAATAATACCCCGTTTAGATAATCGATTGTATTCTGTTGTAGATTGAAGGGGTTATACAATGAAATGAAATACGGAATAAAGTTAAAGGATATTCTTTATTTCCCCATACAAATATATGCATATCTGTGACAGCCAGTGCCATTAGATTATCAAGTGGAACGGTTTTGCAGAATTAGATATTTAGGGGTAGATAGAACACATTGCTTTGCATTTTCTTAAAGCCAGACATATGCCTCATGCCTCTTCATGTCGCAGAACCTCAGCCTAACCACTGCATGATGGATTTAGAAAGAAATTTCTGCTATAGCCAAGTCATCCCTCATAACTGTGCAGTAATACCATCACCTCTCTGTGAGACATCTTTTTATCTGTCCGGGATGCTAGACCCTGTTTTCCTTTGAAAAAAAAATGCTGTACAAGACAAGGAAGAACCCTTTAAATGCCACGAGACTGAAAGTTCTTTTAAGTTCAGGATAAACCTGCTAAAGACAAGGTACCCTGACTTTACACTCTGTGACTGAAAGCTGTCTCTGACCAACAGAACAATGAACATAAAAACGAGGCGAAGGGTGAAGGAGCTCCAGTCGAGTCAGTATGTAGCTCAAACAGCTAAAGGAACTCCCTAAAGTAGAACCAGAACAACATAATCAAAACAGCCCTTTGTGGTTTTTGTAATCCAGAAGACTGACTGAAATTTAAAAATAAATATTAAAAAAAAAAAAAAACCAAAAAAAAACAGTTTAAAAAGATACTGCTGTCTTGGGCTTTTTGTATTCAAGGACAATACCCTAATCAAAAAGATAACTGACTTAAAGCCATTTTAACAAGATCGTTAACAAGGTTGCAGATACGTTTTATCTTCTCTAAAGAATCAGATGACATACTTGTGTGTGGCTTGTGGGGATCCGATGGATATAATATCTGTAAGTATCCTGCTCACAAAATACGCAGCTATCCTGAGTTCGCAGCGAATATCTAAGATTTCTATGTATAAAAGTGAGGTCCAGACCATGCTGAGATCCTCTCTACCCAGGGATTTCTCCTCCTCTGGAAAAAGACATGGCAAGATGGATGGAGAGGTACAGAAACCTACAGCTGGACTCACCCACCCTGAGCTCTTCTGTGCATTATCTTCATCGCACAGTTCAATCTCTAGTATTCTGCAGAGTGCATCAGCCCCAATTTCCCTCAGAAATGCAGTCTCCCCTCTCCAACACAGATTCTGACACGGTTAAAGCAAAACCTCTATAAGCTAATTCGACTAAAAAAAAAAAATCTTTGTTAACACAGAGTTAAAGTTGCCCACTGTTTTTTTCATGCCTTTCCAAAATGCCTTGCTCAGCAAAACTCAAACCTCCAGAAAAAAAAACAAAACAAAACAAACAAAACACAGAAAATGAGTCCTGGCATATACCAGCAGAACCTTAACTGTGACCCCCTGAAAGTCACAGTCCCTGGGAATTACTGGCATGCTTGCCGGATGAGTTCACTGCAGTAAGTTTTACTGAGCCTGCTGCTCCAGAACTGCATGTGCTATCAGCAGGCCAGCTTCAATCTGCCTTTGTTTTTATTTTGCTTTGAGTTTTTGACAGTAAATTTCCTGTATTTTAAACAGGGTCAGAGGAGTATTTTGATAGAATTTAGAAAAAAAAAAAAAAAAAATTTTAGCCGTCCCTTCCCATTCCTCGCAATCAGCTCTCAGCCTGATGCAGGAGCGATGTATGTCTTGTCTTGGCATTTCTGGGAGTTCATAGTTCCCCCTCTCCCTGTTGTTTCTCTTAGATCTTAGCACACTTAAAAGGGAAGAATACACCACTGGCAGGCTCCTTGTGCTTGCTGACCTCTCACCTTCCTCCAGTTTCTCTCCCACCGCCTCTTTTTGCACTCCTGCTTTCCAATCCCAACAGTCCCTCCCCAGGGCTACACTCCTCCGTGTTTTTTACCCCATTCTGTGCCCTTCCTCCCCTCAGCTTCCCCACAACAAGAGTTCTCCAGTGAGCATTCCCATATGTACTCTACTTTCCTCTTGCAAATGTATTACACCTCCCCAGCAGAACCCCAGCTTCCTGAGCAGGAGTTGCTTGTAGCTATCTGCCTGAGGGTTCACCACTTAACTGGCTACAGCTCCCCTTCCAAGGCCACGCTGAACCATACAGGATCTGTCACAAAAGGCTGGTGGGAAATCTTACCCCAATGCTGTGTTTATACACATCGCAATCTGGTTCAGACTGAGAGTGTTCACACACTAAATGCCTCCCTTAATAGCTTTATCGTTACTTTTCCGACAGCTGGAATCAAGTGAGGTCAGGTTAGGAACAGTCAAGCCATGTCTTGGACCCCAGGAACACTCAGAATAATCCCAACACAAACCAAACCTGCCCCTTTCAATTCAGGACAGAGGGGAATTGATTTGCAGTGAAGATTGGATTCTGGGTTACCCGGCTCAGTTTATTTAAGCCTTGTCAATGATGCCAGCAAACTGCAGTGTAAACCAAGTAGGGTTAAATTTTTTTAGGGACTTAAAACTGAGCCCAATTTCAGCTTAGATGTTAGGGCTTTCCCACTTCAATTATAGTAAAGCCAGAGTTCTGCTACAATCAGCATTTCTCCCGCAGTCTGCTTGTGTTAAAACAGGCAGCAAGAAAACGACATTGTTATTGTTTTGTTTTCTTCAAAACATTTCATTGTTCATGCACTATGGTAGAGTGCTTTAAAGTAATCTCAGTAGATACTTCAGTGGCGAGAAACGCTTTGCAAAATCGGGCTTTGTGTTTGAAAATACTGAATTTCTCACAAATCCCAAACAGTTTCATGGCTGAAAAAGTAAAAAGCTCTAAGAAAACTCTTATTTCGTTTCAGCCTCTCATATGTGGAGTTATACAGGGAGCAGTATTCTCAGGCACGGTTGTGATGTTTCTTAAAGTAAGCGTACAGCATCAGCTCTTTAGTTCCAAGATGGAGCATTGCCAGATCCTTGAGTTTTAATGCTGATGTTGGTAAATAATGTACAGTTTTTGGCCAACCACACAGGTACAAATTTGTGGGTTAGACAAAAAAAAAAAAAAAAAAAAAAAAAGGGGGGGGGGGGGGGG
>NW_020799092.1:25043605-25058542 GCF_003259725.1 Athene cunicularia
AAAAAAAATTAAAAAAAAAAAAAAAAAAGGCAGCAACTTCAAAATGAAAGGAAAATGAGAGCAACTTATGCCAAACCTTTGAAACATATAGGATGTTTTATTAAACGTATGTACTAATACATGTTCCAAAGGAACAATATTTTTCAAAAGCATACATTAACCTGCACTTAAGATAATAATTCTCCTCGTCTCAAAGATGGCTGGAGATTGCCTGGCCTGGTGAGGAAAAAAAAAGCCATTCACTCCTCTGGGGATTGCCACCTGGGACTGAAGCAGGGGGTAGCAGGATGGAAATAAAGGAGTACTGTAAAGAGCACGCAAGTAATGTTCATTTAAGTCACTGACACCAGAAGGGAGGTGTAGAAAGCGAGTTTTCTCTTATAACCAAGCACAAGCTACATTTCAGGGGTGTTGCAAGAGTGGGATTAGTTGCCTCAGAAGAGGAACAGGTTTTCCCTCACCACCAAAGCTGAAGGAGCAAGGTGAGCTGCGTTTCAGGTCCACACCCAGAAAAGCCAGTGCAGGGACTGGGCTAAGCTTCCACAATTAATACAGGACAGGTGCTGATTTCATAAATGCTCTGAATTCCTGACAAATATAGGCGATTAAATATATTACAGTGATTTTGCAGGTGGCATCCTCTGTTGAAGCAAGTCAGGCAGTTGGCTAACCTAGGATAGAATTTATCAAATGTAAATTTAAGTCTGAGCTAGCTCCCTGTATTGTCAGCGCAGAAGAAAATCCATTTTTGAGTTATAATTCATCCCAAATCACACGTCTGACACGGCCCAGATGAGTCTTCCTCTGGAAGTACTTGTTTATCTCCACCGACTGCTTTAAGGGAATGTAGATGTCTAGCTCAAGCGTAAAGGAGATGAGATCAGTCCCATTCCTCATGCCTGGTATAGGAAGCGTTACACTTTCTCTGTCTTATTAGCAGAGGGCGATGTCTTCTAGGGACTGCTAAGACCTGGAGGGAAGAGGGCTTAGGGGATGGCAGTCTTTAACCAGATGGAAATGATTCAGAATATGGTCACAGCCTGTCCCAGACAAGTTATTGCTGCGATTATAAAGCACATCGCAATCTAATTAATCCTTATCCTTTCTCTCTGGATTGCTTGGGATATTAAAATTAGTATTTTCCTGTCCCGGATACATTTGGCGCATCAAAATCTCACTGTGAGATGTAGGCACTCCTCACAGGCTGGAATTTTACTCTCGAGATACAGTCCCGACTTGAAGTTCTGTGATCTTCTCTGTTTGCATGAGGGTCCACAACAGGCTGTGGAATAAGACCTTAGTCTTGCTGGTAAAAGATACCTTCATACGGAACTGCAAAACAAGATACAAGAAGCAAAGAAAATTATTTTAAGCTGACTTTAAAAATAACCAAATAGTGCTTTTAGTGTGTTTACTACTTGTCAAAGGGATTTTCTGTTGTCTGAAACCCAGACCACTGAGGTTTACCACTGCTTGTATAACATTTTTCCAATAGCGCTGTTCCTTTTTTTAAATAATTGGGATGGATTTGTAGGGTTTCAGAAGTCCTCCTCTATCTGTGCAGCCTGGAAGGGAGGATTTACCCCACGGTATGGGTGAGAGAGGGTGCAGTTTCTGGGTCTGGCTTTGGGCTCAGGCAGGCGGGTGGAGCTCCTGTTGACTTCATCCCTCTCGCTGGTTGACAGAGTTAGTCCCAGGACTGTTTTGGTTTCACTGAAGCTCACTTAGTTTCCTGGTAAGGATATATTTCTAAATATAGGTCCTTACATTGGATGCGGGAATGTTTACCCATGCAAAGTCAGGCAAGGTAAACACCTTTTTTTTTTTTTTTGGTCAGTATCTTTAATGGAAATGAGCCTTGAAGTATATTTGGCATCATCTTGGCACGTTGGAGCTAAATACAGGGACTGTCTTCCTTTTTTGGTATCTGTTATTTCTAATTTTATTTTCACTTGGTAGGGGGTGATTTAGTGACCTGTCATTATGGATGTGTCAGTCAGAGTGGACGCTACAAGCTCTGTGAATTTTGCATTCACCTTTTAAGTAGCACAGTCCTGAATGAATCTGTTGACAGAAACTGAGCAATTTATAAATACATTTCAAAGTATGCGATGGGATTATGACAGAGGGCTGTGCCAGAAAAAATACAAGCTCTTACTATGCTGTTACAGTTGCTTAAGCACACATTAAATGCATAGTTTGCACTCTCTCTTGCCCTCTTTCTCTCTCTTTCAAAGAAGAATGTGTTGTGAAGTACATTTATTTAGGGCTGTGCCATCATGTTAATTCAGCTCTATTGATATTTTTTTCTTTTAATTTCTCCTGTTTATTTGTGATGAGCTCTGATTTAAGATTTGATGTAAACTTGTCATTCTGTTAACATAAATGAGATTTTTAAAGCTATTTATGAGAGTGGCTTACTTGAATTCTTTAAACAGGAGGAGAAATTTCTGACCAAGCTGCTATTTTCTTATAGGTTACAATCATATCAGCTGGTACTACTGTGCCTTTGAAGAGCAGTAAAAATTACTCTTTGCCAGTCATACTGAAAATGTTGTTGTGCCTTATCACTCTTTGTGGTATTTTCTACTTAGTTTTGTGTAGAGAAACAATCTGGTTTTGGTACAGAGATGGAGAAAAAAGAAAACCTCTTAAATAAACTGTTGGCTTCAATGTCCCTTCAACATGCTCTCTACACAGGACACGCTACTGAAAAGAAAACATGTGAACGTTACCCAAAAGAAGAATACAATTGTCTTGGGGACACTGCTTCACTTAAATCTTCTGTCTGCGCTGAGACATGGGTGTCAGCTGAGTCCCCAAGAAATGTGAATTGATAATACTGCTTTTTCACTCGTGACAATTTAATGACTGCTCTTCTGCTGTAGAATCAGAGAGATACGGTAAATTTCATCGCAGAAGACCCCTGGCCTAGTATTTAGTCTTTTTTTCCAGGGCTTGGGTTTCTCCACTCTTGCAGATAGGCAGAGTTTTTATTGAGTTTGGCCCTAAATTATTCAAGACCAACACCAATAGGAAAGGGAAGACCGTAGGACCACTGTCCAAAGGAACACCTTGTGCTTGGCAAAGAGCAAGGTTAAAAATCGCAAAGAAAACGGAGCTCTCCCTGCCTGGAGAGCAGTAAGTGCATCTCTACCATGGTGGGCTGGAGCTGCTGGTCAGGTTTCCCCATCGAGGCCGTGAGTGCTCTGAGCAGCACAGCAGCAGCTGCTGGTACCTTGAAAGGCAAAGAAAGGCAACTCCCCGCCTGCAGCTGACTCAAACCAGTTTCACTGTTCCTCCCCAGCAGGAAACACACAGCCTTGGGCTTCCTCTGAGAGTCCCACCTCGCAGGTGTCCTCCGCTACCACAGGGAGCCTCAGTGCCAGGGGTGGGTGTGCCAGGAAACACCACCAGAGAGAGCCAGGGCTGTGCGTGAGCACACACCCGCACCCTTTATTTTAGCTCTAAGCACCCTCATGAGAGATGGTGAGGTATGGGATTACTGTATCCCCATTTTCTAGCAACCCCAAGTGACCAGCCCACAGACAAACAGGGGGTCAGCAGTGGAGTGGCGATTTAGATCTGAACTCCTAGTCCTTGACACCAGTGCCCTGATCCATACCCCATCCTGTGGCTTGTTTCTCTTCCTTTGAATGATGCACAATAATTCCTTTGAATTAGTATCATAAGAGAAAATTAATATATTTTGGTAAGAGCAGGTGGATTGTGACTGGAGAGAGATCTAGAAAGAGAGAAGCATACCATGAGCAGCTCAGAATTTCTCCGTACGCCAGTGTTGCATCTCTGAAGTGAAGGTCCCTTCCTTTAACTGCTGCAGGCATGCCTGTAGGTGAAGTTCTCAGCGATTGCAAAGCACATGTGCTTTGCAGAGGTGATAAACCTAACCTACAAACTCCACGTAATTTGGTATGACAGTGACTTTTCCTTTTTTCTTTTTTTTTTTTTTAATGGTTTTGTTTTTTTCATAATAATTGTTTCCATTCATACTGGTTTCCAGTTGTTAAAGCACTGAACATCACTGGTAACCAGTCCCTGGGAAATAAATTAAAATGTAGTGAGGGAGGAAAAAAAAAAAACAAAAAACAACAGGTAAGGTAAAATTTTGTAGTTTAAGCTTTCCAAATAGAGTAAGAGATTAGAAATTCTTATATGTAGGATCAGTGTATACCCCTGGATAATAATGTAGATCTCCAGGTGAGTTAAATGGGAGCAGGATGGTCCTTCAGGAAATAAATAATATAGTAGTGTCTGTGGTCAGATACCATACATTAAATTTGACTGTTGAAGCAAGTTTTGATCTGCTTTTGTTGTCCATAATGCCAATGTCTCCCTTACACAGAGGTCAGAAGCAACTCAGTATTTATTCTAGTGTACTCCAGTAGTATGTCAGACCTTCAGTTATGCAGCAAGACACTACTAACACATTGCAAAATGCAAGAAGAAGTAGGGTCATCTTGTGCCATCCTCACTCGTGCTGAAGCTCCCTGTCCTCTCTGAGGAGCCCCACAGAGGGACCTTCTGTTCCCATAAAGAGCTGAGTAACACCAGAAGCAGCCGGATGAGAGGGTGGGCAACGAGTATCCAAGACTTTGGTGCTCTAGAAGATCTCGTTAATGGGAGATCCTGGAAAGAAATTTGGCATCTGAGTCATGCTGCTCACACGTGGTGAGTCATGGGGCTGGGGAGTACAGATGGATGAACCTTGCCAAGTGTGGACAGAGTCGGGGTTGCTCTGGATGAGCTGGACTCCCTCGGAAACACAGACCAGCTCTAGTTTGCCTTTATGGTAGGCTCAGTGCTCACTCCCTCCCTCCATAAGCCACAAATTCTCCTGGGCTCGTTTGTGTGACATCCCAGATGGTCAGCTGCACAGACATCACTCCGCTTGAGTGGATATTCCATCTCCCAAATAAATGCTCTACGCCAGCAGTCCTAACGGGGAGAGGGCTAACACTGCTTGAACTCCTGTTACTTTCTCCACTTTCCTGCTAATCCTGCTTTCCTGCCCAGTGAGGGAGTTCTTGGGGAACTCAGCAAGAGTTGGTGGCAAAATGCACGGCATTGTCCTACGAAGGCTCTGGAAGGAAGTGTAATATTGGAAATAAAAATAGAACAATTGATTTGTGAGCTGAGCTCTAGCATTGACACAAAAAGGGTCATTGAAAGGACTTTGCGAAAAGTAAAGGAGGATATTTGAGAAAGTGCCCAAGTTGCAGAAATCCTAAACAATGGGGTTTTTACTGTAAAATACTTAAGCAAGCCTCTTGAATCATACATAGCACCTTGACAATGCATGTCATCTGTTGACATATAGAGAAAAATTGAAACACATTTAGACTGGAGCTATTTTAGGCTATTTTTATAAGCCCTCTGCTTGGCTCAGGCTATGTGTTTGACTCACTGTAGACTGCCTTCTTCCCCAGTCAAGTAGCCGTGGGTTTGGCAATGACCTCCCTCCCACAGGGAGATAAGGCAGTTTGTACCATGTCAATGACCAGAGGCAGCCACAAAACATTAGGCAGGCTCCTGACTGTCGAGAAGTCAAAACTGCTTGAAAACAGCAGGGTCAGTCTGCTCTCAAACACGCTGATATTATCTCATTAGTGGTGGCATTTACTGCACAGCACAAGGAGCAGAGAAGGGAGTTGTTAAAAAATTTAAAAAACAAAAAACAAAAAACAAAGCAAACAAATAGTTACAGTATATGAAATCGTGAGGCAGAGGGAATGTTATTCACGTGTGGGCTTTTTCTTTGTTAAGTAAAGTAGTTGTTCCCGTGGATCATATACAAGCAGCAGATTATCATTTCCTTATCTTACCTCTGAGTAACATTCTCCTTCCAGCTGGCAGGGAACGAAGGAATTTTACCTGAAGCTCAGTCCTTGTTTGGAAAACCCTGGGTTGTTTTGTTTTTTTGGGGGCGGGGGTTGTGTTGGTTGGTTGGGTTTGGGTTTTTTTTGACAAGCCAAGAAATACGGTGTTGCTTATAGGGTTTGGGAATGAGAGGCAAGTCCTACTGTGGAGCTCTTCTCACCTCTCTCCATAGTCCCCTTCTCCTTACTCGCAATGAGCAGTTTTGCTGTCAGCTCCTCTACTGCCGACTTTAATGTCATAAATTTAGCTTTGACTTTACGTATAAAGATTCAAGAGGAGACTGGCCAGGAGGATAAAAATACTAGACGATAAAATGTTTGAGATTAGAAATAGCCTTTTTGTTCTTTGTCTGCACAGCACCTAGCCCTGTGGGTGCAGGACCGGTGCCCCCCAACCACCAGCACGGCACATGAGTCACAACCAGGCAATCCCCGGAGACGTGGGAAGCGCGCCGGAAGCTCTTTGCTTCAGCACCACTCTGATATGTCCGGCAGATAATATTTCCACCAGCCTGTAAACACGGACACAAACTTATGAATGTTTGAGATGTTTTCACGACAGGAGCTCGAAATAGAGCTGACTAACACTGTCCCTGCTAAGTACTTCAGGATGGACTTTGACTTGCAGCAACCCCAAGCCAGTGGCGGCCGCACGCGCACCCGGCCCTGCGAGCCCTTGGCACGTGTGGTTCCCACAGGCTTCGGGGGGCGCTTTGTCACATGAAGGCTTTGCAGGGTCAGATTTTTTCATTCCCATCAGAATTCATTCAGAAATGAATTCTCCTTCTAGTCAGTGATACGTACTCTCTGCCGCCACGGTACTCACAGTCGTGACCGCGCCGGGAAGCAGTAAGTCACACAAATCTGCTGGGAAAGTTGTCTGAGGTACATTCCTGTAAAATAAGTCCATGTGATATCAGAGAAAGAGGCAGAGGAGCTTTCGAGAGAGAAATCAAAGACCAGGAATGTGCAGTGGAAGGGGAAGCTGGAGAAGAGTCTCTAAACTTCCCTTTGTATATACACATTGCAGCCGCATCGTAGGGGATTTTCTTTTAACAAATAAGTGACACACGTGAAGATCTGTCTTTGCAAAAAATGATGCAGCTTCTCAGGTTTTCAGAACACAAAATAGTTCTTAATTGTGGTTTCCTAAGATGTGTGTGTTATTTGGCAGATAACATAAAATCCGTGCATTCAACTCTGGAGGGTTTTCTGTCTGAGGTGCATTGGGGAATTGTGCTTTCCTGGGCAGACTAAATGATACGATTTAGTTTCTTGCTTGTGTACAGGTGTAGTTCTGGCTCCCATAAGTTCATATATACAAGTGCTAAAATTACAGTTTCCAAAAAAAATGTAAGGAGGAAAAAAAAAAAACCCTGCTCTTAATTTCTTACACTGTTTTGCTGAGGTAGTTTTCAGAAAGGAAACGCAGAGAGGAGTATGCAGAGAACAAAAAAGAATGTGTTGAGAATGCAAATGAACACAGATACAAAAATATTCTGGGTCTTGCTCACCGGTATGGGAATCTATAAAAAGACACCGAGTTAATCATTTGCACCTGTTAGCACGGGATTTAATGCAACTAAATTGTCCAGACAATTTTTTTTTTTCTTTTTTTTCCCCCCAATTTCATGTGTTTTCTAGATCAACTTTTCATAAAGTGAGTAACAGTGATTTCAGGCTGTATCAGATTCTGTGATCTACTGGGAGTTGTTATATTAAAATAAACTTTCAAATAATACGGCCCCTACTGTGTTTGTTGTCATATATGGGCACAGTGCCTTATAGTACTAGAGGATTTCAGACAAACTAAAAGTGCTTCTAATTTAATAGGAAGAGTACAGGCCAAGTTGTGAGGAAAGACACGTATCCTGCAAAAAAAAGACGACGACAGGACCTACACTAAACAACACAGTTGCAATTCAGTACCAACAAAAAAGATTCCAGTATTTTTTGACTAAGGAGAGCACTTGGTCATAACCCGGTAGGGCAAAACCGATCTTTAAAATCTTTGTCCTGAAAACGAGGCGATAGGTATATTGTGAGAAAAAATAATGCAAGTTACTGCCTGTAATGTTTTTTTAAAAAAGTTTTATCCGCTTTGTCTCAGAGATGCTATTGGTAAAATATAAATTATGTTTTTTCTTGTGTTTCTTGCCATGGACTGTATTTAAATAGATGCATACAGTATCGTTAAGGTCTTTTTCTTTTACACAAGGTCTCTAATATAAGTGTATGTAAAGCTGAGTCTGAACTTACTGGGAAAATAACCTCTTAAATGCTTTCAGAACTGATATCCCCATGAAGCATATTGTTATTCTGGCCTCTGCACAAATTAATTTATCTTTCCTTCTTTATGTATTTATCTATTTATTTTCTGTGCCCGGCACATGTGTACGCTAGGTAGCTCTTCTAAGTAGCATAAATGAAGTGAATGCAAAATACTTTTTTTTTTTCTTTTTTTTTTTTTTTTTTAATCATCACTATTTAATAAACTCCTTGGAATACAATGAGCTGTAGATCAGATCTTGATAATTAGGGACATCTGCAGTTAGTTTGCAGATAGTTTGCAGGAAGGCTGCCTGTTGTTCTCCATATTCCTATGCACGCCTGGTGAAATGCCACCTGTAAAAAATATTTACACTTGCATGTGAAGGCATACAAAAGAATATGAGGAACTTTTTTTTTTTTTTCCTTTTCCTGAGTAGTTATTTCTTGTTTTTATAGATTGGTTTTATTTGTTATGATATGCCACATTTAGCTCACTGATAAATTCATTCACTCTCCAGTTTTCCTGTATGATTTCTTTGTGAATGGAAGTGCAGTCTGGCACCAGATAACAGCATCGCTGACTACTGATGCCTCTGTATTAAGCTGCCTCCAAAGAGACCCGTGAAGACAGTTAAAACACGTTGTTTATAGGTGAAATGAAGAGTCATTTGATTGATCTTTCTTCACAATATTGCAAAGGGATGCTTAGAGTGGTGAAAGAGTCTCAGCCTGTCTGGCAAATATCCTGCAATTTTAACTGTACTCAGACGGGAAAAAAAATACAAGGCATTTGATTGAGCCAAGTGAACAATCCAAAGTGGACAACATATTTAACACATTAAGGTTAGGAGTCTGGGCTGCATCATGCCTTAAGAGCTCTATTCAGGACAGCTCCAAGAACAGAGACAAAAGTAGTAGTAAGCAACCCTCACCAGTCCTTTCCTCAGCACTTACACAACCTTTGGCACAGCCTTTTTTTTCGCCCTGAACATCAGTGTGGGTGTGGGGTTTTTTTGCACAAGTAACACAACGGAGGTACAGGGGCGGGTGTGTGGTATTTAGGCTACCTTGGGGTTTCTCTCAAAAGCCTCTGTGGGCTGAATCTTGCAACCTATAGTTCCTTTGTATCATTGCAGTGAACTTCTCTTGTGCAGTATCTCTGAGTAAACAGTGATTTCTTTACATATATATATATACAGTCTTCTGATTTACCCTACAGTTAGCTTTTAGAAGGGTTTACTGTGTGGTTTGATCCCAAATAGCCATTTTTTAAAGTGTCATTTATTAGCTGAATCGTCTGGCACCGTTTCCATTCTTTAGTTTAGGGTGAGGGTAGAAGCACTGACGGAACAAATTCTCCAATGCGTTTCAGAGTTGGGTTTTGTCATTCACGGTGCTAGTGCAGCACTGGAAATGAATTAAAAAGAAATACAAGTGTTTTTTTACAAATGTTATTACACTTATGGTATTTTTGTCTCGCTGACACAAATCCAGCAGCAGCAGTGGTGCAAGGGAAAAGACAAGCCTAAAAGAGAGGCATGAGTCCGTTGGTCCTTGGGAAGAGCAAGGTGTAGCCAGCCGTCATGCTACTGTTGTTTGACTTGCGCTGGTACTAATCCACTCCAAGAGCAGAATTAAAACCATAAAAAAAGATACGTCAATGACCAAGATCAGGTCCATGAAAATACAACGTACAGTATTGATTTTCTGTCCCATTCACCCACATTTCAAGAAGAAGGAAAAGTCATGAAGACTGAAATTATTCAAAAGCAACTATTTGATTTTTGCTACTTTTTATTTTGACGTTTCTGTCTTGGAATTCCTTGACAGGAGAAAGCATGTTCTAAAAAATCAGATGTCATACAGTTATCTCGGAGAAGCCAAAACTGCCACTGACTTTTAAAACTAAACTCTTGGGCACCTCTGAAAGAGCAGTTAGTTCAGAATCAAGAGTTTAATGTGATACTGGAAATCAGACTGGTTTCTACTAGATCCCCTTATGCAAAAATAGTTTTAGATACTCACTAATTAAATACTCTTGATAAATAATAAAATTATAGTTTGTTTGATAACATTTCCCACTACGTCCGTAACACCCAGATTACTTCTTTTTTGTGTTCAAAGAACAGATATTTTGCCTGAAGCTTATTATTCTATTTTATTATAAATCATAAGGCATTAGGGAAGATTCTGATTGTCTGAAATGTGTATGTATAAATAATCAATGAAGATTAATTGCCATATATTACGGAGGAGGTGAGGGAAGGTAATGCTCTTCTGCAACATATATCCTTTAAACTTTGTTGATGGGTGTATGTACACAGAATATAAACAACAGAAAAATCTCTCCTGACATCAGGCATAAGCTGGATATAACATAGTGTTGTGTGCCATTAAGAATACTGATGTTTTGTAATTAGGAAAGGTACAAAGCAGAAAGGCCAAAACAGCCTGTGATGGGGAGATGGGAAATGAATTATCAAAAAAGATTAGCCAGAACTAGGCAGCATGGATAACAGGAGACTCTCCAGAGATATGCCAAAGACAATACTGAAATGAAAGAAACAAAGAGAATGAATCACATTAATCTTTTTTAAGATAGTCACTAATTTGAAGAGTCTGGGATCTAGGATAGTAAGGGGGTGACTCAGAAATGATAAGTATTTCCGGCACATTTCTTTAGTGTTGTTGAAATATTGAACAAATAGCTGAAGTCAAGAGCAACGAGTCAGGGGTTTTAAAAGGAGCTGGTTTGTTTTCTTTTTGTGAAGGATTTTTGAGATTACATTAGCTACATATTTGAACTTACAGTGATAAGTTCTAGGGTGATTTGTATTTATTGGGGTTATAAGGGCAGGCCTCAGTGGACCATATGGTATTTTTACAGGGCTGTTTCCATAACAAAAATGGCACAAAACTGTATTAACTTTTCACAGATTGATAGAGAAACAAACTGTCTAAATAGACGTGTTTGTTTACAGAAGGGTTTAAAAAGGACTTGGGGTGGGGGGAATCCCTGCATGTTTCCTCATCAAATGTGTATCTGTAGGTTTGAAGTTTTAATTTGGGTTTATATTTCGTTTCTCATAAGAATCAGCTGAGAAAAGAGGCAGTGGGCATAGAAAATACAATTAATAACAAGGAGAAAGAAGGCAGGAGAATAAGGAAAGAATGTTAAACAACCCAGAGACCTCAGGGGTAAAAAAAAAAAAAAAAAAAAAAAAAAAAAAAAAAAAAAATCTGACATCCAAATAGTTTCTTCAGGCCATGAAGGGAGCAAATTCACAGTTCTCTCCACCTTGCCAGACTTGGTCATGTCTTTAGTTAAAGTTTCTTTTTCAGATGAACCCTCTTTCTTCTTCCTGGGTGCTGTAATTTGCATGGAATATTTCCAGCTTCATTCTCTGGAGCTGGCATAAAGGTTTACATTTGCTTCTAAAAACTAAACAAAAATTTAAAAAGTAGATACTGTGATAAAATCATATTGAGTGAGTTAATGTGAGTGAACAGCAATTTAATTTTGATTTATTAGAAGCGTTAAATTTCTGTTATTACAGCAGAACATTTTGGGTCTGTAAACCACTGATTGCTAGAAGGTGGGAGGGTACAGCAGGGAAAAAGATCATGATTATCTTCTTCCACCCTTTCCCCTATTAATCATGGTAACAGACAGGATGCTGGGTTACATGGAGCATGTGTTTGGCCCAGAACAGCCAGTACTATGATGTATGGTTTTATGAAGTGATGAATTCTAGAATGAAAGTTCCAGCACGTTTATTTGTAATAACTGGGGTTTTTTTTAACATGCTTTTTCAGTTACAGTAATGATTCCAATTTGGAAAACTGAACAAATGAAAAAGAAAACTACAGAAAGTCTGTTTTACAAGAAAAAGGGCCAAGCTGAATGTCATGGTGGGAATTAACATCAAGTCCTACCTATATTACAGAAAAACCTTGCTTAATTTTCATGACCTGATGTTTGCTAACTAATATGAGCTAAATTCATAGCTCAGGCAAAGCAAACTGTGTTTTTTGGTTAGCTCATCAAACACAAGGAGACGGAGGGGATCTCTTACGCTTCATGTGTATTTTACTCTTTTTTAAACACATCTCTTAATATGTCAGTGTGTCCAAGCCAGGGAAGGCATAAAGTAGTAATTAACACCAATTATGGCATACTAACATTATGAGTCTTGAAATTTGGGGACCTTTATTATAAAGCATTTGTCAAGAAAAGGAAAAAATTGAAATGAAAATACCTTGCAGGCATTTTTTTCAGTGGCTGCACAGTAGCTTAAAAATGGTTTTCTAGATAAAACCTGCACTGTCTCCAGGGGCCCCAGGTGTCCTAGCCCAGCCCTAGCCATCGCCAGTGGGATGCCCATGATGTGATGGCAAGCATTTCCCACCGAATAAGGATAACCTGAATTCAGAATGCCCACAGCCCTTATCCATCCTTGTGACAGGTCCCAGAAGGGCTTCTGTGGTCACTCAGCGCTGTGGCCCCCGTAGCTTGTTCCTTTTCTGTCTTCAGAACTCCATCAAGCTCAGCCTGTGGCTGTGCTTCACCACCAGCTCATGGCCTCAGGTGAAATTGGACCCTAACATGGATGTGGGACTCTGACATGGATAAAGAATATGGATTCCAGTCTCCACAGGCATTTTAATAGGAGACTCTGTACCTTGACTGAGAGTAGATTAATTTTCTGGTCCACCCGTCGTAAGTATTGTTTAAGTCGGTTGCTTTTACATTGTCAGAAGGAAGTTCAAACTGCTTGAAACCCGTCCTCTGTTGTGCCATCTGTCCTCGCTTGTGTTAACCGAGTTTGTTATGTGGAGTTTGTGGTCGCGATTACTAAAGGCAAAGGCACAGGTGAGCTTTTCTGTGGAATGACTGTACTGCAGGCCACGGGCAGGATAGTAAACCATTAGGCTAAAGGCCCTGAGACTAATCATGCCCCAGAAATATGGTGCTGAGAGAAGAAAGAAGTGATAAAAATACAAGGCCGTGCTCTGAGCCTTTCTCAGTTATTGCAGATAAAGTCTGATATCAAGTAGCAACCAAGGAAAACGCTCTATTTGTGACTCAGGAGCTGAGATCTCCGCAGTCATGACATAGTCATCACTGCCAACCAAAGACCAGCCTTACGCAAGGCTTACACAAGCTGCTGTCTTGGACCTTTTTGGTCAGGTTTTGCAATCGGCTTCAAAGTGCTTTGGGTTAGGACTTGCAGTCCAGGTTTCTCAAAGGGGGTTTTTGGCACCAACTTTCCAACAAAATACATAAGCCCCCACTGATATTCCTAAGTAGGCACATAAAAAGTGTCCCCCTGTTGTAAACCTTCATGACAAGCAGCTGAACAGGAGCCAGCAGTGTGCCTGGGTGGCCAAGAAAGCCAAGGGCATCCTGGCTTGTCTCAGCACTAGTGTGATCAGCAGAACTGGGAAATGACAGACCCCTGTGCTCTGACTTGTGAGGCCACACCTGGAGGGTTGTGTCCAGGTTTGGGCACCTCAATCCCAGAGAGATCTGGAGGGGCTGGAGCGAGGGCAGAGGAGGGCAACGAGGCTGGGGAAGGGCTGGAGAATAAATCCTGTGAGGAGCCAGGGAAGGAGCTGGGAGTGTTCAGTGTGAGGAGGAGGAGGCTGAGGGGAGCCCTCATCCCTCTCTGCAGCTCCTGACAGGACATTGCAGAGGGGCTGGGGCTGGGCTCTGCTCCCAGGGGATCAGGGACAGGACAAGAGGGAACGGCTGGAAACTGCCACAGGGGAGGGTCAGGCTGGGCAGGAGGGAAAAATTTTTTGCAGAAAGAGTGGTCAGAGAGTGGAACAGGCTGCCCAGGGAGGGGGGAGTCCCCATCCCTGGGGGGGTTTCAGGGCCGTTGGGATGAGCTGTGGGGGGATGTGGGGTAGGGGAGAACTTTGTAGAGTCGAGCTGAGGGTTGGACTCGATGATCCCCAGGGGCTTTTCCAACCTGAATGATTCTGGGATTCTGGAGTGCCTGTGAAAAGAGGACAGACTAAATTCAGACCAGACTCTGGAGGAGTAGGTTACTTACTGCTGGTCAGCTTTGTGCCTTAGATACACACCGAAATGCAGAGCGCCTGTCTTCACCAACCCAAACCTTTACCTCAGGGTCAGTCTGCCCAGATGCACGTGAGTTTCCAAAGGGCCCAAATACCCGTCCCCTGCTCAGCAGTTGTTCCAGTTTACAGCAAGAAAATTTGGAACTCTTCCTGTGGGCGAAGCCCAGTTCATCTGGGGATCTCCACTCTGCTCCTGGAGGGGAACCAGGGTTGTGCTGAGGCATCACAGCTTCTGGCGTGGGGGGGTCCAGTTTTGGATGGGAGCCATGCATTTTTGAGAGGGGACCTCTCCAGTCCTACGCTTTCGGCACGAGGCACCTCGCTGGTAAGGCAACCAAGTGGCTGTTTCTTCCTGTGCTGGTGTGACTGGATCCAGGCAGCACAAATTCTTGTGCCCGAGAATATCCAGAAAGCAGAGAGGGAGGGGGGCTGAGGGACGAGCAGGCTTTCCGAGCAACAGCAATTCATCCAAAATCCCTTCACAGATGCAAAAGGAACAGCCCTGCCCCCACTCCACCTCCTAATAACTCGATGTCTGTGTTTGTTGGCAGCTAGGAGGCTTTTTTTTTTCTTTTTTTTCCTAACTTTGCAAGAAAAGGAAGGTAGGGTTTTAGCAGAATCCTATCGCAAAGCGTGTATTTCTTCTTTTTCTTCCCTTCTCCCCGCCACCCCCCCCCCCCCC
>NW_020799092.1:25058592-25068949 GCF_003259725.1 Athene cunicularia
AAAAAAAAAAAAAAAAAAAAAAAAAAAAAAAAAAAAAAAAAGAGAGAGATTAAAAGGTAACATCTTTTTAAGTCAGGATTTTTAAAGCCATTCCTAGTCCCCGAAGCAGCTAATTTCAAATTTGTACTTCTAAGCTATTGGTCCAACACTGAGTAAGTTAGGAAGAAAATCACAAAGTGAACTTGCTCCCACTAAAATAATTTTGCGCTTCTTGATTCCATGTAAATGGAATCAGAACAGATCTAAAATTCTCATCTAGCTTCAAAGTCTCCCTAGGCTTAAAGACACCCTCATGTCAATCATTCATTTCTCAAATTAATAGTTTTATATTAGTATAGTTTGATTGTAGTCTGTCGCTTGTTTTGGGGGGTTCTTGGGTTGGGTTTGTGGGTTTTTTGCAATGCTGTTTTCTGTTCCTGAAAAAAATTAGGGGGGAGGAGGAGCTATTTAATATGATGAATACCATGTTGATGCTGCAGGATCTTTAGACCTCAGCTGAAAAGAGCCTAGGTCAAGAAATGAGAGTGCTAAAAAGAATTACTTCAGTAGGTGGCACTATTCCCTCTGTCACTCCTGAGTCAGTGCCCTGACGTGGTGTCCTGGGGCTGAAGAGCTGCAAAGGGAAGAACCCCCACCCCGGTTGTAATTTTTGAAGGCCACTCCGTCCCCCTCCCAGCAGTGGTAGGTCTTGTTGGGTCTTACAGTCTGAGCACAAGATCAAACCGCAGCCTACCTTCCCTCTCTCTTTAAATGGATGAGGTGTTTTTGCTTGGTAGGTTGGGTCGGTTTGAGGCGGGGGGGGGAGTCCTGAGATTCTGCCCTCAAAGTATCACGTATTTATGTGGTGCTATTTTAATAGCTGCTCTGTTCCAGCCCAGAAAGGCTGCAAAATGATAGGTCAAGTATCTCCCTCATACAGAGACCGAGTCATTCTTCATCTCTAGCTTGCACAAGGCATTGTTTAACTTAGTGCAGTGGTAATTACGATGATTTAAAAGCAAGTTCAGGAAAGGCTCATTCTTACCGTGAAACAAATAATATTCTGTTGGAAATATACGGTCTGGTAGTCACAAAGCTCTACAACAGTGCATAAATACCTGCCATCTGTTCCCAAAATACAGTCATATGCAATTACAGATTAGTCACTTCTCATAGCTGTTAAGCAATATAAATTAATATATCATTGTAGTGATTATTTACATGTGGCTTCACTTTACACTGTAATGGAGCATTGGATTAGTTCTTTAGGATAGCTGTAAAAGTTGTGGGTTGTTTGTTGGTGGGGTTTGGTTTTTTTTTTAGAGTATTTTGCTTGGCTAAGCTTCCCTCTTGCTTTGGTGATAACAAGCAAGCACAACTGTAGGTCAAGATCTGTAGAGGATCCCAGTGTTCACTGAGCATATTTGAAAGGTGAATCCTCGAAGTCAGATGTCTATATAATATGGCTGCAGTTCTAAAGTTTCTTTGTGGCATCCAGTGGTAATTGTGCCAGCCACAAATAGCACTTGGACCAGGTATGTTGTGTTTCCTATAAAGCAGTTAAAGAGGAAGGATATTGTTTAGGAAGTGGCTAGAGAGCTTCTCAGTCAGGGAATTCCCAGCTAAAGAGATCCAGCCTGGTTTTAAACCTGGCCAGACCCTGGGCTTGCATCTAGTTCCATAGGCTTTAACTGAAATCCCTTTTGCTTTTCATTCCCAGTCATTCATCTGGAATGCAAGTTTAATGCTAATTTTGTATGTTGGGGCAGCATCAGAAGGTAGTAGTTAGGAGTCAACAGCATCAAAGCAAATTTTCCGTAAATCCCATCTGCCTTTGCCAAGCACTGTTAGGGCCATCTTCGGTTCTTAATATTCTGCCCATGAACATTCCTGGGTATTCACCACATAAGGCTAAGAATAGTTCAACCATTTAAAGGCCTAAGCTTACACACAGAGCCTGTATGGGGAGAGGACTGCTGGACTGGATCACTGTTAAAAGATTCTACCAGTCCATGTTTATCAATAATGAGGTAATAAAGCAACATGATCCAATTTCAGCTTTCTTACCGTAGGAAAATATTAGTTCTTTGTCAAGCGGAGTTCCTGTGCTCAAGGAAACAGAGGTTTGCGTAATTATCAGCTCTCTGCTAGGCTTAGTGATGATACTTAACCATAAATCAAATATATGTGTATTTTTTTAATCTGGCCTATCCATGTTCAGAGGATGAATGAGAATACAGTACAATATGATATAACAAAAAAATTCAGTAAAACAAGAAACTAATTCAGCAAAAAACCACCACATCTCTAAAGGGAATTTGTAAATCCATTTGTTGAGTTCAAGCCTCTAGTAACATATTCATGTATCCTTTAAGATATTAAATCAATCTTCAGTATTTTTCTGCCAGATATCTGGATTCATGACAGGAAAAACTTGAAGAATTGGTGTCTGCCAGTACTGTCACCAAGGCTGTGTCTTTTCATTGCCACCATGTAGCTTCAGTCTCATTGTCCAGTAGATGACAGACCATTTGCAATATCCTGATGGTGACTCTGAAACTTTTTTTTTTTCTCCTTTGCTACTCCAGTATTGTAAAGCCTAAATCCAAAAGCATGGACACACTTAGACGAGGCTGGGTGAGAGGGAAGGGGAGAGGAATTATTCTGCTTTCTACAAAGCCTGCTGGTGTTGAGGAGTGCAGAGTTCGTGTTGGAAATGTTCTTCAGCGCTCGTAAGAGATTTCTCCTCTGTTTGTTTTGAGGAAAACAGATTCTTGTGTCGACACCATGGTTCAGGAGCAGATATGCTGAAAATCGTGAATATTTTTAACATTGCAGACTGATTATCTATGCTTTCCGAGATAAGTACCGTTTTCATAACTAAGTATAGACATAAGTATGTCAGTGCCACAGAACAGTGGTTTTCAGCTTGTGATCTGTGGCTCCGTAGATGACTTACAAGGTGGCCACAGAAGCTAGGGGTGAATACTAAGTATGAGTCAGGAGGCTTAAATCCTCTACACAGGAGTCCACGCCTATACCAAGGGGAAAAAAAAAAAATAGTGGTCCATATATTGGCAAAGTTTGAACAGCTTTATCCGAAGAAAGGCACGGAAATAGAAGGGAGGCACATTCAAGCCGACTGCAAGAGACTCGGTGGTGAAGGGCCCGTGGGTATGTCTCTTGGCAGACTGACATACAACCTAAGTGGCTTTAAATGAGCAAGCCCAAATACTGGATGCTTTCTAAGGAACAGCCACATGGAGATTTGCGTGGGCTCATTGGTGCTGCTAAAAAAGTCGGCGCCTTGGACAGGGCTTTGCCGCAGCTAAACTGCTTCTGCTACAAATGGAAAATAACTCCAGGCTTGCCGTGTAGGGTTCCCTCCAAAGGGGAGCTGGAATAAACTGTTAATCTGTACAGAGTCCAGATGAGGTAAATGTAAGGAAAGGAAGGGCACACCAGGGTGAAAGGACTTTTTAAGAGTTCCAGCACAGGTAAGAAGCAGAGTGGGAAGCAGAGAGTGAGTCAAAGTAAAATTGTGCATTAAAATGTGTCAGTGGACATCATCTGACCATTTCCCCCCCTCCCGCCCCAAAGCTGGACTTTGATCTGTTTCAAGCATGTTTCTTACATGAAATGGGTCAAGAAAAGGAGACAAGATGTTTTTCTCAGCATTAGGTACTAAAGCTTACTTCAGAAAAAAAGCCTTAAAATAAACTTGTTGAACTATTTTAATGACATGAGTAAATTATTCCTACTGTGTCATGAAAGGAAGGAAATAAAAAAAAATTTTACAAAAATAAAATAAAATAAAACCCAGCTGGTAAAAAATTGCTTCCTGAAAAGAAAAAAAAATCTTTAAAATATAATATCTTGTTATTTCTTTTGAAGTCAGCACATTTTTAAGTTTATATTTGGGTGAGAATGGAGCTTTTCATATGACAAGTGGTCCAGGCTAAATTTTTCCAGCAGACTGTGCTGCTTGTTGTACAGTATTTCCAGAGTGAAGAAGCTCCCAGTTCCTTTCCCAGCGCATGGAGGAAATCAGGCACGCTCTCCTTAGCAAGGGGCACCTGCCGAAGGCAGTTCAGGCTGTGTATGATCAGAGTGACTCTCCTGCCTTCTCTCCTCACTGAAAACAAAGCAAATTAGGCACCAAAGTGCTTCAAGTTATGCCGTGTTAATCAGGGTTGGGATGCTCTCATAGTCCTTAAACTAACACCCCCAATGCGTGTACATGCGGGAGGCTCACAGTGATATGAAATGCACCTATTATGCTCCGATGGTTCTACGTTTGCTCCAGCAAGCAGCACTACTCGTTCCTTCCCAGCAGCATTCCCAGATAGATCCTGTAGAGCAGGATGAAGGAGCTGGGAGTGTTCAGTGTGAGGAGGAGGAGGCTGAGGGGAGCCCTCATACCTCTCTGCAGCTCCTGACAGGACATTGCAGAGAGGCTGGGGCTGGGCTCTGCTCCCAGGGGATCAGGGACAGGACAAGAGGGAACGGCTGGAAACTGCAACAGGGGAGGGTCAGGCTGGGCAGGAGGAGAAAATGTTTCCCAGCAAGAGTGGTCCGAGAGTGGAACAGGCTGCCCAGGGAGGGGGCAGTCCCCATCCCTGGGTGTGTTTAAGGGCCATTAGGATGAGCTGTGGGGGGATATGGGGTAGGGGAGAACTCTGTAGATTCGGGCCGATGGTTGGACTCGATGATCCCGAGGGGCTTTTCCAACCTGAGTGATTCTGTTTAGCCTAGCAGCACAGCAAGACTGCTGGGATCTACACGTCAGGGAAGAGGGCAGGTTTCCCAGGCCAGTGGCCCTGGCCAACTGTCTTGCCCTGAGCGTGTATCTACTTTGGTAAGTAAAACCCCATGGCTGTGCCTTGCTCTAGTGTTAAGCAGTCAGATAATACCAGAAAAAAACTGATGTAGACATCACAGATAATCTGAATGCTTCCCTTGCTCTGCCAGATGCTGGAGGTCCCAGAGATTTTGTTTGATCTGACAAAACCAGACACGGCTCAGTCTGGTACCCAGTTAAAGTTGGTGGGACGGTGTCATCACTGGGACTGCAATCCACAGAGGTGCCTCCCCCTCAAAGGTCTCAGCAGGATGAAACTGTGCCACGGGGCTCTGTCAGGAGCAAAACAAGTCACCTCATGCTGGACAGTCTCTGAGGTTCCTCTGAAAGGAGTGACCCAAAACGCTCTCAGAGGCCTCTGCTGGCTTCCTACCCTGAGGGCAGCACTACCAACACTACCAAAAGATCAAACGTAAGGAGTAACTGATCTGCTCCCTTTCTAAGTCCCTCTGTGCATCAAAGCTCACCACTTCCACTGAAGCTGAGTGGGTGAGAGGGGCAGGACTCAGGAATTTCAGCAGAAATAACGCGCTGTCACAGCCACTCGTCCCGAGCGCGTGTGTAAAAAAAAAAAAAAAAAAAAAAGTTGAAAAAATGGCATTTGATATGAGCTCCCAGGAGCATTGGTCTCCAATATTGTTTTCTCTGAGAAGAGGCTGTGGTATCTCAGCTTCCTTATGGGTTAAAAAAGAATTCCCTAAGAGAAGAGAGCTTGCTTCCAGGTTTCTGGCCATCCAGAGTTTCAACACAGACGAAATACTGTATGTTTCCCTCTTCAGCATGATGGGAATGAGATGAAAAGAGAGGTTGCAATGATGGAAGTGTCTAATGGAGGCTGGGAGCTTGCCATAACTGACCAGCAGACCTGAAGGCCGAGGGCTCGCACTGTCCAGCTGCTCCATCCCTAGGAAGGAGCTGGCCATGCTTTTGGGTGTGAGACCTTCCTGCACAGGGAGTCAGGCTGTGCAGCTGGGGAGAAGGACCAAGAAATGTGTAGTGACTGCTTGGTGGCACCAGTGTCCTGCCCGTGCTCGGACATGGGGGACTTTGTAGGTGTCTCCCCGCTTTTGTGCTCATCTCAGGTTGCCCGGCTTGCAAAAGGGCTTCTCCCAGCCCCACCGTAAGCCTCCCTCACCCACCTTTCACCCCATGGCTTCCACTGCCAGAGGGAGACCCGGGTGAGGTGTGTTTGTGGCAGGACAGGGCAGCGTTTGCGAGGGATGACAGTTTTTGCGATAGGCGCTGCAAGGGGGTGGTGAGGGGGGTGCCCTCATGGGGGGCTGTTTACAACGTGATACCTCAGCAGCTGCTTCAGGCGCGGCCGTGAGCTGTCAGTGCTTACGGTTTTATGGCACTTTCATCACCATCTGTCACTCCTTTAATGGCATGGTGTGCGCGTCTTGCCACTTTCCCCCTGCCACCCCCGTGGCCCCCCCCCTCACCACACACACGTTGAGGAGCTCAGCCATATGGCGCTGAGTAAGCCACAATGCACGTCCTCTTCTTCTGGGTCCCATCTTGAGGGACTGCAGGGGACACTTAGCCAGATAAGCTGGCCCAGGTAGCCCAGAGTTACGGCGTAGGAGTAGAAAACAAAATATTGTCTTATTAACATGGGAACTGCAGTCCCCAGTTCCATCTTTATGGCTATGTCTGCCATCCTGATGCGGGCTGTTGGCAGTGGTGGATGTTTGGCCTCGTCTTCTGCAAGAAAAAGTGCACTAGAGGTTACTCTTTGTTTATACTTTATGCTAAACTGAGAAAGGGTAGAACACACACATACATATTTTTAAATAAAAGTATTTGTTTATGTATACATAGACACACCCCAAGGCCTAGCATCACGCCCTTGCCAAGGAACATATGTTATTTCAGCTTGACACATTTTAATTGCAAAGTCCAGGATGTTCTTTTCATTTGCTCAAAACAGGAGAAAACTCCAAGTGAGCTCCAGCAATTGCAATCCCCGTGGCTGTCTTCCATCACTAATCTGCGTCCGTGCCACGAGCACACGTGGTTTGAAATCAAAGGCTTCTCGAGCCTTGGAGAAGCACCCCCAGAAAGTAAGGAGATCTGGTTTGCCATGCCTTAACTTTCTACTCGGTGGAGTTTTTAATGCCCGTAAGCTTAATGCTGTGCATTATACTGTTATCTGCATCACCTGGGGGGTTTTGAGGGAGAGTTTGTGGCTGAGAGTAAACTTCACTGTAGCAATCTTTTTTTTTTTCCTCTTATGTGTTCCTATGATTGGTCATTTGATTATAGTGAATCCCCAAAGGCTCATGGATTAAAAACAAAGGCTGGTTTGTAAGTGAACTTGCTGTTGATGGATTAGGGCAGTGTGCCGGCTGTAACCAGATCCACAATACAAGTTCATTCATTTGGAGAGCAGCTCTCGACTCGCATTACACTCTCTCTGACTCGCTCTTTACCATCCAGCCAGTGAAACTTTACACCTCCACGATTTTATCACAGCCTCAGTTCACCAACAATGTGTGTCATGCTGTGAAAAATATAACTATAAATCAAAGTCCTACATATGGTGGAGTGGTAACCTTTCCAAAGACCCTGTTTTGGAGGCTGTCGCTAACCAGATTTGTTTGTGTACGAGAGTGTGTGTGTGTGTGTGTGTGTGTGATGCATATACACATATGACAGTCAAAGGCTGCCACAACAGAGCGCTCTTATTTTCTAGGCTGACATTTCACAGTATGAGCCAAAAAAAAGTTCGTTTTGGAGCACAGCGCAATGTTTGTGATATTAATATCAATAGATGCCCTTTAGATTTTCGCTCTAAAGCCAAACGCGTTGGAGGATGATACATTTTTATATCTTTAGTTGGGAGGCAAAGCAAAGCATGCCCGCATTTCTGCGATATGCAGAAGGGAACTTTCACCCCTGATTTTTTTTTTTATCTCCTTCACTCTCTTTTGGCTCACGTGCCACTCTGAGCATTCCTGATCCTCGGAGAGTGCGATCTTTAAGAGCTGTCATTACACTTCTCAAGTTTGACAGAAGATAAGAAAGAGAACAACTGGTTTTAATCATGACAGATTCTAAGTCCTGGAAATCTTTCCAGAAGTTACTCCCAAGAGCTGATGTTTTCTGAAGCCCCTTCTCCTTTCGGCGCATGTGTGCTTATTCACACAATCCAGGGATCCTCACCTCCAGATCTTTTTGTTTGCCAAACACTGTCCCTAGTAGACAGGAAGACTAAACCACGATGTACTTCTGCAAATTATGCATGATTGACTATTTCTGTTATGGAAGAGAGCCAGGAGTAGGAATGCAATAGCCCAGCAATGTGAAGTCCCAAAGAAAAGTAGTCAAGCCAAGACTGTGCTGTGCAAATGGCAGTTCTGCCTGAGGAAGAAAGCCCCCTCCAAGACCCATTTCTAGTCCGTGATCCTGATGATTTATGCACGTCTCATCTGCTTCTCTTGCCTAGAATTAGGTAGAGTCGGAAGTCTGTTACAGATACTTTTCCTGGTTTTTACCTCTAGTAGCTAATATATAATACATATAATATCCTTTGCGTATTTCAAAGGGAAAAGCAAAGTTCAGAAAGATTAGTTGACTTAGTAAACTGGAAATCTGTCGCAGAATGAGTTGTGAAACAAGCTTTATACAAATTTGACTTTTTTCTGCTGCAAGAGCTTGACTCTGCCATGAGTCTAAAGTACACTGCGATGCTTGCTCTGCCCCTGAGGAGGTGATTTACACCAGCTATGGGTTTAGCCGTGCAAGAAAAAAAAATAGGAGAATTCAGGGCAGCTCTTAAATTCCGTATGACTGCTACTTCTAGGCTTTCCCCAGAGCTGCCCCAGTTTCCTCTTCTGTTATGCCTTGGTTCTGTCTTGGAAAAAGCAAGACAGACCTATATAATCATCCCACAGCCTTACTGTCACTAAGGCTTTTTGGCTTTAATTCTCTGAAACTTTACAGCAGTCTTCCTCATTCCCTTTTAAGTTTCTAACAGACATGGAAACGAGACACAAACAAGGGCTGAAGAACAGCTTACGAAATATTTGTAATGAACAACCAGCTCGTCTATCTTTTATTGCCTTTTCTTTACAAGAACAGATATTTTTGTGTTAACCGTTGTTGATGTTTGTCAAAATTCTCTAGAAAAACATTCTTCTGTTTTTGTCATCCATAAATTTGATAACTGAGAGGCTGGCTGTTGGAAAATTAAGTTGGTTGTTTGGGGTTTTTTTTTATTATTAAAACCACTTTTTAAAAATTTTAATCATTAGGTTTTCACAGAAAAATAATTTCTTGCCCTGCTGCAAGCTCCACTGAAAATGTTTAAACAGATAAAGTTATGCTGAGACAGCAGTATGAACCAGAGTTTCTTGTGCTGCCTCATGGCTGGATTTGGCTGGTATTAAAGGTTCATTTCTGGTTTTCTCCATAAGAGAAAAAAAACACCTACTAGACTAAAGATGTAGGGAGTGAAATATGTTCCATTTATCTGCCGTGATAGTGCAACTGTAGAACAGTTTTATGGAGGAGAGAGAGGAATCTCCCTTCTCTCTGTTTTGAGCTTAGTTTTAGATTACTCAAATTAAACAACGTTTTATTACTTGGCTTAGAGTTTTTTATTATTAACTTCAAGCGTTCACAATGGAGCCAGTTTTAACATTATAGCAATCTGCAATATCTGGGCTTGTCTCCACTAAGAAATTAATTGCAACCACGGTTCAAATAGAATGAGGAAAAACAAGGGGGAAACAGAAGGGATAGTACATGTATGGAGTATCTAAAAATGAATGAGCGCACCTTTCAGTTGTCAGGTTAAGCCTGTGAACAAGCAACGGTCTAGGGTAGCCTGTCTGAAATGAATTATTAAGCAGTCACAGCCCCAGTTCGAGTTCCTTTGGTGGCCCCTGGACATGACCATTTCCAGAGATGATACGGATTAGCCTGCGGACAAATGCTACCTATATCTCTTCACTCCGCGTTGTGTGGATGAATAGGAGCGAGGTGTCAGCCCAGTGTCTCTCATCAGAGCCAGGGCCAGTGCTGGGAGGGACACACGCTGTTGACAAGCGTTGCCTGACTTGGTCAGTGCCCTTTGAAGCCGTGCTGTCATAACGATGCCTACTAGTATGCTTTAGAGTAGAAAACATAGAACCAGCACTTGCTCAGACCAATCCAAGGACACAGCTGAGAAGACAGAGATAATTTTAGGTTTAAAATAGTTGTATTTTCAGTAATGCAAGTCTTGTCTTTGGAAAGGCTTAGAGTTGTTGATAGATGTGCTGGTGTGGATAAGTGCACAGCTGCCAGCTGCTTCAGATAAAACGTTGCATGAAATGGTGCCATTTATATAACTCTTGTTTACAGGCTTGGAGCACAAGACTAATCGTGGTGGTATATGAAATCACGCAGTCAACATATTGGGCATGCCTATGTTTATGAGAATTGTGCTGACACGAGGAAACCGAGCCATTTTAAATCACCATACCTGGCATCGAGCTCCTTGGAACTGGGTATCAGGAATGTTTATGTAAC
>NW_020799092.1:25068999-25197391 GCF_003259725.1 Athene cunicularia
ATACATAATTGACATCAATCCCACTGACCCCAACAATGACACCACACAACCAACAATGGGTGGGATAAACGGTGACATGCAGTCTCCCATAGAAGGGATGGGAGACAACCCAGTCAACAAACCAAACACATCAGACCAAGGAAGCCACACACTCAATCTCTACACAGCCCAGTTTACAAAAGCCAGACCTGACTGGAGCCCAGTCCCAGGGAGGCAGGAGGTCCTTCCCCAACAGGGAACTCTGCACAGGGCACCCACCTCACACACAGACACTGCCCCTGCCTGCAAGGGGTCCCAGCTTTTATCCCTGCGTGGGACCCCTGACCTTGGGTTACTCACTGCAGACACCTGGGGCTCATTTACCCAATGGCTCTGTCTGCCAGGCCGGCCCCACCCTGGGGGGAAGCCTAAAGGGAAACTCACCCCCCTTTGGGAAGGGCTGTGGGAATCACCCACATGTCAACCTTAACTTGGGGCTTGGGGTTGAAACCCCAGCATTTCGGTGGCTCCTCAACAAGGCCCTTGTCCTACACCACGTCAGTTCCCACATTTCAATCTATCTCAAAAGCTATGGCAACAGCAAAGGGGCTGCAGGGTGGCCCGTGTAGGGAAGACCTTCTGTAATTTCACTCCTGTTGGGATAAGTAGGAGCCATAATGTCTGTAATGACGTTGTTTGTTTAACTGCCATCCTGCTCCTGAAGGACAAAGCGCAGCCACTGAATTTGATCTTTATAATTTGATGTTTATAATCAAGCGTGGGCAAGATTTTACAGGTATATTCCCTTTAGGGATGAAATCATATTGGCAAATCCCTATCTATGGCTGTATCTGTATTATATGTGTAAGATAAAAAAAAAAAAAAATCAGTCATTGGGTTAATCCCTCTCACACCTTTCATGACCCATAGGTCTGTTGCAATGCTCCTGTAATTGCACAATTCTAATTATATAGGTGCTGGTGATATCCATATGATTGAAAATGTGTTTTTTCAGGGCTCTGAGCACAGAATAGTCCTCTGGCGAGGGCATTAAGTTAATTAAGGATTCAGTTTTGGACTCTGCTTGCAACTCTGCCACAGAATTTTTGCATGACATTGAGCAAGTCGCCTAGCCAGGTTGTCCTCTGTAAAATGTAGATAATGAAAACCTCCTTTTACTCTACTGGAAGTATAAATGTTTTCCCTGTTAAGAAATTCTTCTGATGAAAGCCAGGTACTATTACTAGGATGCTCATGCTGATGTCTCTTATATTTATTTGCTAGTCTGTCTTCTAAGGTTACTGAAACCTTTCCAGACTTCTGGCTAGTTTCAAACTGATATGTTAAAAAAAAAAAAAAAAAAAAAAAAAAAGGAAAAAAAAAATTAAAAAGTGCATAGACAAAGGAATCCCCCCACAGATGAGCCACAGAACCATTTTATTTCTCTCAAGTGTGGAATTTCCAGTATTTCAAGTCAGGATTTCTGAGACAATCAGCCTCCTTGGATAATCTGCTTGTGTGCAGCTCCACTCCTTCCCTTCTCCCCCACCAACTGGGAGAAAACTGAACAGAAGTTCTTAAGCTTAAATATTTCTTTAGCTTTTTCTAACACTTTGTGACCCCATGTGAACCCTGTCTTGACCCCCAGCCCATGTGGGGTCACAACCCGCAGCTGGAAAACACTGGTCTGATTCTAAGATGTTAGTTAGGCCGCTTCTCAAAGGTGATTTGACAGCTGTCCACTTCTGTGGGTGCGGTGCGCTCTTGGAGAGGATGCTCTGACCTGCCAATCATGAGATACTGTGTTTCATCCACATCAGGGAGTTCTCCCATGGAGTTTGAGGAGGAACAAAGACCACACAGCACAGAAATGAAGCTTCTGTTTAAGCTCTTGGCCTGCCATGACTCCTGGAGACCTCAAGCTGTTTTCTTCCTTATTTCAATTTTCCTGTGAAATGGCTTGGATTCTAAGATGAGGTCATTTTTTTAACATGGTAGAAAAAAAAAAAAAAAAAAAAAAAAGAAAAAAAAACCCTAGCTGTTAAAAAAAAGGTCCACACGAAAAGAGATCATAATATTTACGGGAGGGCTGTGTGTATTACAAGAGAATGTAGTGATAGGACAAGGGGTAACAGCTTTAAACTGAAAGAAGGGAGATTTAAATTAGACATAAGGAAGAAATCCTTTACTGAGGGTGGTGAGACACTGGAACAGGTTACTCAGAGGGGCTGTGGCTGCCCCCTCCCTGGAAGGGTTCAAGGCCGGGTTGGACGGGGCTTTGGGCAACCTGGGCTAGTGGAAGGTGGCCCTGCCCGGGGCAGGGGGGTTGGAACTATATGAGCTTTAATGTTCCTTCTAACCTAAACCATTGTGTGATTCTATGATTCTAATTTGGATGTTTGCTGAGAAAAACATCTGCAGTAGCAGTGACAGGCTGAGTCAGGAGGAGCGGAACACAACAGAGGCAACCAGCAACTGGGAAAATGAGGAGTGGGTGG
This sequence comes from Athene cunicularia, assembly GCF_003259725.1. Lineage (NCBI taxonomy): Eukaryota > Metazoa > Chordata > Aves > Strigiformes > Strigidae > Athene > Athene cunicularia. The sequence goes on from NW_020799092.1 coordinate 25,071,477, forward strand.
TGGTAGAAAAGGAAAACACTGGAGAGTACATAAAAGATACACCAAATGGAGCAGAAGAGTTGAAAAACATATTAACATTGCCATCGAAGGGGAGAAGAGACATAGGAAGGGAATCATGGGTGACATGGCTCGAGGGAGAGGGAGGCAGTGACGGTTTCTTTTTGCTGAAGAGCAAGTGAGACAGTGTTGATGTAGAACTGACCTAGCTTCCTTTCTTGGCTACTCGCTAAACTGTTGGGATTTAAGCCTCCGTATGATAAGCTGGGAGTGACTGACCTGTCAAGCATAGGTATGCCAGGTTATATTTTCCATCTCAAATTAGAGTTTATTGGAGCAGGTAGGAACTCAGCTAGAACGTGGCGGTGGTTGGTGTCTCTCAGATAGATGACATATTGTCTGCTACTTATGAAACTGTTTCTTGCCCTGTGATAGGCAAGAAATTCTCAGGTCTGTTGACATCATAATCAAAGAAATAAGAACTTCTGTTTCTCCCAAATCCATTTCTGGTCGTAACTCCTCAACTGCCTTGTCCTCGCTACTTGCAATTCAAAATCCTTGCTCTTTGGCCCCGGTGCTACCAAGGACAGACCCGTGCCGTCAGTTCCCCTGAAGCACATTATGTTGTCAGCACTGGTTCTTTCCTTAGCTTTTCAGGCACAGTTCCTTGACAGAGTGTCCTCTGTGTTATCTCTTCCTGGAAATGGGTGCTTGCAGCCAAGGACAGTTTGTCTTAGATCCCCAGACTGATTTGGACTCCAAGTATCCCCAGGAGCTTAAACACATCCTGTTCCAGAAGTGCAGGTGTATGGCTGGTCTGGCTAATATCCCTCTTCAGGGACACCTGACTGGCCATAGCTGACGATGAGCAGAGAAGCTGTGCCCAGGATTCTGAAATATTATTGTTCTCTCTCTGAGGCATAAAAATAACAAACTATAGAGGATGCTTACTTCATTTTTCTCACTGCTCGACAACATTATTTGGATAAAGATTGCCCATGATCTTTATTCTGCAGTGCCGTCTTGACTTTTGAACTATGAATATGTTCTGGCTAAGCTTAACTTTGGCAGGTACCTCACATAACCCAAACCTCTCTGCCCCTATCACAGAAAACCCCTGTGCTTCTCACCCCCTTACTTCCTGCACACGTATCTTCCTGTCTTGTTATTTTGCATTTAGGAATTTTTCACTTGCTGAACATCTGCCTGATGATGAGACATTTGGAGAAGGAGTTATCTTAAACTTTAGTTAACTTCTTTAGTGCTATTGTTAACCCTTAATACCTCCCATTCATTGTCTTTGGTGACAGTGTGGGGAGCACTGTCAGCAGAGGTGGCCACAGCAAGACACAATCTCTTCACCCATTTTCATACCTTGCTTATATTAGTCCAAGTGTATGAATGTCATAAACAGGTTTCTCCAAATAACCACTTCAATTAGTGTGTCTTTTTTCATTTTGTACAAAGGACCATGTTGTCAGGGATATAGCTGGTTACAGCATCAGGCACAGGGTGTCTGTTCTGAGAGAAAAACAAACAAACAAAAAAAACCCACAAACGTTTTCTGGCATGGTTTATCTTGAAAAACAGCATGATGTGTGGTTGTTATCTTTTCATTTGAAAATCAGTAGCATTAAAAAAGACCAGAATTTCTGTGAAAAAAAAAAAAGGTGCTTTTTGCTTGTCACACATTCTTGGTTCTGAAATCGCCTGACAGGGAAACTAACACGTATCTAGTTTAATATAATACATAAAGAGAGAAACAAGATACTGTTGGTTGCAACTTTATTGTAAGATAAATGGTAAAACCTTAGCCAGAGCCATGAAGGTTCAAGAGAGTGTTCAAATGGTCTCTGCCTGTTCCATGGGATTAAGCATCAACGTTCGATCCCATTAACATCACAGATTGAGTTTCACCTCTCCACTGTACATAGGACACAAATCCAAAAGTGATCCCAACAAATGGAAAGGCACTTGTGTTTCCATGGGGTTACAATTCCAGGATTCATATAGTCATCACCTGGTAGAAGCTCTAAAAAAAAAAAAAAAAAAAGTTTCTGAAGTACCTCTCTTTAATTGACCCTAGCCACTGCCAACTTTACTTTTATTGGCGTGACAAGGAGTCTGTTTTAATAATTTCTCCAGGGAATTTTTATAACCTGCTAAGATGTTAATAACTTTGTTTTTAAAAATATCTTCTTACAATCATAGTTTTCTACCTGTTTCCACTATTTTCTTTGACCAGCTCTTGTATATCCTCACACAAAGATGTGTGTAACAAAGAAAATGGGGGAAAATTAGATAAAATATAATTTGAAAGAGAAATAAAGCCCAAATGCTTTTGAGGATTATCAGGATTTGTGTATGCATTAACAGGTTGAAATATTCTATCAGGAAGGAAATGAAAAAATGAAATCCATATATGTTTTAATATTATGAGAGTGTCAAACAGAGGGAATTCAGTAAGAAATCCAATACCCTGTTAGGTTAACGTGTTTGGTAAATCATGTTTTACAGTTGAATGTGGATTAGACAAGCCATAACTAATTTGTCAGATTTTGACTGCATGCCAATATTTTTGTTACATATATAACATTTTAATCAACTTCATCTTTGAATTGAAGGCCTATTGGAGAAGGAATTTCCATCTGACCCGTCACTGGTTTTTAACAGTTGAGCAAAAAAAAGGAAGAATGAAATGATCTAGAAGCAAATTGCTAGGTTAGACAAAGTTGTGGTGAAACATAATGAGATAATCAAATTAGATGTTGAGAAGGAAATAAAAACATTTTTCACGTAACTGATTGGGTTCCCTCTGATATACTGTGACTTTCATACACTGTGGGGTGAGTAAACTGCTTAATCAACTTCCCCTTGTTGCTACAAAACACATGATATGAATGGTCTGCTCATGATTCATTAAGTCCTCTGAAAAAGTAAGGGTTGATTCAAACGCTTCAGCTCTGCCTTGTTAACCTCGTTAGTACTCAGCGAATGGCAGTGAGCTGAGAAAGAGCAGAGCTCATTTTGCAAGCACCCTGATTTACAGATCCCCCATGCAAGGACAGTATCTTTGGAACATTTATTACAGATGTCGGAATCCTAAGTCTTTAATCACTGTGTTGTTAATTAATACCCTATTTGTTACTGTCACTGGTTGAATACTGGATGTGCAAAATTCCACATGTGAAAGTACTTAATGTAATCAGGTAATACATTAGTGAGGTGCTGTTCAGCTGTCAGTCTGGTGGAATGTCAGGGGGTGCCAAGAAAAGCATTGCAAGTACAAAAAAAAAAAAAAGGAAGGTCGGAGGGAGAAGGGTGAGATTGTGAGTAAGATTTCCTTTATGCCTGGCCAATAATGGGCTACCTCTCCAGCTAGAAATGCTCAGGCTCAGTCCTTAAAATTGCCCTGCCCTGCCTTCTGTGGTTGGTGGGGTGTGATTTCTCTCTGAAACAACCAACTGTTGCACAAGTGTACCGTGTGCTGCCGACTGCACAAAGAGCTTCTATAGAATAAATGAGAAATAGCACAAAAGCACGCCTGAAGGAGCAATGTGTTCCAAACAGATGACAGGCTGGGTTGAGGAGCAGTTGTCAGTTCCTGCTGTTGTTGTTCGAAAGAGAAGGGTATGCTGAAATATTAAATGTTGGTGTGCAGTATTAGGGAAAGGATTCTGAATAATTCAGGAGGAGGTGGGTTTTCTCTCAAAGAAACAGTTTCATATTCAGAGTTAAGAGGGGCTGGGTTAGCCTGGAAGCATCCTCTGCCTTTCAGAATAATGCAAGGTGTCTACGTGCTCTATGTTCTTTTCGGTGTGGCCCCACACATCCCACTTTCTCTTGATAGAGGTGTGCTGTGCCAACAGAGAGCCTGCACAAGTTTGGAACTGGGATCCCTGCCAGAGTCCAAGGAAAGAGGTGGATGCCCCTTCTCTGAGTCATTTTGAGCAGGAACCTAAGCTGAGTACTCAAAATTATTCCTTGAAGAGCCATTGAGAGTATATGGGGAGAAGCCGGGCAGGGAGGGTGAGTGCATGAATTAGTGCACAGGAGAGGAAGAACGAATGCTGTTTCATCCCAGCAGCGGTCTTTCATTTTGGTGATTCTAATTTCTGGATGGTTTCTTGTAAAAAACAAAGGTAAAATAAGATTATCTCCAATGAAAAGATAAGGTTGCATTGTGATATTCTTATCAGGACTATGACTTCAGGTCTCTGGTAAAACAGTGATGTTCACCACATTACAGGGATGCGATTTGTTATATGACTTCTATAATAGATTAATGGTAAACCAGAAAATCTTTTAAAGGTGTCCAAGAGGGAGCTCTTCCACATGATGGAAAGTCTTTTACCTCTACTTCTAGAGTCAAGCAGTCACGTTATCTGAGCAACATATTTACCCAAGGCTTGCAAAGCTTATTTCTACTGACAAGATGTTACTGCTAAAAAGGAGGTGAAAAGGAAATTTTCCTCGGTGTATGTGTTTGAATGTCCACAGGTATTCCCATAGCATCAATGCAGATAACTAGCTCTTCCATATTTTATTGTGAACGACTGATTGAGAAGAGGAGCAAGAAAATGTACGCTGACTTCATAGAGGAATTAAATGTTGTTGAAAATCTTTAACTGAATTTTCAAACCTCTAAACTGTGATCTTCAGATGAAGGGTAAAAACTGTATAAAAACAATTCATACGGGATGTAAACGAGTGCTGCGGTGGTCAATTTAGTAATACCAAAGCTGGCTTTTGCACTCTGGTTTTGTGGGGCTTGGGAGCTTAAATATTGCTTTTGTTGGTTTTCAGAAGTAAGTGGTCAAAAAATTAAACTTGCTAGCTGTCATGATATGGTAGGTAATTTTCAGACAGTGAGAATGGCCGTGCACAAAACATACCTGAATAATATAGCAATTGCTTTGCATTATACTAATTAGATGTAATTAAAGTGCATCTAAAAACTTATTTTACTTATGACTGCTTTAGCTTCTTCTTATGTTTCACCCATGCAGCTCAACAGCCTTTATTTCTTCTGGTTTGTTGCCTTTTCGTTTTTTTAATATCTGATCAACAAAAATAAAGTAACAAGGTGTGGTCTAGACATCGAAGGGCACAGTGCTATAAAAAAAAAAAAAAAAAAAAAAAGTGGTAAAGTAAGTGAGAATGGGGTCGGTTGAAGAACCCCTGGCAAAAAATCAGAATGGGAGCCCTGGTGTGAAGGAAGAGAGGAAAGAACAGGCAGAAATCCGTGGACAAGAGGAGCAAGAAATAAACCAGCTTCCTGACAGGGGGAGAAGATGGAAGCTTCTGGTAAAGGCAGATGGGAGAAATAATGCCTGGATGTCTTTCCTTTTCTTTTCGGTTACCATCACCATCTGTTACTGATAATTTCTCTGTTTTTGAAGAAGAGCTGGTACAGTAAGTGAGCCAGCCCACCAACATAGCCAGCAAAGGGAAAAGAAGAGAACAGGTTAGAAGAAAGGGAAATGCAGGGTTTTTTATATCTGATGGTAAACACTTTCATCCTTCCCTGCTGCTTGAATAATGCATCCTAATTTGACATGACTATACTGGTCACCAAGTTCATGCTAGGGTTATATAATCACAATCTGATCATTTTTCTTAAGTGCTGCTCAGCACAGAATCCTTTTATGTGGATAAAGGAAAGCAGCTATTCTTTTTCTTGTGATTTTTGGCTTGGGTTGATACAAGTGTCAGCCAAGAATAAAAATACCTTTATAATCTGTAGCCTTTTTACCTACAACACTTGTGAGTTGTAATATTATTTTTTCGTTGTCCTATCAGCTGAAACAGAACTTGGTGTTTATGCCTCTGTTGGTTTAATAGTACATAGCTTTCATTCAAGTTTATTGCAGCATTCTCCAGAAAGTGAGTGTGGTCTTCAGATTGTGCCTGGCCATATGGGAGTGACTTCAGGTTTTTTTATTTGACCCCCCGCCTCTACTTGGAGGCACTAAGCTGGAACTCAGCCCCATCTCATTCCTCCACTTCTGTGTCATGTGTCTTCCATGACTGACAAGGTCTAGATTTTTCTGGGAAAAATGCAAATGTCTGCAGACTGTGTGCAAAATGCCTGAACTTCAGTGACAGCTTTTCTGACAAAATTAGGAGCACTGCATTACCCATCTACTCTGCCTTTTCCAGCTCCCAAGCTGTCTCTTTGGAAGAGACTGTAGGAATCCTTAGAGATGTGTGTGTTGAGGGAAGGGAGTATGGCAGTGAAGGATTTTATTCCTCTGTAGAATAATCCTTTCTCAATATTGTATCAGATTTTTTGGGCTTTACTTAATGTGGCCACCTCTGTGGCAAGGAAACAGTTACTCAGAAAGTCCTTGCCAGTCTTTTTTTTTTTTTGGCTATAAATGAAATAAAGTAGTAGCACAGCCACTGTGCTGCAAATTGCACTTGCAACCTCATCTCAGGATTTAAGTGCGCCTGGATCTGCATTTGACAGGAGACTCTAAAGGTAAATGATGCTGCAGCAAATAGCCTTGGTGCCGCCACTCTCTTTGTGAATGGAATTGCATTGGCAGGAGAGCTGAGCTCTTCTGGATTATATGTAGTTTAGACACTCACTGTTCTGTAGTTTTAATAAAGCCAACAAACACTTTTCAGATCCCGATTTAATTGACTGTAGTCAGCTTTTACGGACTATGTTTCATATAGTTCCGCTGTTTGTAGTACAGCCTGCATTTAAGCTAGAACAGAGAGGTGGGATGAAGCATTCCTGGGAAGCTCCCAGTACCCGCTGATGATGGAGGGAATTTGGAAGGATAACTTCAGCTGGACACCCATCTTCTAGATGGCTGAGGTTATATGAGATGGGTCTCATGTGAACTGTTTTCAGCTGTGGTCAAATGCTGGTTGTGATTTGGTTGCTACTCTTGTGAATGATTAGCCACCGAAATCTTGTCTGTCTCTCTTCCTTGAAAGTGTACTACCTGTATTCGTATGTCTGTCCAAAGAGCAGAAACAGGTTTATGTGAACTTTACACACGGTATTAGTAGTTTTCACAAGAAGTTACTGTTACCTGACGGTTGCTTTTGCAAAAGAAATAGGTGTACAGTAAGTACTCATACAGTGGTAGAGCTGTTGATATAAAATCAGAGGATCAGCTTTATTTTGCTTGGGTTTTACATGTATGTTGTATTGAAATGCTTGCTGCAGAGACAGCTGTTGATTGTCATTGTGTGCTTGCTTGCTGAGGATATTTCAGATATTAAATTTTGCAACCAGCAGTAATGCACTGAATAGACTCCTTTTTCTGACAACGGTGTTACCATCGACGTCGTTTCCTTTCCTGTAAAACAGAGAAAATGAATGCGCTTCACGGAGGGCCTCTGTGCTTCTGCCGAGGGTTGGATATGTCTGAAAAGGGCTGGTTTGTATCTGTGCTCTAGGCAGGTGGTTTTCTCACACACTGCAAACCCAACACACGCGGGCTGTACTGGACTTTGTGTGATGTACAACTTTGTACAATTCAGCTGTACCGTGAATGCACAATGAATCCATCACTTCCAGAAAATAATGGTTTTACTTAATGGATGAAGAAGGAAAAAGGGTAAATCCTGGAGATCTAGAACATATAGTAACACCAATATAATCTTTCAAGGGTATCTTTTGCAAATAACTTCAAGAATGTTTGTGGAGCAGACTGAGGTTAGGTCAATACATTATTTAAGAAAAAAAAAAAAACACTCATGAGGAAATGAATAATTTTCTATTTATTGCCGGCTTTGGATGATATGCAGTAAATAAATGCACTGAGTAATTTGTATAATAGGAATTGTAAAGAGATTTCCCTGCGCTGAGCTCCATTGAACTTTTGCACTAAATGAGGCAGGGTTCCTAAAAAAAAAAAAAAAAAAAAAAAAAAAAAGAGTGCATGATCATGTAATTAAAGACTCTCTCATAATTAATAGCCACAAGGAAGCTGAATTAAGGCTGTGGTCAACATTAACTCCGGCACTTCCGAACTTTTAAATGACTTTGTGTTTGTTTGAGTTTTTCAGTGTAATAGACGTTTAAAACTAGTGATCCAGTAATCTTAGCATGGTAGGGTAGAAAAGGTGGCTGGGATTAGTTAGTGTACTGCATTGCTTTGGGAAGATTTAGGGTATATGGTCATTTCAGGGAGATTTACTACATATTTATAAATGGATGTACTGTAAAATGATCAAAATTATTTAGCCTTCAATAAGAGTTAAACCAGAGAGTAGCCTAAAGCCTCAGGTAAGGATTTGGTTAGCTCTTTTACAATATTTTATTTCCTAGTGTCTGAAAGCCTGACCCTTTATGGTGCCTGTTTTCTTTAATGTGTGGTCTGGGACAAGACTGGAAGAGAAAGTCATGCTGTCTCTGAAGCTGAGAATGGCTACTTAGCATCCAAATATGTAATTAGGGAGCTTTTCATGCCTTTTTAATAAGTTGTAGTCATTAGTAAATTGCCAGTCTCATACCCCTCAAATGATTCAGAGTCTTTAAACTTGACTGGACTGGCCCAATTCCATGCAGAGCAGATGCTTTTTTGTCTCATTTCATTCTTTCCTTTTGTTAGGGGCTTCAGCTGCAAGGAGGGAAAAAAAAAAATGCTAGCTGCAAATAAAAGGCAGGACAGTGAAAACATAGCTCCTCTTCTATGCCAAAACCAGACACAGAGATCTCCCTCCTCTGCCTTTCTCTGACTTGAGAGTAAATGCTCCAATACCAAATCACCCCCTCACTCTTGTAGGGAAAACTGAGATAAATCTTAGATCCTGCATAAATACCTTTAGAATTGTATTTGGGGTTTACCTACATGGACCCTGAGGAAAAATAATGCAAATTAGCAAGAGGTATGGAAGTGGATTAAAATGCATTAACGCTAAACTGTGTGATCTCATATAGATGCTGTTACTCAAAATTACAATGACTTTAATTTCATCGGGATTAATTGACCTCTAGTATAAATTCAGGCAAACAAAATAAAAACATGTTGGCTCCGAATTAGAATGCTTATAAATCAGTAATCATATTCAAATCCATTTCTTAATTAAAAAAAAAAAAAAAAAAAAAAAAAAAAAAAAAAAAAGATTAATTATAATGGTATTACGAACAGACTTTTAAATTAGGTTGGTCGTATGGCATTAGGCTGTCATTTTAAGTGTTAAACTGGATTATTTATATGGCATAATTTATTGAACCAGAGTCACCGGGTAGATGCCCACAGACTTCTACAAATCTGAAATTGTCCCCAGTCTTTTAAAAATGCTCTGGGTAGAACCTTTTAAGTTCATTTTGTTTTGACTTTGGCTTATGGTCTACAGTAAGGATGAGACTTGCAGAGCTTTTCCCTTATTGATTTCTGAGTGGTATATGGTAAAAACACAGCAAGCTTTGAACTGTGTCTACGTTTACGATCTCCCTTCTGGTACGTGTTTTGTTTCTCGTGGGATTCTCACATGTAGATGAGATGTTGCACCAGCACAAAATGCTATGAAGTCTTCGGGTAGTTACAAGAAGTGATTCACTCATCCTTCCAACTTTCTTTTTTTTTCTTTCTCCTGTATTCATATATATGTTTGCACCATGAAAGTCAACAGTACTGTAAATTAATGGACTTCCAAGACCTTCTGTCATCCTCTCAGGATGTTCTAGATGGATGAACGGAAGTAATAATCTTGCTGTATCATTTTTTAATTTACTTCTGCAGATTTTTTTTCCCTGTCTCATCCCACAAGTCAGCTAAGTTAGGGACTATTGTACTTGTGAGATGAGGGAAAATAATTAGCTGTCATTCTGAAGACAGTTGTAAGAACCATCTTCAAAAAAGCATGCTCTGAAATGATAGAGGTCTGTGGATTTACATATCCAGAATGGAAGGGAAACTTTTCAATTCTAATATTTTACAGGTTTTGAGACAACTATTTTAAGACATATATGAAGAAAAAAAAAAAAAGGAAATATATTCTTGACATAGTGCAGAAACCAGCAAACACTATTGGTGCAGCATCACGCTGAGGATCTAAAGTGTGGATACCTTAAAGCAGATGCTCTAACAACAGCCAGCCTGTGGAGAGTAGATGTTGTCTTTCAGTGATGTTTCCACTGTGTCTAGGAGATCCTATAGAGTCCATTCAATTTTTTTCAGGCGTACATCAAAGTCACGTTCTGTTCAGCAGACCACAGGATGCATTTCGAGATACAGGCTGGGCTGTGTTGCCAGTGCTATGTGCCATACCTCCTCACTTGCAGTGCGTTCCAGGGCCTGTAACTTCTACGTTAGAAATGGGTTTGCCCTCAGTACTTGCAGCATGAAAGGAGTCTACGCAGAGGCATGAGACAATGAGTTTTGAATGTGCAGGTACTCAAGGAAAAGCAAAGTAACTTCCAACCCACTGAAAACTAGTCAGACATAATATACATAGGCCAAAGAAATACACACAAAATGCCAAAGCCATGAAGAAAGAGTTAAATGGGACAATAATTTGGCTAACAGTGCATATAGGCATTTTTTAGTGTCAAACAGATGAATTATCCTTGTCCAGAGAGCCCAGCTATCGTATCCAAGGGATGGGTATGCTCTCATAGGTTAGCTAGGGCTGCCAAGACCTGGTTAAACTGAAGGCTGCCACACGTGCATAATTGACAAAATATTCTTTTCTGATACTTAGAACTTCTGGCCAAAACATAGCTTTCCTTTTAGATCCTGTAGGATCTTCTTTTGCTTTAACAAAAGCTTTTTTTAAGGGAATTAACCTGAGAACTGTGGGTTTATTTAAAGAAGCTCAAGAGTCTGCCTGTTAGAGGGATATGTGCAGGCGATATGTGTTAAGTTTCTCCCTTTGTTCTGGGGAGAATTTTACCCAAAACCTGAGATGGGGAATCCCAGCACTGGATGTTGCTTGGTCAACTTTCCTGGCCTTTCTTGAGTCACAAAATACTTGTTCAGCCATTGCAATAATCCAGAAATGGTTCAAACCCTTAAGATCATTCCAGCTGTGTTATTTTCTGCAGTAACCCACATAATTTTTCACATGCTGTCTCTGGTTTAGGTCTGCCTGGAACCACTCTCCACAACCACTGCTGCCCCATCTGTGTTGCTGTGGGGAGCCTTCAGTCCACACAGTTTACATCAGGCAACTTTTTGTGGTCCTGATGCAACTCTAGACCAGACAGCTGACATAAATCCCAACTGTCTAGCACACACCCAGATGCCTGGCTTCAGCCACAGGCTCTCCCAGTCGGGCAGATTAACTGGTATAGATTACTCATTGTTTTTAATGTTCATCCCTATCTAAACCATTCAGGCATGCAGCTTTCCAGGAGGGAAAAGAAAAAGAGAAGAATTAAAAATTTCCTTTCATATTACTGGAGCCTAAAAATTGTACAGTACCACTACTTCTACCCTTCCCACTCATCAGCAGTTACTTTTTTGTCTTGCTGTGTGCAAGGTGTATGGCACATCATAAATTCAGAAATGACCTATGGTAAGGCCCAAGCACTTTTCCTTGTTCTGCTTCCAGTCTAATTTTTGCCATGTTAAATAAGGGGATGAATTCTGGTGGGTCTACGGTGTCTTGACCCCCACCACATGGTTGACCCACATTGAGCACATCAGAGCAGTTTTCTGAAGATGCTATCCCCAGTGTGCTGGCACAGTTGCCACTTGGGTAGCTGGGTCATTCTTTTTTTCCCTTTTTTTCCTTTTTAACTCTCAAAGTGTGAACATTAATTTTTCATTTAAGTCACCTTAGAAAACAATATTGCGGTCACTCTTGGTGATTCCTAGGTGCTAAGGCAGGCCTCACTAGAGAGACGCACAGGCTTCTCCAATGGAGGTGAGGCTTCCACGAAAAGTAATAGATAGGAAGTTATGATGATTTTCTTGGTTTGTACACAGTGGGCAGAGGGACAAAGAGGAGCAGGGAACAATGGAGAGGTTGAAATAAATGCCTCAGGGTGGCAGGTGAGGAGAGTGTTGCTTAAGTATGTAAGTCAAACAGGAGGAAAAAGTTGTGAGAGCAAAGGTTTGGAAGCAGTGGTCTACACGAGAGACTGGGAGGTGTGGATGAGGTCACTGAATGACCATGGCAATGCAGACAGACGTTTCAGTTTGTGGAGCACGTGATTCGATTGCTCAGCAAAGTGGTTGAAGCCTGCTTCTAGCACAATTGGAGTTTAATTAGCTGCACTCTTGAAAATAGAAAGGGAAAGCGGGAGAAGCGAGCTGACGTCAGGAAGCAGCAGGAGTGGGGATAGCTGCAGCACCGCAGTAAAGCCCCAGCACAGCTCAGGCGAGGACCCTGGGCGAGGGCCCAAGGGTAAACGCAGCTCTTGGGCCAGGTTCTTCCTCCCGACGAGCCGATCCGAGGCCGTGCCACTGTGCTGTGCCATGCCCGCCCCGCAGTGGGGGCTGCGTTCAGGGACCCCACTCTTGAAGACCAGGAAGGTCAACAAAAATCCTAACATCAGTATAATAAAAAGATGCTATTTTTTCCCCTCTGTTTCAAAAAGAAAAAGGGGCAGTTCAGAAAGCTTCATACTTAGAAAGAAAACACTCTATGCAAATGATATTAGACCTTTCCTACTTGAACTAGAACAGGTAAATTGAGTGCTTATACAAAGGTCTCTTGACTCATTTTTAAGCACAGTTTCAACTATTACTGGTGTAAAGAGACACACCTGGAACTTTTACTACGAATGTATATTCATGTCTACCGAGGCCACAGCTTTACTAACACTCTGTTGATCCGTACCAGCTGGATTTTAGTTTCTGTTGCTCAAAACCAGGTACTGCTAGAAAATGCACAAGAGTCCTTGTGAAGTGTTACAAAGAAGGCGGTCTGTGTAGGATCCACAGTCCCACTCTCTGCTATCTCTGGGGACAAGCCCCTCAGAAGAACAACATCTCTTTCTAATTCTTTTGTTTGCTGATGACTCACTGAAAGAAAAAGACTTTGCCTGTCACCAGTGCCGTAATCCAAGTGGAGATCAGCAGCCTAGGCAGCCCTATTTCTCAGTAACCACTTCCTCTCTGGTCCCAGTGATCACTGATAAATATCAAGTGGTGGGTGTAGAACATCCTGTTCCATTCGCTACTGGAGCTTTTATGGTGACTTTGTATTTTCAGATCCCAGGAAAATGTGGGCACCATATGACAGAACTGCCAGTGCAAACATGAGATCGTTGGAGAGCCAACCTAGAAAGCATAGTTCAAGGACATTACATAAAGCACTAATCTATAAATCCTGTATCCTTGACTGATCCAGTTGTCTCGTTTTGCCAGCACTGTGCTATTATTACACATTTAATGATAGCTTCTTGTAAGCTGCTCATGAATCATATCCACACACACCTCCTTAGTTATTCCTTCCAGTTCCCAATACATTATTGACAGAAGCAAAACCGATCTTTTCCCGTGGATGTGTTTTTCTCTTAGCTCTGAGCTTCTACAGCGAGGGGAAGGGGTGGAAGCAGTGTTCCAGCTGAAGTCAAGAGAAACTGAAGCTGGGGACGCAAATTGCCATTTCCTAAAACCTGGCACATTTCAATCAACACCAAGAGTTTTGTCTTCATTACCTTTTATGACTCTTGTTTTGTCTTTGAAAATGTCAATTTGGAAAAAAGGTGGAGTTTTTCAGGAGAAAGGTTTTGATGGGCGCAGGAGCATGGAGTGGAATCAGTATCACAGCGTACTTTTCAGGCTGTCTTGACTCATCGATCTTTGTGTTCCAGTAACAGCAGTGGCAGATGGGTTTAGTTCTTACAGGTCTGTGTTTATCAGAATACAAATGCATGTGTCCTGGTCACAAAGTGCAATGGTGACTCCTAGTTACTGAAAAGGCAAGATAAATTTTAGACACTCGTTTTCTGTCCCTGAGGAGAAGGACCCTTCTTTCTCGTGCAAAGAACTTAAGGACGACAGGCTAACCTTTCAAAAATCAGACCTTTTTTATTGCATTTCTTAGAATCTGTTGGGCTGACTTTGGGCTCCTCATTCTGCTCTTTAGGGTTTTTTTTCCTTCACACGTTACTGACCAGTGAAATCTCTTGGTGGATCTTGACTAGGTGCCTTGCACTTCCTTTGAAATAGGAAATGATTAAGACATACTGTTCATACCTAACTTGCAGAATATTATATCCTGCCCTCTCACACCTCTCCTCAGTGGGAATTCTTACCCTCAGAAGAGAGAAATTGCCAGGTCCTCCAATCTCTCCATGTCAAAGTCTCAATGCCTTTCCTTCAGTCTCCTCTGGATGTTATCTTGGCAATTACAAAATTAATGGATAGGCCTGCACGAAAATGTGTTTGTTTTTATAACCCGCCTAAACCTGCCAAAAAGATTGAGGAAAGCTATTTTTCTCTAATGTATTTGTCTGGCATATATTTGTCCATGAAATTCATATCCAGGCATATGAAAATAGAGTTGTTACTATATGTAGCAGTTTGTGCAATTCAAGATAAAATATGGTTTTGTTGGCTTGTTTCTCTTGAGATGATTTCAGACACAATGGACAACGGAGAGAGGAAAATCCAGTGATTGCACCCATGGGCTGGATAGCAGAGTTCTGCCACTTTGGCAGTTTACAGTAATTCAGTAGTGTTTATGACGATAAGAAAGCAATTTGGTGAAAGTGAGGTAAAACAGCTAATACAGAGCAAGATAAAACTACAGTTAATTCAACCATCAGGAAACTGACCACTGAAAAATGGTCGTGATATGTCATTTTGAGTCAGTCCAGGTTGTGATTTTACTCAATCCACTCCTTGTTTAAGTTTCAGTGCTAAAAAGACCATTTGTCAGACTGTCACTCAAACAAACCTTATGCAACAGATACAAAGCAACCATAGTAGTTTGCTCTGGTGTAGCAAGACACAGAGGCCCTTGCCAGTAAAGTTTTTCTTATACTGTTTGTATTTCATCAACCTTTCCAAAAGATAAAGATGTGATGTTGGTGGGAAACAAAATCCAGTAGTCCAATGGTGTTTATCAACTGCTTAGAGCCAGAATTGTATGAGAAGTCAAACTGAAAGTGAGTAAAGACAATAAACAGAATGATAGATGTACTGGCACCTATTTGCATGTTATTTCAAGTCGTTGACAGGCTGGGATATAGCCTGTGCATAGACAAATGTGCTTTTGCCCTCACGTTTTTGCCAGGCATTCTCTCTGCAAGCAGCAGTGTAACTCTGGCGCCTACATTAAAAAAAAAAAAAAAAAAAAAAAAAAAGCAGCTCACGAGAATACTGTGTACCAGAATACTGCTCACGAGACTTTATTATTTTTCATAATACATCATCAGAAAATAGAGAATATTAATCTACAAATTTCTAGTAGAATCGGTTACCAAGCAAATGCATCCCATTTTAGATGAGAAATTGGAGACCTACAAGAAACAGTCCTTTAAAAGCAACACATTTTCAAGACAATATTGTGGTGTTTTATCTACAAGGACCCACACTGTCACCACTAAAACTATTACATAAGCAATCGCCACTGTGAGTAAGTCTTTCAAAACATAATTCCTAACTGGTATTTTTTTAAAAAGTGATCATTTTGGACAGCAGAACACTATATGCAAAAGTCCACTGGTAACAAAACAGAATCTCCTCTCCTTTTCCACCAGACAAAGACTGGGACAAACAGAGAAATAACTTTCTGTTAGTGGACCTGGATATCTGATGTTCTGAGAAGAGTAGAACAAAATGTGTTATGATGTCGGGTAGTTTCTCAGTAGAGAGGAGGAGGACAGCTAAAACCTGGGCTGTAAGCCTGACAAGTTTTTGGAATTTGAGTCGAGTAATTATGGGGCTAATTCAGGTGATATTGATATTAGCATAAAGGCTCCTTTAAGCAGTCTATCGAATAAGAGTTACATTTTTTCATTACTTCACAAGAAAACTTGGATCATGAGGTTCCTGCCACTTGGTATTCCCCATTGTCTAGCATGAGAATCTGACTTTGATGATAGACGGAGAAGGCTGGTTTTTCACATTTTTAAGAACATGCGCCTTCTTATGCATACTCCTACAAAGCTCCACAGCAAGAGGCTTTCTGTTTAAACTTCTGCTTTGGTTTTCAGATTCTTCTGGTTTTGCATCTGCTGACTACATCGAGGGTTGGGAAGGGGTTATTGTTGTTTTTTTTAAAGGCACAGAATGTAACGCGATCCAACAAGTCATCTCAAAGACACTCTCATCTGCACACAACTTGAAATGTGAAATCAGTGGATTTCTAATAAGGAGATGTATTTAGGAGGATCTGAGTGAGAGCTGGTGAAGGAATACAAAACCACAAGTCAAGATTCCTTCTAAAATCCCAGCTCTGACATCAGCTGCGCAGTGGAAAGCCATTGTACGTTACAGTGGGATTCATTTTGCTTAACTTTTGATCCAAGCAAAGCTTGTCAGCTGGGTTTCCTCTGCAGCATCGTAACACAGATGGTAGGCTAGGCAAAATGAACTGCTCTTTGGAAGTGCCGTGAGAGCTGTGGCAGTGCCGTGAACTCACTGCTATGAGAAAGAAGCCTTGCTAACATGAGGCAGGTGCCTTCAACACTTACTTCAGGTCAGAAACCTCTCTTCAGGAAATGTTTTCAGAGCTGAATCCTACCCCTTGAGGTGTAGCTGTGCTGCTCTTGCAAGTAATGGCAGCTGGAGATGGTCTGTAAAGTTTAAGGCAAGTCCACACTTAAAGCTTTTAATGATAGATTAATATTCTTTACAGGCATGAGGTTATTTTTGACAGCACTTAGCCTGGCAAAAGTCCTAATATAAACAAAAATCGGCTGCCATAAAAAAGTAGAGTTTTGCCGTTGCTTTTTTCTGTTTTACTCGGGGAAACGAGTGTAGGTTCTTTGGGCTCCCCTTCCAAGTAAATGTCTCTTCACTACAGCAGAAAGTGGCACCTTCGTTGATGTGATGGGTAACCCAGGAGCACGTGAATCATGACCTGGAGGAAATGTTGCTCTGGGCTGCGGGGTAGGGAAATGACCGTACCTAGCATTGGGGTAGGCTCTCTTCTGCACAGGATTTCCTTTGCCTCATACACTCTTGACACGGTTCAGGTCACGCTCTCTTCCCTGCTCCATGAAATCTCAACTAAAATGCATCTGGGCAGTGGCTTCTAAATCAGGGAAGGGTGCTATATCTGGTGTATGGGTCACGGAGGAGAGAAGTCGTTGCGCTATTTTGCACAGTGGTGAAACACCTAGCAAGAGAGGAGTGGCAACAGTCATTAAACAAGTGTTACGCTTAGTGCAGGGGTTTTGAAAGGCCTGCTGCAAAAGCAATCTTCTCCTGATATATCCTAAATGGTATAAAAATGTCATCACCTTCTCTCACAGACACAAGGAAACACACAAAATCATTGTAGCCGACAGCCAGGAGTTTTAAATACGGAAGCGGGCAAGCTACACCAGCCCAACTTCTGTAGACTAGGCCTTCCTTTTCATCTCAGTATCTACATCTCCCTTCTGTGCATGACAGAACTTTATTTCACAGGGGTGCTGCAATGACTAGTTTATTATTGTTTACTAAATGTTTGCAAGATTAACTGCAATGTGTAAGAGATATTGTAGCCTGACACATGTGTGGCTTGGTTATGCGAGACAGGCCTGTGTTCTTCTATAAAGAACAAAACCCCATTGATGTTAGAAATTGCTCGTTACGAATTACGATTTTATATTTTTTACAAAACAGTTCTAGAGTAACGTGGAAAGTGTAACCTTTCCATGTTCTCTGGTTCTCCTTAGTCCTGACACATCAAAGCAGCGGCCATGGGGAGACATCTGTCACTAGTTAATGTCATGGTGATGGAGGTAGAACCTCCTCTTCTGTTTGGGCCAATGTGGTCAGCCCTTTGATGGATGTGTTCAGCCTTCATCCAGTTTGATCACCCTGTGCAGCCCCTTGTTCAGATCTGCGTGTGAACAAGAATGTCCTGACCTGAGATCCTTTTTAATACAGCAGGGATCCGTGATATAAACCATCAAAGGAAACCTTTGATCTTTTGACTATCTCTTAGTCATCTGCTGCACAATGCAAATAATAATGAAAACAAAGCTAAGGAGCAGAGCAGCTACATTAAAGAATCAGGCTTGTTGCCGGCAACGAAGCTAATCACTGAGGTTTTATCCTATCGTCAGACTCAAAAAGAAAGAGGGGGGGAGGGAAGAGAAAAAAAGAGGAGAAAAAAAAAGCCGTGCTCAGCAGTGAAACCTCTCTGCTAAACTGAAATATTCCAGGAACACTAGTTATTTTACGTCAGAGGAGTTTATGAGAGACACAAACATGCAGCCACTTTTTACAGTAGAATTTAACAAATAATCTTTATTCCAGTGTATATACTATTTTTTTTTCTAATTTGCACAGAAATATGTATGAACATTGCAATTTGAGTACCACTCAGTTTCAAATTAATTTAGTAATACTGGAGTCTTCACTGACTTCTCTCTATTTTATTTTTTCTCCCCTTTCTTCCCCCCCTCATAATAGGCCCTTGGGATGGAAAGCACGTTGATTCAGAAAGTGAATATGTCACCTTAGGAAAATAATATCTAAAAAATATGAATCTCTCTGCTGTATTTTCATTTGGTTTTGTAACATCTTCTGAGAACCATAAAACCTCAAACAACTGTGCGTGACAGTTGGAGCCTGAAGAAGCGTGTGTGTGCGTATGCACGTGTGTCTACACGTGTGCATGTTTTTCTGTCTGCATGTGCTTTTGTGAACATACTGAAGGTTACTTTCAAGCTCCAAAGCCAAGCATGTCTGTTTATGTACATTCTTTCTCCTACATTCCTCTTGCACATAGTTATTTAACTTAGGTGAAATTTTGATCTGACAAAAAGCCTTGAAGTTTTAAATCATTTATTTAGTAAGTGAACAGAAATAGCCTAGAAACACCGGCAATATTCCTCTTCTGTGTGTGCTATCAGTATCTCTGACCTCTGCTCAAACTGTCAGACTGTCTCAGAAGTTGAACATGTTCCACAGCTCCACTTTGCGGTGCTAAAATGGGTCACTCTTCTGTCAGGGTAACCAAGCTGCCACAGTGGGCCGAGTACATGAGTTATAGCTGTCAGACCAAATAATCTCCATCACCTTTGTGTTGGTCTAAGTGAAAGCTTAACTTAAATACCTGAACCTGTGTAAGAAGAAAGATTTCACAGATAAAGAGGCCAAATTAATTGAGAATATTGACTTCAGTGAACAGATATTATGGCAGCATTGTTAAATGCACAGTCTTACTTTCAGTTATTCTACACCTTTGCTAAATACCGAAGTTAAATGAAGTATAAGCTGTTCTGGGCACAGAGAGCTTTGTAAAAAAATTGAAGCTGGAAACCTCTAAGGATAAGCCATGATACAGGGCCACAAGCACATTAAGGCTGATGCAAAGAAACTTTCAAACAAGGTCAAAATTAGAGTGATGTGGACAGGTTCATATCAGGGCGAAGAAAATCACTTTTTGGGGAGCAAAAATTGCTGCGGGTCAGAATAAAAAGTAAAAACCACAAACTTTTATTGAATGAAAATTTTAGAACAACCTCCAAGAATAGAGGTAGCAAATGATGCAACATATTTGGCCAAGAGGAGAGCAACAGTAGACAGGAACCCTTGACAGGGTGTCAAGCCAACAGGTAAACAAGTTGCTCAAAAAGCCTGCCTGCATTTTTCAAGAGTTTATCTGGAGCCACCATACCCCCCGCAAGCTGTCTCCATCTTAACAAACCAAACTTCTTCCATAAAAAAACCTACTCCATAGGAAAACGTGCTATCAGCACCGACCTAAACTGATGAATGTTGCCTAGTTTCTTCAGAGAAACTCTCATGCCTACCCGTGCAAAGCCAGTGAGCTTAGTTTGCTCAGCCCATGTAGCTGGAGTTTCACGTCAGGCAGCAGTGCTCCCTCTAAGCAAATTTGACCATCCTTCAGCCAGAAGGATGGAGGATCCCTGGAGAATGGGATCTATGGAGAAGAAGGAAGATGTAGAAGAAAGAAGTTAAAAATATCCAGGGCGCTATCACGCTCAGGAAGTGGTGCGTTAGAGAGGAAGGCAAACAGAGTTGTTAGAAAAAGCAGCTCTAAACCTTTGATTTATAACATCTTTCCTGACACTCTAAAGAAGACAACAAGTGAGGGACACTACCTACTATTTTCTGCTCTGTTTTACACAAGAGATTCAGCATAGCAAAAATAACAGGCACCGGTGGACACTAAGAACAGGTATTTGCTGTAATTAGCATCAGAACAAACTAGCACTTTTACCTGCTAGTTATTCACAGACAAGTCCAGCCTAGCCCTGTGTAAGGTTTAGCAACTATCATGAAAAAAAAATAGCCTGGTAGGTGCCATTTCTAAAAGGCGTCTCCTTTAAATTATTGTTTTTCTTTCTTAAAAGATATGAGGGAGACTCTTTCGTGCGCAGAAAATTGAAGAGTAACTCTTCGGTTTGCTAGATTTGTCGGTGTTAGAAGAGACACGAGCAAGTTTACAGCTGGATGAACCTGGGCAGACACTGAAAAGTGTAGGTGCTCTAAATTTTTTACGGTGGCCCATCTCACAAAAGCCAGAGGAGTACAGAGGGGTTGACAGCACCATCATTTTTCTTAACTGTAGCTGAATTGGGAGGCCTTCAAAAGACTTATTGTTGTACCAGCGTTGAACCCTCAGACTGTATCCAGAGGACTTTAGATTGGTTTTATTTTCATATATGCATGCCTTCCTGATTTTGTTTTCCTGTCTTTTTTTAGCACTGTAGTTTTTAAGTAGCTATTGGCAAGGGAGTGGAAATTTTACTTAAATATGTCATTGGTGGTATTTGAAAGGAAAAAATAAAGATATTTTAAAAGACCTGCTTGGATAACAAAAGGATTTTTTTTTTTTTTTAATTAACATCCATGAGCTTTTTGTTGTCCCTTGTTCCTTTCTTTTTGAACTTAGGCAAAGAGATTTTTTTTGTTGTGTTTACTCTTACTAGCCTTGTGCCTCTTTGCTTTAATTTCTCTGTGTATTTTTAGCAAATCGCTGTCCGTACAATTAATGGAAAATCCCATTTTTACAGAGGTTTTTTAAAGTTATTGTTTCAATTGTGTTACGACACAAAGATAGACCCTGTCCCAGGGAGCTTCCAGTGTGAGACTTAAACAAAATACAGCCACTAACTAAACAGACTCTGAATCTTTAAAAAAAAATAAAAAAAATAAAACATTGGTTGTCAGAAATAATATATAGAACTCTTTAATATGAAAAATTGCAAGTCTTCAACTGACCACATATCCTGCAGGAGTAATTATGTCATTTCAGAAGAAAATAAAACAGCCATGTTTTGTCAAATATAAGACATTTCACACACTATCAATTTTACAGATATAAATACCTAGGGGCATGCACAAACTCTATGATCACCAGTGGCAAATTGCCAAGTGAGGACAGATTCATTAAACATTAGAAGTATCAGGCACCCACCCAAACCCATAAATTAAAATTTTAAGCCTTGAACATTATGCCACTGCATACAAGTTAAATATGTTTGGAGACATTTTTATGCAGCCTAATTAGAACTGAATGGAAATCCCAGTTAATGTATGATGTAGCTCTTCCTTAGCGGAGTTTTCTTGGCTAAAATCAGTATTAAAAGAGTCATATTCCTTTCTGCAACTTGTTGCTACTAAAAGAAGCTGGTGGTAAACTGGCTCCAGAAGACGTTAGGAAACTGCCGCAACTGGATGGTTAAATCAACCCCAGTCTGTTTAGGCTAGCGGGGCTGCCGTAAACCTTTGTAATCTGCAGGCAGGCGGAGTGAGTTCTCAATGAATATTCTCAATAGCAGTGACTAATCTTCTTTGAAACTAGCTCTTGTCACCAGATGAAATTGTCAGCAGGCTCCTGCAGCTACTGTTTGAGCAGCCAGTCTCTATTTACAGTTTTAAAAAGCTACGTGCATCTCAGCAACCAGATACAATTAAACTTAGAGTTTAATCAGCACGGCAAGCTCAAGCCTCTTTTTCTCATCTCGCTTACTAGGTTACACCCACCCACAGCAGCTATCAGGAAAGACCTTTGTGCACTGGACAGAGCAAAGAGAATCGCTTGAAACACGAGCCGCTTAATTTGCCGTCTAAGGAAAGATTGTGCGGTTTGGTCTATAATCTTACTTACATTAGGGAGTTAAAAGATGAAAAGCAATAACGGATTGTTGCACTCGTGGAGTGGGAGAGATGTTCATTCCCTTCAGCTGAGCTCAGGCGTTATCCATGAGGTACTTGGTATTTTATCCAGCTCTAGATTCCTTACTCATCCTCGATTACCACTTTGCAGGGTCCCATTTCATAAGGAACTCACCAAGGGTTGCTCTCAGTTGTGGTCTTTTTCTCCTTTTAATCAGGGAATTGGTGTAACGGACAAAGATTCCTTAGCATTGTGTCAAATTGCTTCCTAGATTTAAAATTACAGAAATATACACATTTTTCTTTCTGTTTTTGAACAAAACTCGGTTTGAATGTTAAGTTCTGGCCAAAATAACTCAGTGCCCTAAACTTCAAGGCATTAAAAAAAAAAAATCTGTTCTCCATAATTTTGAAATATTATACAGAATTTTCATAATATTCCTTTCTGTACCACTGCATTTCGTGCAAACGATGAGTTTTATGCAAATGATGAGTTTCACAACAGGGATTCCTCTTGCTTATAGCTGGCAGGTAACTGTGCAGTTATGCAAACCACACCATAGGGCAGATGATAGCAATAAAGTTAGACCAAGCATGATTCAGTTATGGATAGCAGCTTCTACATGGTGGAGGACAGATTCCCTGCTCCCCTAATTGCAGCTCTTCCCAGAGAAAGGTCCCTAGTCCAGACTGGAGATGGAGGAGGAGATAAATGCAGTGCCAGTACAAGTGGGATGCTGGACAACAGCATGACCAAGAGTCACAATCTGGCTGCTTTTGCAACAACACCAGTGCTGATGCTGGGACTAACCCCAGGTTCCTCCCCATTTTTTTCCCTCCCTCTCCTGATAAGCCTGAACTTTAACTGAGCGAGTGCTAGGTAGTAACAATATTTTAGAAGTTACAAACAGTCTGAGCAATCGAGCGATGAGTGAAGTGCTCTTTTGGTCAACAGAGTCACGGAAGAGAGTGACAGTTACACAGTAATGAATTTGCAGCAATTCTGTTTGTCATCTTTGATTCTCTCTTCAGGGATAATGATGAAAGATAGTGGAGGTAGAGGACACAGGATGAATAATTGATTGTAAAGCATATTCACAAGTAGGGAACAGCAACCAAAAAAATCTCCGCTGACTGTTGCGAAGATCCTGCAGGGAATGCTGATTGTGGATCGTTGCTGTGAAGGACTGGATATTAGTGCCTTTCATGGTAAATTAAGGTTGGGTTACTTGGCATTAGCTCTGTTTGAAGTTCAAACAAAAGATAAAGGTCCCTTCAAAAATAACGCAAGGAATTATTTTTCTTTTCATGTTTTGTTTTATCAAATTAATAATGCTCATGTACTCCCCATTCGCCCTGTGGCTATGATTCATGTGTGTATATGCATAAATGAGAGATACAGGCTTTCAGAATTTACCACAAAAATTAAAACAGGAAGGCAGATGGCAGTCTTTTATTCCATCTGTATTTCACTTAATCAGCTACTCTTATCAGAACTGCTGCTTTGGAAATCAGTGGTTCTTATTATTTGTTCCTTGCAAACTAGAGACACACAAGCTGCTCTTTTGTGAATGTTCTTCTGGCTGACGCATATGCAATAGCTATCTATATGTAAGAAAAGTGAAAGAAAGTGAAATTACCTCAAAACTTTTAGCATGTATTAGCTAGGTTTAACAGAAATACTTTGCCTAAAGATAGACAAGTCTGGGCCTTAATTTTCCTCTATTTGAGCTGTTGTAAAGGAAACTGTCAGTGGAGTCACCCTGATGCAGGGAGTGAAGAACCAAATCTCTTTTGCATGAATTAGTAAAGTCTCAAATTAAATGAAGCTGGAGGGCGGGGGGGAGTGAGAGAGAGAGCAGCACTTATGTATCCATTCTTACCAGTCTGGTAGCTCGCTACTAAAAGAAAAGAAAAGAAAGAAAGAAAGAAAGGAGGGGGGAAAAAAAAAAACAAACCACAACCCAACCAACCCACAACTGAAAAAGAATGGCTGGCAGGCTGGACACTGTCACAGCGGATTTGTGGAGTTAATTTACCTATTTTGCAGGCATGTATTTTAATAAGATTTAATGAGCTGCTGAAAAGAGGAGTGCTGCTTTTTTTCAACTGATGGCAGTAAGATGAAAACAAGCGGCTTTTTAGAATGACGTTAACTAGCACTTTAAAAGTTAATAGAGCTCCTATGAATCTGTGTTGGCAGCACCTGGAAGAAGCAGGTGGGAATTCCACTGAGATAAATGGCAAGCCAGGGGCAGAACAAAATAATAAAATCTTATTTGCAAGATCTGGATACAACATCAGTCCTTCTGGCAAAATCTTTTTCAAAATCAGTGGAAGTCGTGTCTGCAGTGAAAGGTAAAAAAATATTTTGAAGAAAATCTGGGACTAGTAAAATTTTTATGGTATGTCAAATGCAGACAGTGCTTTTAGAAGAGTATTTTTAAATTTTCGTAACAAAAATTCAAATCACAAATGTAATAGGTGAAGGAACATGTAAGCCAACCACAAGAAACATCCACAACAATTGGAGCTCAGTGGCCCCGGGTGTTGGATAATGAGGTTTTCAGGATCGTATCAGTTCTCTGCGTTGTAGAGATCAAGAGAAAGAAAGCATGTGCATAAGCAACGAGTCCAAATTCAGCCCTGAAATGCTTACATACTTCCCTTCCCCCCCCCAATGACAGTGGGAAATGCACACCACTGTCCGCCAAGGGCTGAATTTTGGCCTCTTGCTTGCAATCCAAAACCATCATAAAGGTAGAAACTGCTTTGATTTCATATGTTCCTTCTGAGACTTGTTTTGCAGTGTGCTGAAACACAAAGGCTCTGCTTTTCTGGTTTGGCTGAGCTCCTTAAAGGGCAGCATCCAAAGGGAGTGATAGCAGCAGCGGTGGTTTTCAGTCCCACGTATAAACCCATCGGGCCTGATGCCAGCTGAGGCACTGTATGCCCGGAGGACAAGTAGACGATAAGTAAATCTTTTGACTCCATCCCGCAGGTTGTTCTCATCAATGTGGCAAATGAAATGTGGCCTGGAGATGTCTACGGAGGGGTGTCGGAAAACCTAGGTGAAAAACTGTAGTCAGTGGAAAGTTATCTGGGGAGCTCCAGAGAGATCTTGTACCGTGTAATGTTTACATTAATGACCTTGGTGATGGAGGAGGAGAATACATTTCTTGAATTTGCAGATGACAATATGGGAGGGACTGCAAGTGTGCTGAAGGACAGGATTAGAATTTAAAGTGATCATATAGAAATGAGCTGAAAATATATAGGATGCATTTCAACAACAACAAGTACCAGAAACTACACTTGGCAATAATCAACTGCAGGCTTGAGGAATGGGAATGAATTAGCCAGACGGCAATTCTGCAGAGAAAAGCTTGCGTATGGTATACTGGATCCAGGCTGAACACAATGCCAGCAATATGATGGTTAAACAACACAAAATGCCATACTGGGATGTGTAACCAGGAGTAGAGATTGACTGATGTGTGAAGTAAATCTTCTGCTCTATTACTTCCAGGACTTATAAATCTTTAGATCAGGGTTTGAGTGTTGTCCTGGGTACTGTAGTTTGGGGTATTGGGGGAAGCAGGGGAGAGCAGAGGGTACGACCAAAGGTTTGAGAGACACGGCCTACAAAAACCATAACTCATCTCTGGTAATTTAGTCTGAAAAAAGGGGAGACTGAAGGAGGAGCATGGTGCTATAAGTACATAAAAGAGCTAAAAGGAGGAAAAGAATGCTCTGTTCTTCATTTGCATGCTGGGTAAGATAAACTGGAGCAAGTAATGTGCAGCTAAAATATTCTTCACTTTCTAACAACAGAGAAAATTAAGACCTAGACTAGATTACCTGCATGGTTGTAGAGACTTTCAAGAATAGTCTTGACAAACATGTACCAAGAAGAACAGGGATGCAGCCGACCAGCCTTGGGCAAGGGATGAACTGGGTGACCTTCCAGCTCCTGGTCCTGCCTCCGGGAAACGCTCTGTGATTCACAGCCCACTGCCGACAGTCTGGAGGGGCTGTTACAGAGCACGGCCCCCCTCCAGCCCTTGCCCAGCCCTACAGAGGCTGATACAGACTTACTTGGCAGGAGAACGTGTGTCATCAGGCAGGTTGTGGCTTCTCCAAGCTGCTAGGAAATGGACGGCAGTCAGCCAAAAATGCTGGTAAGGTAACAAAGAGCCTGAAAGTAGAAGAATTCAGATGACTGTGTATAGGGTGAGGTGCGAGGTTCAGATGTTGAGCCAAGCTTTGCTCTGTCTCTTTCAGTCTGCCTTATCTTCTTTTTTTTTTTTTTTTCAGTTTGTGCACTCTACCTCTTTTATCCCTTAGGAGAAATTAATTTTGAATGTTTTTGCGAACAAATAAAGATCAGTGGCTTGTGGTTTTTCATAATGCATCGCTTTGTGGTATGTCTTTGTCTGCACATCACAAATTCCAGTAGATAAGAAAACTGAATAAATATTTCATGTATCACAGAAAAGAGCTAATTAGCTGGATTGATATAAGTTGTTCTGTGACCCATGAAAATATGTTAGTCATAATGCTGTTCTTGATAAACTCCATGCAAACTCATTCAGACATACTGTCAAGCTAGGAAAGGGAAACGTGAAAAGCAAGGAGAGGCACTCAAGGTAATAGTGAAAGAAAAGTCAGAAGGAAGATTTTTGTCTTAAAGCTATCCCACAATGTCTAACTCGGTTCTCCCGAAAGCTGCTGACGGCACCATAGCCTAAGTGGGTAAATGGCCTCCCGGAGTTATGAAACTAGAGTGGTGTGATTTGTTCTGCAGAGGGTGGAGTAAGAATGAGGGCAAGGCTTGAGGTGTGGTTTTTAAATGGTGCACTTAAGGTCATGGACCGGCTGGCTCCAGTCAGATTATTGCCCTTCTGTCTGCAGACAAACCTCTTACTAGTATACCCCGCCTTTAGAAACTGCACGGAGGGAAACCCGGCCATCTCCAGGATGATGTGTAAGATTCAGCTACCCCCTTTACAAGAGAGGGCTCAGAATTTTGGTCTCAGAATATGATTCTTTATATATGATTCTTTTCTGAGGTGACAGAAGTGAGGACTTCTCTGTAATTGAGAGGTGAAGAGTGGAAATATGTTTTTAGAAGAAGAGGGGTGTGTAAACGTTCCCTTAAGAACATCTCTGTGAGTATGCCTGCACATTTGTGTATTCCCCTTCATTTAGCAACCAGCAAAGTCGGGCTATGCACGACATTTCCATACTGGAAATCTCCCTTTAAGGCCAAGCAATCTGCCCTTCTCCTCCTGTGCAGTCAGGCTTCGAGGCAGGGCAGGGAGCAGGGACAAACTGTGCTCCCTTGGAAAGCTTCTGGTAGGTTGCCTCTCTGGGGCATCCCCTGCAGAGTCAAAACCTGCTCCTTCATGAGCTTCTCCTTGGAAACTGAAACACCTCAGGGACACAACAGTGTCCCAAATTTGTAAGTAAGCAACATAAGACACTACCTTCTCCCTTTATTGCCTCAAGCAGAGACTGTGTCTTGGCAATGAGATCCCTGTAAAGGAAGTCCTGTCCATGCTCCTGTCCATCCTTTCAAAAGCGTATGTCGGGCTCTGGCAGAGCTGGTGTCTCCTCTACAGATTGACAGATCCCGTAAGTGTAGTGTGCTAGTTGTGACCACAAGACTCCTTCAACCTTCTTAACCACTGAGTTATATTAGCCAGCTGGGGGAGTTTCACTGAGGGCAAATGCCGGGGGCTGCCCTTGGGCCACAACAACCCCCAGCAGGGCTACAGGCCTGGGGAGGAGTGGCTGGAGAGCTGCCGGTCAGAGAGGGACTGGGGGGGCTGAGAATGAGCCAGAGTGTGCCGAGGGGGCCAAGAAGGCCAATGGCATCCTGGCTTGTGTCAGCACTGGCGTGGCCAGCAGGGACAGGGAAGGGATCTGAGCCCTGGGCTCGGCACTGGGGAGGCCGCCCCTCGATTCCTGTGTTCAGTTTTGGGCCCCTCACCCCAAAAAGGCCATTGAATGACTCGAGCGTGGCCAGAGAAGGGCAACGGAGCTGGGGCAGAGTCTGGAGCACAGGTCTGCTGGGGAGCGGCTGGGGGAACTGGGGGGGTTCAGTCTGGAGAAGAGGAGGCTGAGGGGAGACCTCCTGGCCCTCTGCAACTCCCTGCCAGGAGGGGGCAGAGAGGGGGGATGAGTCTCTGGAGCCAAGGAGCCAGCGCCAGGCCCCGAGGGAATGGCCTCAAGCTGCCCAGGGCAGGGTCAGGCTGGCTCTGAGGAAGGATTTCTGTGCAGAAGGGGCTGTTGGGCGTTGGAATGGGCTGCCCAGGGCAGGGGGGAGTCCCCGGGATCCCTGGAGGGGTTGAAGAGTCGGGCTGAGCCAGTGATGAGATTCCTGGTGTAGTTGGGAACGGTCAGTGCTAGGTGAACGGTTGGACTAGATGATCTTCAAGGTCTTTTCCAACCTAGACAATTCTGTGTTTCTGTGATATCCCCACATCTCATTTCTATGAAAAACATTCTTTTACTGTGCATTTTAAGGTAATCTGAGTGAGTTGGTAATGTCTTGAGGTTGTATTTAGAGGTTCTGCTTCTGTTAATCAGAGTGACAGATGGGGTAACATCACATGCCAACAATAAATGTAGTTTCTGGATGTCATTTGCTTTAAAACATTTGTTTGCACATGCAGGTATACAAGTACACAAAGAAAAATCTCTTTAAAACTTTTGGACTGGAGCTTTTCCTGTTTCAGTTTAAAAGGTGACAGTCATAGAGGAAAAAGATTTGAGCAGATAGAGAGCAGGAATTAAATCCTCTAACTTTTTTTCTGTGATGTCTACTAGAGTTTTGTCTTCCATAGGGTTAGGTTTCTCAGTCTCCTTTTAGATCCAGTGTCTACATAAGACATACAGTATTGCAAAGTAGGTCATATCAGGAGGAATAAAACTGGCAGCTTCACATGAAAAGAAGCCCTTTATAATGCTAGAATCTGTTTTTAAGGTGCTGTTCAGCATGTAGAGGAGTTTCTCTTCATTCTAGGCAGTGAAATTCAACAGCCAGCCAGGCCAGACATCTGACATTCACACGTTTGGCTCCTGCTTCGTGCAGGTAGGTGCACAAGGCCATGCCTTGCCCCTGCACTGCAGCATCATCCCCTCCTCGTGGCCCGACACAGCGGGTGTGGTGGCTGCCAGCTTTGCCTACCTCCTTGGTGGATGCTGTCATCCCCAGGCACACCTGGTGCTACAGCGCTCCTCACCATCCGACTCACCCAGAAGTGCCTCGCTCACTCCTCGGGTTGGGGTCCTGCCTTGCAGGGACCCAGAAACCTGCTGGGGCCTGCCTGGGCGGCAGAGGACCAGAAAGGAAAGGCTCTCCCACGTCAGAGCTACACCAAACGGGAGGTAAAGCGTGACAGAGGGAGAGGGTGCAGCAGGCTGGAGGATGAGACCAGGGCTGTGGCTCCCAGTTACACCACAGTGCATCTCCCTCGGAGAGCCTGTTCCCCACCGGCGGAGCAGAGGGGATCCTGGCCTGAAGCTGCTCTTCTCAGATGCTGCTGAAATGACCTCAAATTTGGGATTCAGAGTTGCTAAGGACACTGAGTTGGTGTCTGTAACGAATTTTGGAACAATTCTGGGCTGTGATTTTTACATTCATTTAACGGCTCTGGGCAGTGGACTATTAATGTTTTTCAGCAAAGACATGCCTCAGGCTCCTTGGCAAATCCTGGCTGTAAGAGCAAGTGCAGTAACCTGCAGAAGGCTATAAACTGTGTCTTGGCCGTGCCACATGTTTTATTTCCATTTGAATTTCCCCTACCCCTGTATTCTTATAATTTCACCCTGTCTTTTGAGCACATACAAAAAAAACCCAAAAAACAACCCAAAACCAAAACAGTGTTGCTCCAAGGAAAGCAGTGATTAGACTGGGACTGATTGGAGGGGAAGTAGATTCCAGAGAGTAGAGGTTTATTTTCAATTTAATTTGATATTCACATTCACCAGCACACAAATTTTCCCCCCAAAATGTACCTTTGGAGGAAACACTAGTCAGCATTTCCCTAATTCAGGGAAGAGTTCAGCTTGATGTACATAACAGTTTCCACTCGCCGCTGGTTCTGGATAGCGTCATGTTTTAGAAGACACCTCATACCACTTGCTTGTCCTTTAAAGAGTGTTACTCAGATGAAAGTGAAGTCCAAAGAACACTTAATTAATAACAATAATTGGCTAATGAATACAAATGTGTAATGAATGATGCAATAAATGGGTTTAATTACAGTCACAGTTAAATACAGTGTCAGCACCTTTCTGTGGAACATGGCCAACCCACAAGAGTTTTGAAATCACAAACTCCAGACCAAAATTTTCACACTGCTTGTTTCAGATGCTTTTTTTTTTTTTTTTTTTTTTTTTTTTTTTTTTTTTTGGGGGGGGACGGGGACACACACACCAAAGCTCAAACGCTCAAGAGCACTTTTTTGCTGAACAAGGGTGCTCTGAGATTTTTAAGTTAGGTACCAGCATCGTATCCTGAGCTTAGCATTCCAAAAGGAAGGGTCACCAGATCACCTTTGGGAATCCCATGCATATGTTGAAGCAGGTGCCCAGCCTACTGGACTGTGAGTGTGGGTTGTTTTGGTTTGGTTTGGTTTGTTTTAACAGGCATGGACATGTTGAGAGACCTCTTTAAGTTTGTAAGACACATCCATCCCATTTTAAGCAGCTGCAGAGTTACAAAGAATGAGTGCCTGTGTTTGGTAGGTTAAAAACTCTGCCTGTGGTTAATTCATGCCTCAGAGCTCAGAGCTTTAAAAGTGCTGGGTGGATCGTTGTGGTTTTTCAAAATTAAGGTGTTTCATTCCCCATAGTTTCTCCTTCTTTGTGTGTCATCATTTTCAAAGCTTTTATGGCAGGCTTAAATTTAGACTCCTTGTGGCTTTGCTGGGGCACCACCTTTACCCTATGTGGTCACAATTTTGTGCTTCCTGTCTCGAAAAGATGGTGCCAAGATGGGTGGGGAGCTTCTCAGTGAGGTAACCAAGGATGGGCAAAATAGCATCACATATCATTTATTTTCCAATTTGAAGGCAAGCAGATAGGCAAGAAGTACGCTTAGGTAGCTAACTTCACTCAGAAAGAATGGGCCAGAGTTAAGTGAAGGCAGATGTATTTCATGGTCCCAGTGCTAATTTCATGTGTTGAGGAGAGTACTCAGGGATGTATGGGTGTATAGATTAGTGAGACGGATGGATGGATGGATGGATGGATGGATGGATGGATGGATGGATGGATGGATGGATGGATGGATGGTTAACATACCAATTATTTCCTTAGAACTTTAATTGCACTGTCTGACATGTAATCATATTTGTAGGCCACCAACATTTTCCAACCCCAGTATCTAAAGTTGGCTTTCTAATTTTATATCAAGGTTGCTAATGAAGGAGGCTTGAGCTTTTTAAAAAATCAGTAGGAACTGCTGCCTGGTCAGCCCTTTTGGAAAGCAAACCATTTCTACAGGCAGACAACTATGAGTAGTTAATTTAGGAATCAAGCTTTTTCTGCTGTGAAGAATAATATCTGGTTTGACTGTAGATAGATGATGCACATCATACATTTCTGTGAAGTCCTAGCCCTGAAAATGTGTTTCCTAGCAAAAGATCAGGGACAAAATTGTTCTGTGAAGCAGCAAACCACTTTTCAGCCATAACAATCATACAGTTTATTTCATGCTATGGAACAAATTCTACTTAAACTGCAAAATATTTTTTTTTTTTTTTTCCCCAATGGTTCTGTGCTTCCTTAAATGCTGTATTGCACAGAGGGAGGGTCTGAAAGGTAAGAACACTTTTTTTCTTTGATTTTCTTTGGGCTATCATCCTGTATTTTCACCATTAGAAATGCCATGGATCTCCAGAATGATCAGCATTTATTTACCCCGGAGGCCTGTCAACAGCCTCTGGAAGGCCAGGATGGGCAATGCGAAGTCTTTTACAGATAAGAGGGAATTTAGAGTTCTTCTCTGAATAGGTCTCTCCTTAAATATCCATTTAGTTTTGGAGTTTACAAGATTTTAAAAAACAAGCGAAGAAAAAAATGTGATTAAAAATGGCCTGTGTTCTAAAATGGTCCCTTATTTTTTATGTCCAGTGCCTTTTCAGTTGTCACGCAGGACAAGAGATTCTCATCTCCATCGTAAAGGAGTAGATGTGACATGATTTTACAGCGCTCTGAGGTTTGAAAGCCTGAAAATTGATTTGTATTATTGCTGATTTTGTAGGGCAAAGCTCTGCCTGCATTAGCCATGCAAAACTATGGAAGGAAGAGGGGTTTGCAGTACAAATTACTTAAATGAAAAACAGAAGGAAGATACACTGTATTGTCTTTCCAGATACAATTACCTTGTTGACATGAATTCAATTCAGGAAAGTGCATTATTAATAAAAACCTACCATGAATATGAAGCAGATGTCCTAATCTGATACAACTGTAACCCGGAAAGAGAGGTTGCACTGAAGTGATTCAGTGGTAAATGAGGTAAGAGGTAGAATAAAATATATAGCAGTTAAGAGGCAAGCCCGTTGGCTCAGGCTTTGAGACCTGTACTGTTACCCAAATATAAAATCTTAGTCTCATGATTGATAAAATCTTATTATTCTCCTCTCTGGAACTCTCCATTGGTGTGCTCTTGTGTTCTGTAGCAAGTCCCTTTTTATTGGACTCTTTGGCCCTTGCCAAAGGCCTCTTCAAAATCAGAGGGAAACAAAAAAAAACAAAAAAAACCCAACAAACCAAACCACCTGTAAACCTTTTTAGCAGTGACTTTTGGGTTGAGAGGAAGCTACTTTGCAATAAAAACTGCTGCTGGATAAAGTTTATTTCTTTTGAGAGCTCCACAGATAGCAGTCTATATAATAGAAGTACTATGAACACCCATTATCAAAATGGCAAATGAAGCTCAAAATACGTACAAAGAAGTAAGAAATTCCAGTATCAAGCTTTTGAAGGTGATCAAGTATTTGGGGCGCATTTGGTTTTAGTGATTCTACTCAAGACTTCCTTATGCTCCTGTTTTTCAGCACCTGCCAGTCAACCCCTCCCCACCACCTGAAAACGACCGAAACCAATACAGACCTTTTATAAAATCAAATACACAGAAGTTTAAGTTACTTTGGAAGCTGTGGCTGTAATTTCCAGCATTTTGTGGGCTGCGGTATTTGTTTCTGCTCTTTGTCTGTCTGCTTAGACTGCAAGACCCTTGGAGAAAATAGCATGTTCTCCTTAGTGCTTTATACAATACCTTGCACAACGTTAGTTCATAAACAAGCATGCAAACAAAGGAATAAATTCCATTTAAAACGTGTAGAATACTTGAGGCTCTAAATACCTTTTTAATGGGGTAGTGGTTATAGAAGTTTTACAATGCATGTTGGTCATCTGCAAAATAAGAAAACATAGGACACATTTTGGATTCATTTTGTGGCTCTGATCCATGCTTCTTTCATTAAAGCTCATTCCCTCCCCAGCCGTCTCTTGCATGAGAAAGAGACAGGGCAACCTGGAGGATTGAAGAATAACAAAATCTAAAGGGAGTTTGAGAGATGGTGGAAAGAATAAACAGACTCAAATGTCAGGTTCTGCCAAGAAGACACCTGGAACAAATGTATTTTTCTATTATTGTATGCTAAGTGGGTTCACCCCAAGAGTTGCTCGGGATTTAATAGTGGCATTTCTTGAGGAACAGGTTTGAAATGAGCTTAATCACAACCAAGTGATACTTTGCTAATTTTGTAAAGGCAGATAATTATTGAACATTTCCGTGGGCATTTGAAGGGGTGGGGTTTTAGAGGGACTTGGAGGGTGGGGATTTTTTTTTTTCAGTTTAGAAAAGAATGAGCGAAAGCTTGTGTGCCAGATGTTTCTTCTCAGATTACAGCAGCCTGCTTGGTCTACATGTACAAAATGGGAATAGGCCTGTTGCAGTACCAGGTGTTATATCTAATATATAGCATTACTGTTACTGTTGTTTATACAGTAGTCCTCTAGCTGGGTCTCAGGCATGCCACAGGCTTACACTGCCATGCTTAATATCTACAGGAGTGACTATGAGAGGGCTCTGAAACAACGTCCTCTCTGTATTAGAGAAAACTCTGCTTTAAGCTACATCATCAGGGAGGCACTTAGGCCTCGAGGTAGTCCAGCAACTGAAACTTTTGCGAGCCTGGATCTCAGTTGCTGTGTAGAAACCTCCATTGAGTGCTACAATAAATGGCTTAAGGTAAAGAAATTGCACGGGTCATCGAATGTGGGGTAGCTTTACTGTGTGACTTAACATAGGTACTTCAGAGCTGTCTAACGTTTAAAAGTAGGAAAATCACAAACAAGGAAAGGAAGAAATTCAACAGAGCATCTATAAGCAAGCCAGACTGAAAATAGGGAAAACACAAACAAGGGAGGAAGAAATTCAACAGAACATCAACAGCAAGCAAGCCAGACTGGTTTTCTTTATTCTTTACACTCCCGTCATTACACCTACAAAATGACATTCTGAACGCTCACATACCAATGTTCGTGTACAGAACTACCATTCCAAGTGTTTAAAACCCATGAACTGGACTGCATTTTTATATAATCTCCGCTTATCTTTTAAGCCGCATCCAGACTTTCAAACGTTACCCAACAGTGAGCATCTCCTGCTTGTTGTCAGCGTTTGCAAAGAGCTCAGCATTTACTCAAGCGCCTACACTGGAGTTGCACTGTCTTGAAAAATTCAGTCATCAGCATGGATGCTTAATGGATGCTTTGGTCTTGAAACTACAGCTGGTGCTGCTTCAGAAAGTCTGCGTCCGGTGCTGTGACAATAGGTAGCTTTTAAATTCAGAAGCAGAGTTTTCCCAGGCCAAACATTTTTACGGACACTTGTTTTATCTTGTCAGTGCTTGTTCACACGGTACGCTATTTATGAAGCATAAGATAACATCAACCCTATAAACATATATTTCATTTGTAGGAGTGGTTTATTTTCCATGAATACATTCATATGTGCCATCTAGCTAAAGAAAGCAAGTTGTACATAACTAATCAGTGTTAAAGAAACAGCTTTATTCCATAACTTGAGAAGAAAACAGCTGAGCCATTACCAGTTTTGAGGGGGAAAAAAACACCCATTTTTTTTTCTGCAATATGACTAAATATCCTTTTCTTTTTTTCC
Source organism: Athene cunicularia (assembly GCF_003259725.1). Taxonomy (NCBI): domain Eukaryota; kingdom Metazoa; phylum Chordata; class Aves; order Strigiformes; family Strigidae; genus Athene; species Athene cunicularia. The sequence goes on from NW_020799092.1 coordinate 25,106,856, forward strand.
CCTTGCTCATCCTTCATACCCAAGTTAGAAGGTATTGTACAGACTTTTAAATCTCTGTGTTCTCCCATTTTGAGGAACATAAGCCATTCTTTTAACTACAGGATATCCTTAAGGGGGAAAAATGATCCAGATTTACTAAGATATACCAGACTTTATTAATACAGATTGCAAGTGAGCAGTATCTGGGCAGAAGAAATGGAGAAAATAGAAATAATTGGGTTGTTGCTGCCTCTGAATAAAAGACAGATGCTTAAATATGGAATTATGAGCCTACCTGTAAGAACCTACTTCTAGGGAGGAAAAAAAAAAATCCATCTCAATTTTTGCAGATTATTTACTCATAAGAATTGTTATTACAAGTTTCCCATTAACATGTTGATGTTATTGGTTGAAGTTCATATTCATCCATACAGCCTCATTTTTTCTGTGAAGGTAAAGGAGTTTATCTCTGAATGGCTAAGACAGAGAGACCATTTTTACTGTTTCTGATGAGTTAGCTTAATTATGCTCCAAAAGAACATGAGGATGGCAGTTCTAAATCAGATGAAAGGTCCAACTAGGCCACTACCCTGCCTCCAAAAGGGTCCAGTAACCGATGCTGGGAGAAGAGTGTCAGTGCATGACAAACCCATAGTGCTATCCCCCACCAGTGTTTTTCCAGCCTCCAGCAATGTGTCCCAGGGAACTTCCCAAGAAACACGTGCTACCTTTGTATTAAATGCCAAAAGCTCTTGCTGGACCTGTCTTTCATGTCTTTGTCCAATCACTTTTTCAACCTCTGCTAACTTGGGGCATCGAGAGTCACTTGTGGCAATGGGTCCCACAGTCTAACGGTGTGCCAGTCTAACTGGGGTGCCCTTTCTGTGCTGCAAACTGATTATTTCATTTCATGCCCCCTTCCTCTTGCATCATGGTAGGCAGTGGACAGTCCTTCTCAAAGGCAGCAGGTTGAAGGAGTAGTGGTCACAGACCTGCCAATTCTTGCTCAGCTCTTCAACCACCATCACATCTCATAAAAGAAGGAGTCCCCCAAACCTGATTTGGGTTTGCAAAGATAGATGATGACTCCTGCTCGGGTTTTGAGGTGATCATCATGAGGAGTCAGACCTGGAGTGTGCATCCTGCCAGAATGGGTCCCTGCCTTGACAGTCTGGGCAATTTTGAATGTCATCCTAGCACCAGGGCCCGCATGGCCTCCATTCAGACAGGGAAAGGGACTGTGCTCAGATAAGTAGTACTGCTGTTCTTCATCAATACACTGAGCTGTAACCCAGCACTCAGCTCCCACCCATCCTGCTAATCAAAGAACTTGTAATTCTTAAGTTCCTATGTGAATCTGGGCATTAATCTTTTTACACTTTTTCTTAATGCAAGTATAAATATCCCTGGCAGAAATCCTTGCCGTTCTTCTGTATGGACAAAATTTTACTGAGCTGTTCTCTTCTGTAGTGCTACAATATTCAGCCTCACTGATGCATATCATTTACTTGCGCACATGTTACTGTATGTCATATGAAGACAGACATCATGTGAGCCCTGCTTAAGGACTACTGATGCTTTTATTAACCCAGATGATCCATTAAAGCACCAAATTTTCATAAGAAATCAGCATCCAGGAGTTCCCTCGAAGACTGTTGTAGTGATGAAGGGCCTGATTTTCATAAAGGCTCACTTAACACCTCTGTCTGGAGGGGCCAGAGTGTCATAGGTGCTCTCTACTCAGCTCTTTCCAGTGCTCTGTATCCATCTGAAGAGAAGACCTGGGAGGTACAGGGCAATTCTGGAAACCCAACTGTTTTCAGTTCCTTTGTGGAAGTCAGCTCTTTGACAGTTTGCCCATGGTTTGAAAAAATGGCAATGACAGTGCTTTTTTTAGTATTTTTAATGCTTGAAGTTCTGACTAAAATAATAGGAGCTAAATATCCCTAAAAATGCATTTCTGTATTTAAATTCTTAAAAAATATATTAAATAACATAACTTTAAGTATTATGTGTTCTACAAGAACTACATTCTCAACTATTATAAGGGTAAGCTCTGCTTCAAAAGTGTTTCCCTCTCTTCTTGTGGTTCAGCACATAATCGCATGAACATAAGAAAGGGTGCGAGACCAAGTGGGACTCAGGTCACCATCCATCATTAATAAATCTGTGTGTTTGTTCCACTTTGAATTCCTCTCTTTTAAGCATGGGTGAACAGCACAGGGCAAGGTTTTCCGGAAAAAGTTGTCCCTACCCTCTACAGAGATATGAACACTTTCCTGTTTTGAGGGGAAATAGTTATCATGGGATTACAGCAATCTTTTTCATCGCTGTCTCACACTGTGGCTCCCAGTCATGCTGTATTGACCAGTATTTTCAAGCTTCCCTGAGTTTTTTTTTACCTGAACTTTTCCAACTGGAGAGCTCCCAGCTTTTTCCAGAAACTGTTATCATTAGTTCATAAGTGCATGACCTGTTACACTTCTTTTATTCTAATAGTTCAGTTCTTCATGTATGACAGTTTGATCCTTTGCTGTACTGGCAATATCCCAAATTCTCATCAAAAAGTTTGATTAATGCGTTCCTGTGCATTTCTATTACTGTGCCAAGACCATTCATGAAAAGAGTTGAGGAGATCCGTCCAAAAGCTAATCCTTTCACTAGAGCACAGTAATGTTTTTGCTTTCACCTCCGATGTGGTAATCCCTATTGTGTGTTTGTGACAAAGATGCATCTTTCCTCCTCGCATAACTCTCGAGGCTGTCTGCGTTTTTCGGTACTTGTGGGCCTGGTTGATAATTTCCATGGCCCCACCTGGAGAGAAACCTGAATTGATGAAAGCCCCTCAGGACAGATCAGCAGTCAGAATGACCTTGCAGCAGGCCAGATAACTTTTTTTTTCTGTAGATTTATGTTCCCTGGTCATTTGGTAAAGACTCAGAGTTCTCAACGTGAGAAACCATCTTGGCAAGGTCTTTGTCTGTCAGGGAACAACTGTTCATGGGCCTTGAAAACTGCCGCAGAACAAGTGTCACTGTCTCTGTGTGTCTCTGCCTGTGCTTGTCCAGCTCTTCTGTGCTTCTCCTCCTCCTCCCTGCTCTCTCCTTAAGTAACTTGTCTTTCAGGTGACTCCTTTCATTTGTACTCTAGGGATACACTGTTGAAAGTTAATGTCAAATGGATGGTGCTGCCTTTGTCTCTGAAGAAAAGTCTTTTCTATCAGGTAACGGGCTATTCAGTCCTGAAGGTTTGTCCCACTCCAAGTAAAACAAAGACATTCAAATTTCTCCAGACTTCTTGTCTCTCAGTCCAAGACAGGACTTTAACCCGTTCCTGTGTTCAGTACGCCACACTGAAAGGCAGAAACCCAGCAAGCATGCAAACTCAGAAAATACCTTTCATGTTCTTTATGCTGTCCAAATCTATCCTACATTTCCCCTCCTGCCTTTGGCACTGCAGCCGATGCCGTTGTACTTACTGAAAATTATGGCCAAGTTTTTGTTCTGTTTTATCGTATGCCTACTTTATTTTTAAGCACAGATGTTTTATACTTATTTTCCCTTTTCTCTTTTTATGATTGAGGAGCCCTTTGCCATTTGTTTTAAGGCAATTGAATTTTCTGAAATAAATTGACTGGGAAATTTTCACAATAGCCCTACAATTCTCCAGTTGTAAAGATACCGTTTTTCTCTGACAGCTCTTTTATGAAGATGGATCCTTTTCTCCATATTAGGATCATCTCTTATTATTTTTGCTATCCTGTTTTAAGATAGGGTTTGCTGTAATATCCTTCTCCAAACACCAGTTTAACACAAGTTCCGGATAACTTCGTGTACCTTAATTAAAGATAGTTTAGGTTTCCTCCACATTCAAATCCTAGAAATTCTGAGACAAGTTTGTGTCAGTGTTCCCCTAGGTTCATTGAAGTTTTTCCTTCATTATAGTTTTAGTTTGCTTTTGCTTATCCTAAATTTAAAGTGGATTGAATTATGAGCATTCACGCTAAGGTTACTCCTCTGAACAGTTTGTCTTTAATTTCCTCAAGTAGCCACCAAAACCCAATCCAAGGTAACACCTCCTTTTGCTGATTCCACAAGAGTAGCAGTGAAAAAAGCCTGTCAGGTACCCCGATAGAAAACTCTGGTCTCTAACATTGTTGGTAGAATTTGTTCATTATTTCTGGAAAGTTACGGTATCTCAACATAGTACAATGCTCAGGAATGTTTCTGCCTCTACTAGCATTACATAGATCTTTCTTCATAGCAAAAAGTGATTCCAGCCTGTAGCCCCGTTTTTTTCCCATTTGAAATCACGGTGACCAGATAGAGTTTTGTTTCTGTTTATCCGTGTTGTCTCTCTGTTAAGGTACAGGGTTACCTATGGCCTTTATCGTTACTTGCGTTTTCGTGGAACCACGAGTACTTCCAGCAGCTGTGTTTTGATCTAAACCCCTATTTCAACCATAGTTAGACCAGGTCTGGGTTATTCCTGCAATGATATGTTTGATGTCCTGCACCAGATGTTCTGGTTTCTTCATTTCAAGACACATCCTGCCCTTTCTGTACAAAATTTCCTTTATACTTCCCATTGACTGTACCGATGACTATCATCTGACTAGCTGCTGTTCTCATCCTTAGGTTCTCTTCATCTATTCTCCCTTGTTCTTTCAGCCACTGTAATACCATTTATCGTGTGCTCTGTGGACTAGGACCAGGCACGGGGACCACATATATCTCCCTCAGCCCTTGCTCCTTGATTTATAATATAAAGCTTTTCTTTTCCACGGTCACAGAAGGTCAATTCCTCTTTCCTGACCCCCTTTCCTGTACAGTCTCTTAAGAAACCCGTCTTGAAAAAAAAGGGATTTTTTTTGTCTGTTATAATCCCAAGAGTAGTCCATCCAGACCCGAGCCTGCTGGGGTCAAAAAGGGAAGTAGGTAGCAGTGCACTTGAATGAGCATAACTTATTATTTAAAACAAACTTCTTTGAAAGGAGTTATACTGAATTAAGATATAATCTTCTTGTTTGTTTGTAAACAAGCTGTTTAGATCATTTTACAAATCCATGGTGGCCGCTGATTCTGTATAAAGGATTATGCAGTTTGTCTTTGTTTTTTTTGGAAGAGTCCTTCACTTAATTAGACTGATCTTCAATAATTTGAGGTATGGACAGCTAAACAAGCTGCCACACGTGCACAGCAGTTACTGTACTGCTGCAAGTTCACACCTGAATTTACCTTATAGTAACAGGCCTATCCATCTTAACTCTTAGTGCAATATTCCACGTTTCAATGCACATCCTGGGAAGATATCAAATAGTCTTGGATTCTTGGAGCTATAGGAATACAGCTAGACAAATATTCATAATAATTTTAACATGGAATTATGTAGCAAGTTGGCTGACTGCCATTGGTGTCTCATTGAGATGTGCCCTTAATACTTTAATGTAGAGTTTTAACAGACTGTATTGTGGGTAAAATGGTAACAAACTCATCTGGAGACCTGAGAAAATCTTAGTGTCACATCTCTTTGCCCTGTCCTTCCTTGGAGACATAAGATCTATGATCCTTACTTGAAACTGCAGGTTTTCTGGCAAGTGCTTCTGATGGAACCTGTTGCATTTTAGCAAGATCCTTGTATTACACGTATAAAATACAGTGGACTTTGAGAGATTTCGGAGATCACACTCATTGCCGAGAATTTAGAACCAGCATCACCTAATAATTTATAGTGATACCAGTAAATAAGTTTTGCAGGCTTTAATTCTTCCTTAATTAAAAAAAAAAAATAAAAATACCAACCTCAAAAAACTGCTTAGCAGCAGCCCAGTCCAAAGAAAGCTTGAACTACAAGACTGAATACTAGTCAAACAGAAATCAGTATTTCTGCAATGGCCAGATTATGAAGTGCTTCAGCAGCAAGCCTCAGTTCTGGTGAGAGAGATGTCTTGGATTGCAATAGCGAAGTACATAATGGTACTGGCTTGACTATTCACAGTATGTTTATTTTTATGACAGCAAAAGCAAAGTGTTTGTAATATTTTTTTGTGAGTAGTGCTACATGTCATGCACAAGGAGCTTAATTGTGCTGTGTAGCTGTTGCACAATCTCCATACATTTTGAATTATGGTTGTGTCACGATGTTTACTAACTTCTGGTTTGACTTTATCAGTTCTACACAGGAAGGGAGAAGCGAGAAGGAAGGGGACATTTCTGCAACTGTGCATCTGTTCAGTGGGTGGGTTTTATTGCTGCTTTAGCTAGCCCAGAGGGCTCAACACAGCCAGAAAGACAGCATAACTGTCCCCCTCAGGGTGGCCCAGAGCCAACAGAGAGGTCCTTTGTCACCCCACGCACTCACGATATTCTAACTTAGCAAAAGGTGGGACAAACGGAAGGGTTGAGCAACCAGGGGCTGCTGCCTTTCGTCTCCAGTGACAACCAGCTGGAGCCAAATGTGGCTGGGCAAGGCCCAAAGTAGGGCTAAAACTGTGCTGCAAGGCTGCCCAGCATCAGGAAGAGCCATCGGTAAGAAATAACCCAGCTGGGCAGCCACTGCCCGTGCGAAGGCAGGGCTGGTGCTGCTGGAGCTCCCTATGCTGAGTGACTTGAGGTTTGAGAGGATCAAAGCTTTCGGTATGTGAAAAGTTTATTTCTCTGGCTGTTTCTGATCCAAAACTTTCAAAATCGTGTGGGGTTTTTTTAGCACCAATCTAGCTAGAAGTCTTCACTGTGTGGAGACCAAAGAGACTCTCAAATATTTGCAGAATTTATGTAAACCAGACTACAGCTAAGCGGCTAGAAGTGAGATCAGTCCATCCCATATCATGTTTCTACTCTGTTCAGTTAGCCAAATACTGAATTGGGAAAAAAACAACAAAAACAACAAAAAACCCACAAAACAAAACAAAAAACCCTTCTTACATAGTCCAGATTGTATGAGCACAAGTCATCCAGCAGACACTGGACACTGCCATTACGATGCAAAACTCTATTTTGAATTTACCACTTAAAATGCCAAGAAAGCCTCAGAGGAGAAAAAGGGAAATCTTTCTTTGGTCTGTGTGTATATTGTAAGCGAAGAGTCGACTTGGGGCTTTTGTTATTTGCTCAGAATGGGATTCTGTCTAAAATTATTAGAAAAAGAAGACAATGAAACTGAAAAACAGCATTTTCAAAACTAATAAAAGGCACCGCTTTCTCACAGGGTGTGTAATTAGACTGTGGGATTCATGGCTTCAGGAAGCTGTTGAGGTGAGAATTTAGCGCTATTCCAGGAAAGGGATTAATGTATGTAATATTAATTTCTGCAGACAGAACTAAGAAATTAAAAGAAAAGCCGAAAGCGGTGCTGCCTTCTGCAGCATTTCTGGAGCTCTCCTCATACAACTTTGGTGCTGACTGGCATCAAAGACAGACTAGGAGTCGCAGGACCTGTATGGACCGGTCTATAAGTTGGCCCTGACAGGGAAACCCCAAATACACTTGTACATGCAGAGAAGGAAGAGGGATCGAGTCCACCTGAGCTGGTGATTAGTGAAGCGCACCAAAGAAAGAAAGAAATAGTATCCGTGTTAAATTGTAAGCTGATTTAGAAATCATTTTTGTTTCAATACTCTGTGGCGACAAAGGGGCTGTGTTTAGAGGCAAAAGAGCACGGATAGGAGACAGGAGTTGGCTCCATCAGCATGAGCATCTCCCTTAGCTGTGGGTCAGAGCAGCAGTGAACAAAGGAAGCGAGAGGTCTGGAAGCTGTCACCTGCTGCGTGGCTGCCAGATATCACAGAATTTCACAGGTTTGGACACAGATCCCATCTGCTTTGCCTTCTCATTCTCTGTCTTCCCTGCTCCCATTCCTCACATGTAGTTTAAAACTCTTTCTGGTAAAATTGTGTGCTTTGGACTTGATCTTGCAAACTTTTGCTAGTGGACATAGTGTTCTCAGTTAAATGTTTAGTGTAGCGGGCTGCGGGGTGGGAGGTTGGATCCTGGACTTGGCTGTGCACCATCAGCTCCCTCCTGCCCCACAGGGGTGCACCAGCCCACCTACACGCTGCCAGTGTAGAACCTTAAAGGCTTGGCAGCTCTCACTTTCCTAGGAGGGGGCTAGAGGGGCTTTGTTCTTTCTTCTCCCCTGTTAGTTTCTCCCTCCTGCTTCCCACATGCTTCACATTTTTCCTCCACAGCACAATGGCTTTTCTCCAGCACCTCCATCCTACACGCTCGATGCAGCAAGCCAGAACGAAGCATCAGTGCTGGGGGGAGTCAAGTGTAGCTCTCCCCAGCTGCAGCCCCGACCCCACAGGTTGCCCCGTGTCTCCTCCTTGTCTGCCTCCTGCTTAGATCGAGCCCTGGGCCTGTCTCCTCTTCTCCTGAAGGGATCCGTCAGCTGTTCTACAAACGGGAATACTCAGGAGGGAAGAGCTTTCTCACTGTGGGTAAGGTTGGACAGTACCTGTCCCTCAACTAGTTCGTGTGAGAGAGAGAAAAGTAGGAACAATGAGCTGTACAGTCTCAGGAGCCACCTGACATAAACTGTGATTTAGACAGAGTGCAATAAAGTCAAAGGAGTAAGTGGAAAAAAGAGTCAATGCAACGGAACATCCCAAGAATAGAACATGAGGTTTTTATATTTTATAGTCCTAAGTAACTCTGTGTCGTAGCTACAGGACTTTTAGGAAACCATGACTTTTTTTTTTTTTTTTTTTTTTTTTTTTTCTTGCTTGAGTATTGCAGCCAATAGCTTTCAATTAACTTCTTTTACTACTCCCATCAGTTGCTGGCACCTAAACAGAAGGATATTTAATTTTGCTGAAATGTGAATGGCAATTTGGTAGGAATAAAAAGTCAAAGGCTTTTCAGCCTCTGGCACATCAGCAATACTTTACTGACTCAAGGGGTCTCTGCATTCAGCTGTCAGAATGCTACAATGACTATTATGATATTTCCTACACAAACAAACACTGAGGTCAATTTGCAGGGCTTTGGAACACGCAGCGAGCAGGTAGGCTGACGTGCCCACTGGATACATACAGGCTTCTCAAAAGCCTTGCTGTCCACCAGAGAGTTTGTGAGGGTGGGTTTTTTTAAATTAAAAGAATGCCTTGAAATTTTCTTCCGTAGATGTTATTAAAGGACTTGATCATAAGTTCACTGCAGTCAGTAGAGAGACTCCTACTGATTTCAGCATGAGTCAGCCCTGCTCCCTGTATCAAAAGACCATTTTGGATTATGTCAATCCCTTACAGTGACAATGTTTGTGGATTAGATGGGGTGAGCTCAATTCAGCCTATGACTACCTTTGAATAGACAGCGTCTCTCGTACTGTGTCTTAAACAAAAATCTCCACATGTACAGGCATGCTTCTTGGACCTGATCTATCCCAATGAAAATAATAGTTTGAAAAATCTTCATGAGCTTTCATTAAGAGGGATTCTCATGTTAAGGGAATGTACACTTAAAACAGCCAAAAAAAGGCAGAGGGAGGGGGAAGACAGAGAATGAAGCAGAATGCAGATAAATAAAGGGATGCTTATGAAAACTGGACAGAAAAGAAATACTCAGTGTCAGATATCACCCTTTTTAAATCTATAGTAAGGTCTTAAAATAAAATACTACTGCAGGGTTCAAGTAAAAAAATACCTTCCATGGCATGACACTGTTTTATTTACAAGACTCTATATATATCATTACATTAAACATTTCCTGTGTTTTCCCCAATTATTAGGAAAGGCAAGAGAGTAACTGATCGTCTGGCCAACTGAAACCAGGTGTGGGAGGATTAATTTTGGATTAAATTTGCAATTACACTACTAACTGAAAGACTGCCCTTAAAAAACCTGAAGAAGAAATATCTTGCCGTTATGCTGAATAGTCTTTTAATAGTCCTATCTTTACCTGAGAGAAATGTGATTAAATAGTGAATTATAAAGTGAATTTCTATCATTGAGAACTCTTTTTTTTTTTCCCCCTAAGGCTGCAAAAAGCATTCCTTCGTATACAATTCAGAAAGTACCCATTTTAAGTAATTTACTTTCCACTATATCACTCTTCAGGTTTTATTTCATTTAGTAGAAAAATTATTAAAAATAACAGGAGTGGCCAAAATAATTCTTTTTATTATTCCCTTGATTTCTGTGGAATTTTACCAAGAATTGAGTTGTTCTTGGAAATCCCCACAACTCGATTAGGAGAGATTATAATTAAATTAATAATGATTGTATAATGATACATGTAGAAAAGCCTCTGATATTGTTACCAAAAAAAAAGCCCCTTCATACCTCTTTGAATGTAAAAAGACTTTAAAATTGGGTGTAAACGAAGTTATAATGTAAATGAGAATCAAAGTTACAGTTGGTAATACCTCATGTCCCACTTGAGCGTTCTGAGTAACTTTGTGAATTGCCTGGAAACATTGGCTCAGCTGTACAAATAACAGGAAGAATCATCAGAGTAAGAAGAATAACAGAGAGAATATTAAGCCAGACACTTGAGAAGAGCTAAAGTTTTATTTTTAGCTTTTTAGCTGTAAAGTTTTATTTCACAAGCCACTTCCTTTGAACGGGCTTGGCACACCTCTTTGCAAGTGATGTCTGTGTGCGCAACCCCCCATCTTTTGAGAGCAATGAATGAGGTAGGTAGTCAGGATCTATTTTTAGTAGCCATGCACTCAGAAACAGGAATGTGTTGTTTGTTTTTTTTTTTTTACATTTGGCAGACTCAAAACCTCTGCTTTTATCCCAAAACATGGGGAAGTCAGATTAAATTTGCAGCATTTACTGTGCTGCATTTTATTACCAAATGATGCATCTTCTCTAAGGTAATAGAGAATTCAGGTAAAAATACGAAATACAGCTTCTGAAAGTTCTTCAGAAATATTCACTGGACACAGTATAAATAGATCTGTGATCTGTGTGGTGCCTTTCTGAAAATCCAAAGGGGCATTTTTGTTGTTGAAACAGCTCTTGTTTTCTCCCAGGAAACTGTTAACATCTCCCCTTGCTTTAGGGAAGCATCTTCAACATCTTCCCCTCCCATTGCTCCCCGTGCTTCACATCACCGTGGAGGGCTGGGGGTCACGGTCTACTTCAGAAATGCTAAACCCAGAGCCTCATGGTTCCCCTCAGTCCAGAGTGGCGCAGACTTTTTCCTGAGTGTAGGGATTCAGCAGTCTTTCTACTGTCTAAATGTACCGACATGGAGGAGTCAGCCAGACCCTGAAATGTGGATGTGGTACATGGTCGTACCAGGCTCTCCTGCTTTACTGGGAGAAATACTGGCTCTTCTCCAGGAGCTGGAGAATTTGCAGTTAGCCCCCAGGAAAAGACCTGCTTGCAACCATTCTTACATTTAATACGAAGAAGCGTTTCCACATGTTACAGTCCGACGTAATGCACTACAGCATCCTGGTGTTTTCTTCGTTTTAAACACCCAGCGCTTAGATGGGCGAGCAGTCCTAACCTTAACTGTAGTCATGGTGAAGAGCTGCACCACACACTCCGTTCCCACTTGGTGCCTGTGGTGACAGTTTACGGGGTGATGCACAGGTCAGTCTGGGCTACCTGCATACGTGGCCATCAAGTTTTGCCTCTGCAACAAGTGGAATTTTCAGCTGCTGTGGCAGCGCTACTAATTTTTCAGCCAAGCTTCCAGAAAGTACTCTTTGGAATTTGGCCCCTTCTCCACAATTCAGCTGTAAATTAAATTTTTCTATCCAAATGACTAGCCAAGCAGGGCATTGTTCAGGTCTTGAACTTGGTCCCTGGCACAGCTCCCTAGACTGTGAGAAGGAGCGCTGCACATTGTTCCTCTGGTTCTTCCTCCGAACTTCAGAATATTTCCAGATGGATGGAGGGCTGCCACGGTGCAGCACGGAGAGATGACGTGTGAGAGGGGGACTCTGGAGTCCTCCCCACCACCCCGAAAGACACGGCTGGCTTTAGCCTTGACTATTCCAGCTTGTCAAGAAGGGAAGCCTTCCATGAGGCTTAGTTATGGGGGTTGGTTTGATTTATGATTAGTTCTGTGTCAAAACAAATAGACCTGTCCTCCAAATCTGGACTAGCAGCTCTCTAAATGGTCTGGCATGGCAACTGCTAACAAGAAGCTGTGACTGCTGCGTGTGTTGCTGACTTCTCTGCCTGCTCAGGGACTGTACCATTCACACACGAAGGCTTAGGAAAAGTTGGGTGACCTGTGTTTGTGTAGATAAGGTGGGCAAATCCCACTCTGCCTTCAGATATTCCCTGTGGTACCTGGATGCATCCAGAACACCAGGCTTCACATGTGGACTTTCTTGGGCATCTTCAGGATCCATCCTGAGTGTATGAACAACAAGCTTTCTAAAATACAACAAGTCTAATTAGACAGCATTTACGGAATAGCAGGCCTTAGGAGGGTTCTTGCGGAATTTTTCTGGGAACCAGCTAAATCACATTTAACTTACGAGTTCTAGCTCTGCTATAAAGTAGTTTTTCCTGTTCTTTATTTCTTTAATGTAACAAAACGGGATAAATCCTCAATTGCTAGAAATCATTACAGCTCTGCTCACTTTAGTGGAGCTTGACTGGCTTACCCCGGCTGCAAACCTGGCTTGCTGCTCTCTGACTTGTACATATTTTGCTGAATTTCCTCTTTCCTTTCCACTTCTACGCTTTTTCCTTCTAGACACTTTTTCCAGCACTTCGCGTCCTTCTCTCTTCCATTTTTTTTAAAACAACCTTCAACATGTTCTTGTTTTCCCTTCCAGTCTCTCCCCACAGCTTTCTTAATTTTTTCCCTCCCTCCCGTTGCTTGTGGAGGGAGCCCAAAGTTTCTGTCGTACATAGAAAAATATCAAGACAGAGTTTGGTACAAAAGGAGCTGTATGAATCAAATTGTATGTGCGGGTGACATCATTACACAAAAAAAACTTGGGTTTATATTTATATCCAGAATTTTGTAAAATCTTCAGTTTATGTCAGCATTTTCTGGTGTTCCTGGGTTTTTTTTCTGGTTTTAATAATAAGGGCTTTTTTTTTCTCTTGTAGTTATTCAGCATACAAGAGTTAGTTGATGATGATTTCCACAGGAGTGTATTTGCCCTGAAGTTAGTGCAGCCAAAGAGAAATGTGTTAGACAATGAGAAGAGATAATTCTGTTCCTTATATCCACGATATTCAGAAAATGACCAGAAGGGGAGACTTAGAAATATCAGATGAAAAATTACTTACCGTGTCATTCAGGGCTAGTGGACAAGCTGATCTGTGTGACATGCCTCCCTGGCACGTGGGTCCTTTCAGCCCCTTATTTGAACCAGTCACACAACATCATGCTCTGCACTCCTTTGAATATACTTACCCAATGTACCCCAAGTGTGTAAAACACAAAGTTTACTTGTGGAAGCCCCCCCTGATCCAGACGCAATAGTATGACGTGGATGAACTTAAGAAAACACAAGGCAACTGCAAAGGGAAGACAGACCGAGTCTCTCATTCTCTGCAAAGGCAAAGCCTTAACCTGAATCTGGAAAAACACCTAAGTATGCATGCAATGTTACTTACTTGAGAAATCCCATTAAAAATCAGTAACATTAGTTGCACAGTTTTACTTTATTTGAAGTCACACCAGGCTGTTTGGCAGCAACAGACAGTGCTGCTGGGCACCTGGCCTTTTCATATGAAAATGGAAGAATAAAATTGGCAGGAGGGTGATGGCTGAGAATTCTGAACTGTTAAAAAAACCCTAATACTGCACCTAATAATTCCGAGGAAGACATTGTTTTTATGTTTTCTCCCTAAAACTTTCACATGATTGAAGGAAACGAGATGCTGAAGTCCACCAAATACTGCTTTAATTTTTGTGTTTGCTTGCAATGCTTGTCTCTTGTCCCGATCTTAGTTTGTTAAAAGCTGAAGCTTGGACTGGCTGTTATCCAGTGATGCTTTTGCCCTGGTGGAATAAAACCGACAAAACTATCATTTTTCCTCTGACTCTGACAGTAAATTAATTCCAGTATGATCCTTGTTACTCAGTTGTTTCCGAGTCAGGAAAGTCAGGGAGCAAGAGAACTGCTCTAGTGTCATGGCTTGTTCCGAGGACTGGTTTTCCCCACGCATTAGCTTCTCATCTTGAAATGACATTACACTCATCACTTCTCAGCATCACATGCCCGATGTCTCTCTCTGGGTGCCCTTATAAACCTTTATAAAAAGCAATTCTAGCATTAGCCATACAAGGAAGCCTTTTGCCTTCCCCCTCCACCCCCTTTGGCCTTCCTCAGAAGCTTAAAGGAGAAGGAAATAGAAGAGTGATGTTTCAGTGACAGAGTTTTATTTCCTATATGGCCATTGCTGTTCCTTCTTATATCCAAGGCTCTGCTGATCACCATACCTGGACTTAAGTTAAGATTATCCTCCAGATCAGGTTGGAAGAATTCTCTGGCTGCTTTTGGTCTTTATTTTCTTGCTTTATTGCTTTTGATCTGGGGACTCTCCCCTCTTTCTACATGTCAGGGATGGGTTTGTCTCCTAGTGTTCGCTGAACTTCTCTCAACTCTCTTCTTCTTGAGGTCCTGAGCAGCGATGACTTTTTATCTCTCCTGTTTTCCATCTGTGGCACATAGTTTAGTCCCTTGTGTACTTAAAAGTGCTGTCGTCTCACTTTCGTCTTTGAGCTTAATATACTGGTGTCCGGGTGAAACTTAATGGGCTGTGGTACACAGGAGGTCAGAGTAGATGATCTAGTTGTCCCTCCTGGCCTCCGACTTTATGAAGCCTGTCTAACTGATATTATGTCATAAATCAGGAGAAACAAATGAAATGAGAGACCACAGTCTCTCCTACACACACACCTGCTGACCATAAAAACTGGGGACAGAGGGGTTGAGTGATGAAGGGATACAGCAGCTTTTACATAGGGGTTGCCAGTTCAAATCCAGCAGCGGATGACTGAAAGTTTTTGCTGACTGGAGGATTTGTAGCAGCCTTTGCAAAATGAGTTTGGTGGCCTCTGTCCATTTCCCAGTAAGCATAAAAAACTCAACACCCTTTTAATAGCTCCCATAAACTGGTGTAGGATCTCCATTTTAGAAGTTCTATTCATGTCAGTGTAGGGGTACATTGGTTGAATAGTGATGTTCTTTATGTTGTCAACCCGTCTGAAGGACAAACAAGGGTGTTTGGTTTTCAGAAGCTCCAGCTTCCCAAAAGCCACAAATTCTGTCTGAAGTGCGCTAAGCCACACTGCCATACAGAGAACATAATACACACAGACAGCCCAAAGCACCTTGCCATGCTAAGTACAAGTTCTTAATTTCTTTTGTTTTGAATACATAAAACTTTCACCATGAAAAACAGCTTCGTGGACATTCTACCCTGACAGTATTAAAAAATAAATAAATAATTGAAACAAACCCCACAACGATTATTTTCATTTTCAGACTAACTTAAAAATTTAGAAGTCTCACAGTCAATTTCCCACCAGGAAAAAAAGTATAGTTGTGCTCTTGCTTCTGCCCTGGTACAGTCAGCTAGTCCATGCAACTTATTTAAGAGTCTGAAGAGTATAAAACGGACAGTCCCACACTGTCCAGTCAATATTCATAGTACATATGTAGCCACCAAGACAATTCATCCATCCCACACCTTGTCTCTGGCTTTTTCCTGAGGCCTGAGAGCCATCAAGACATCACAGGGTCCATGGGAACGCTGGCAGGCCTCCTGCCTCTTCCCTGGATATTTCCAAGCATCCCTAAGAACAATTGCTGGTAGAATCAACTGGTTGGGAGGTGACGACCTGTTTTGACCATCCTCTTTCCTAAGGACTCTTCAGAAGAACTGGGAACACTGAACACATCTCTAGCAGAGTCAAACATATGTGCAAACATCTTGGTACACCTGCTAACACGGTTGAAGGAGATTCTGAAGGGGCCTTCTCCTACAATTAGAAGAAGCTCTGAGGCCAACATGCTCAGGTGGTCAGGTTGGACCACACATCTATTGAACAGATCGTTTTTAGGGGTACAAATATGCTGGAATTAAATTTTCAGCATGCTGCCACAGCTGTTCTCATCTCTTAGTTCGAGAGCTCCTCCACCAACATTCTGCCTGAGCCGAAATCTCCAAGGGGGATTTCTGGATGGTGGTGTTTTCTCAGAGCAGCTTCAAATAAATATCAGCAGAGTAGCCATCCCCTATCTGTGATAACAGATTACTACCATTTAGTATTTCAAATTTGGAAAAGGTCACTTCTGAATTTGCTAAAGCTTGTGTAACCTTGGATAGGAGGAATGGTCTAAACAGACCTATATGGTTCATGAACAAAAGCAGCTCCATCAAATATCTGCCCTTGAGTTTCTGCATTACTTACTGTGGCTAATAATAGCCATCTGTTATTTTACATATTCAGAGTACAGCACAGAAATTAATTCACAGAGGTGCCACTCAGTGATTCCCTAGGTATTTTCTGTATCTATTCAGTAACGGAATAGGCCATCACATGAATTAATGGTTGCTGTGAATCACTCCTTGTGAATCACAGAGGTAACACAAAAAGTGAACGCAACAACACTGCAAGACCACGGCCAAGTGCATCCTCAGCAGACGTTTAATTCCTCAGGCATACAGTTATATTGCACAGTTCTAAGAAACACCCTCTGCCCCAGAAAGACTTCTGGGGGCACTTGAGTAAAAGCAGATCACTGGGTTCTGGCGAACCTCTCTTTCTCCCACCCCCAATGGCTCAGTCTTTGAACTTGCATCATTCCACAGGCGCTCGAAGGCGACACGTGCGTAGCTTGCACAATAGGTACTTCAGCCCTGGCACGCTGCAGCTGTGCATTTTTGGTCCACAGGTGTTCAGTTTTATGTCGGCTCGCCAGCCAGCTGCAGCCAAATCTGTCTATTGTCTCCGAGGCGGGCCGGCGGGGGTCAGGAGAGAAGCGAATCGCTGGCAGTTGTTGCCCCGAGAAGGGGAGAGAGTAATTCTGCCATTAATCCTTCCCAACCGGCTCACCCCTCGAAGGAGCCCAACCCCTGACCGCGCAGCGCTGTCAGAACAAGAGAGGCTCTGCGACCCGCGGCGCTGCCGCGCCCGTCTCGGGTGGTAGGTGATGACTTTATGGGGCACAGGTGCCATTGTGGTGCCTAGCGTTTCCCCACAGAACACCTGCTGCAGGACCCCGACGGCTCCATGATATATATGCAAACATGAATCTCATTGACCAAGAGTTGAACTCTAGTAAAAATCACTTTATGGCCTTCTTTGTGACCATTGCAATGAATCCAAATTTCTTCTGGCTTTTTTTTTTTTTTTTTTCTTTCTCGGATGAAGAGGTCCCAAACAGCGAAACAAACGCTCTTCTCTCCTCCTGAAACCCAGCTCTCAGCTCACACAGTGTGAAAAACCACACTACGGAGAATCATGAAGTGGGTGACCGCCTGTCTTCCCTGTCAGTTCAAAAAGGGCTGTATTTGAGAAGAGAGTATTGTGGTAACAGGCACTGAAAACATGCATTGGAAAGAGCTCATAAAGTCTGAACGTAAACTTGAGACAGGGAAAAAACAATTTAAAAAATATTATTTCTCGTACATCTGAATTTCCACTTTCACCCCTAATACCTAACCACAAGCTTCATTTAAGTTAGGAAGCGTCTCTTAAATAGATTTTCTTTTTTTCTTTCTTTTTTATTTTTTTTAAGAGAACAAATCATAAGGGAATTTTGTAAACTAGTTTCTCAAAACAACTTGAGTGATTTGCAAACCCTAGTCACCTATTACTTCACCCCTCTAATTAAAACCAAATGAACTTTGCCAGCCTTTCTTCCTGTAAGAATTAAAGCGTTAATGAAATTAGGAGAAATGCTAAATAGTTACCAGTAAGATGGCTTTGTTGTTATACATGTCCTTCCCCATCAAAACATGTTTTATAAAGAAACCAAAGTTCCCACAGTATTTTGATGGGTGTTTTGTCTCCACGCAATACTATTTATCTGCGAGTTATATTTCTTACTTGCAGTACAGACTCCGCTGTGGAAAACACACCGTTCTTGATGCATCCATGAATAAACAGGCAGGCACACACTTGTAAAGCCACTATGACAAGTTAATGCACAAACAACCCTCAGGCTGGCACCTCCCATTTCCAAAACGAACAGTACTTGCTTATTTTTATTGTTCACATGCAGATGATTCCTTAGTATTCAAAGTCCTTTATTTCTACTTACCCTTTTCTCTCGGTTCTTTTTTTGGATTTAAAAAATTGCACTTTGGAAGACAGCGTGATCCACCCTTCCGCGAGGGTAGAGATGCTTTGTTCGTGATGTTCATTTTATGAGAGTTTTGTGAGCATTTTCAGTGAGAACTAGCTGCTTGTGAAAAGTTAACGGCCTGAAAACTGAATTCATCTCCTTATTTACAGAACTGGTCAAACAAATGGAGTGTCAGCAGAGGTAACAAGTGTCTGTACAAGTGTCTGACCCAGGAGGGTTTCATACGAATGACAGTTCTGCAGGGACTGTTCACAAAGGCAGTTATTTTATGAATTCACTCGCTTCTCAAGCACCCTAGCTCTCCTGTGTATATATGAGATACATCCCCCAAAGATCCTTTCTTAAGTGCTTTACAGGAAACTCCACTTAAAAGTTTTTATCAAAGGGTTTGTTTTTTTTTATGGCAGCAGAGGAGCTCAGTGTGTTATATGGGCAGTGCCATTACCTTGCTGCTTGTAAAGCACAGCGAAGGGGGGAAAAAAAAAGGCAAGTGAAGGCACAGTGGAGGAAATTACACTTCTGTAAGCCTCCCTGCTGAAACATCCCCCCGTTCTGTGCTGGGGAGGGATGCAGCTACGTGCACCCACAGTGATGCACAGGCTGGGGTTGCAGCCAGGGCAGAGGTTGCATACCCATCCCGGCAGAGCCAGAAGACTGTAGGGCTTGGCAATGATGAGGCAGGAGCTGGTAAAGAATTTTTCAGCACAAGATGCTGGGCTCGACAAAACACTGACTTACCACAAACGTGATCTCTTGTTGGAATTTGTCGCCGGGAGCAACTTTAACGGGAAAGATTTTAATAGGAAAGTGTGGTCAGTAGGTCGAGGGAGGTGATTCTTCCCCTCTCCTCTGCCCTCATGAGACCCCACCAGGAATACCGTGTCCAGCTCTGGAGCCCCCAGAACAAGAAAGATACAAAACTGTTAGAACGAGTCCAGAGGAGGGGTGCCAAGATGATCAGAGGGCTGGAACACCTCTCCTATGAGCACAGGCTGAGAGAATTGGGCTTGTTGAGCCTGGAGAAGAGAAGGCTCCGGGGAGATCTCATAGTGGCCTTCCAGTACATGAAGGGAGCCTACGAGAAGGCTGGGGAGGGACTTTTTACAAGGGACTGTAACGATAGGACGAGGGGTAATGGGTGGAAGCTGAGGGAGGGGAGGTTTAGACTAAATATATGGAAGAAGTTTTTCACTGTGAGGGTGGTGAGGCACTGGAACAGGCTGCCCAAGGAGGTTGTGGATGCTCCATCCCTGGAAGTGTTCAGAGCCAGGTTGGATGGAGCCTTGAGCAACCTGATCTAGTGGGAGGTGTCCCTGCATTGCAGGGGGCTTGCAACGAGACAATCTTTGAAGTCCCTTCCAACCCAAACCATTCTATGATTCTAAAGATTTTACTAAATCCAGAGAACAAGATCTGCCCCGGCAGAGATGGCGTGGGCATCTCCGGGTTACACCCTGCGCTAGCGTAAGCCTTGTGCCAGAGGAGGGAGAAACTGGTGCAGCATCTCCCTGAGGCGTGGAAGACTCACATTCACATTTTTGCTTTAAGAAAGATGTGATTTTATTTACAAAAATGGGAACTTTTAGCATGTTGGTTACTATCATTGAACAAAAGGATTATTAAGAGGTGCTTAACAATGAAGATAATTTCTGAGTGTAACTGTTTCAACAGGGGAGGTGGGCATGAAGAGAGTATGCATTTTGTTAGCTCTAAGTCCAGCTATTCAGAGCTCAGCCATATTGATCATTTCTTCATATCCTTTAATTTGTTCTTCCCAGGAACTGCAAAGGAGGCTTAATACC
The DNA here is from genome assembly GCF_003259725.1 of Athene cunicularia. NCBI lineage: Eukaryota > Metazoa > Chordata > Aves > Strigiformes > Strigidae > Athene > Athene cunicularia. The sequence continues at coordinate 25,126,883 of NW_020799092.1, forward strand.
AATGCCAAAGTCAAGCTATCGCTTTGGACAATGAATTAATGTAATCTGTATTATATGTAATTGAAACGTTGGGGTTTCAACCCCAAGCCCCAAGTTAAGGTTGACATGTGGGTGATTCCCACAGCCCTTCCCAAAGGGGGGTGAGTTTCCCTTTAGGCTTCCCCCCAGGGTGGGGCCGGCCTGGCAGACAGAGCCATTGGGTAAATGAGCCCCAGGTGTCTGCAGTGAGTAACCCAAGGTCAGGGGTCCCACGCAGGGATAAAAGCTGGGACCCCTTGCAGGAGGGGCAGTGTCTGTGTGTGAGGTGGGTGTCCTGTGCAGAGTTCCCTGTTGGGGAAGGACCTCCTGCCTCCCTGGGACTGGGCTCCAGTCAGGTCTGGCTTTTGTAAACTGGGCTGTGTAGAGATTGAGTGTGTGGCTTCCTTGGTCTGATGTGTTTGGCTTGTTGGCTGGGTTGTCTCCCGTCCCTTCTATGGGAGACTGCATGTCACCGTTTATTCCACCCATTGTTGGTTGTGTGGTGTTGTTGTTGGGGTCAGTGGGATTGATGTCGATTATGTATGATCTGTTTGTCTTGTTTGTACCCCCAGTGCTCACCCATGTACTGACCCTTTTGTGTCAAATACAGTTTGGTTATTGGTTCGTCTTTATACTGGCTGTGTCCTTTATGCTAGGCCTGATAACTGGCAAAACAGTAATATAATGTAATGATATGTAATATAAAGTAGTGTATGTGTGTAGTAATAGATATGTAGAATGCCTTAAAAAATACAGGGAGTCAGTAAAGTGCATGCAGTTATGTCTAAGGTGTAACGTAGAGGTGTGATTGCAGCATCTGAGCTAACTTTAAGCTAAATTTGTGACATAGTCCAACACCTGGTGCCTCTTCTCTAGTATACTTTTGCAGTTAGTGCACCCAGAACTTCGTGCTGTTGTCTCTCTACTTGCAGTGGTGAGTGGGGCGGCTTTAGGATCACTCAGATGTGTCTGTACCCGTAGTCACATCGCAGATGGCAATGGGAGCCTTCCAGCAGGGCAGTTCCTGCTCTGAGGAGCTCACAGCCTGTTGCAAAGGTGTGGAATATCACCAAGACCCAAAATGCAAGGTCATAAAGGAGAAAAAAAAAAATTAATTTTGGTGTTGTGTGACAGTCTCTTCTCTGTGCTGCTGATGACTGTGATCCTGGATAAATGTCTTCTGACGCTTTCCTCACCTTCACTATCTGTATGGTGACAGCAAAAGCGCCTTCCCTCAGAGCGTCCATAATCTTTAATTTTCAGGGTATAAAAAGACTATTCCAGAACTATCAGGATATTTTTCTGATGGATTAACTATTTGTGCCACAGGGTGACCCAGGGGTGCAGGTATCTCTGGGAAAATGAGGACAGTCTGGCTGGAATGAAGATTGCCAGTGCTCTCCCAAGCAGATCCCAACCCAGGGAGGCTTACAGAAACCTCACTATGGTGTTTTGGCCTTTCCTTAGCTCTGGTTTGGATTAATTTCCCCAAAACACTTCTGAATTATGTAATACCTTCTGCAGCTCGATGTTTTTTCTATGCTATCATCTTAATTAATGTGCTGGCTTGCCAGTTTGCCAGGTAGCAACTAATTGTAATGATCTGATCAGGGACCAGTTAGAATTGCCTCTTACTGATCTGGGTGCCAGATCCGGAGTCCAGCTGGTCCCCTGGGTGACCTGTTTGTGCAGTTTTTTCACCTCGAATGTAATAGAACACAACACAGCAAAGAAGTGCAAGGGAACCTCTATCATCCTACATCATCCCAGGGCTTTTACTAGCTGTAGTTACCAGGAAATTATGTCAGTGTGTGTACTAGATGCCCAGCCTATTTTGGCAGCATTTTAAAAAAAAAAAAACAAAAAAAACTGCCAAAATACCTTTAAGAATTTGGCCTTGGGTAAAGGCCAACATGAAGTCAGTTGGCAGAGTCAGAAGCTGTACCCAGGCCTCCTGAGTCCCAGGGTGATGGCTTAGCCATGAGACTGCTCTTCTACATGAGGTCTGTTGGCACGATATGGATCCTGTGTTTGACAGATAGTAAATCCAACCACAAACGGAATTTTTGGAGAAATTAAAACTCTTCATGAATCCACTTAAATTTAGGAATCTGTCCCAGTAAAAGTAATGAGGGAAGGGTTTAGAATATATTAAGAAAAAGCAATTCAACATTTTTAAAACTGGAAATATGTTGCTTGTGCAGAGCTGAAAGGTTGTGTTTCATCAATCCTGAAATGAAACTTTTACTCCAAGACAGCCTTAAAAAAAAAAATCGTGGCATATTTCATGAAAAAAAAGGGAAGGAGGATTTTAAAGGGATAAACATCTCAAAGCAAAATGCCACATTTCAAGTAAACCCAAAAGAAAATTAAGTTCCTCTATTTCCTTATAAAATTAATAAAATCTCCATACCTTGCAGATTGCACTCCCTACCTCAAGTTGCTACCTGTGATATAGCTATGAATTTTTCCAGGATATTTTTCAAGACCCTTTTGCCCTCTCCTGCACCACTTCCACCATGAATCCTGTCCTTTGCTCACCTTCCTACCAGCTCTCCTGTGCTGACATTCAGTTTGTTCAGTTATGTATTTAAAAGCAGAGCAAGCTGCCAGTTTGCTGAGCTCTTTGAAGAGACCCACAGGCAGAGCCTGACTGAATCAACTCCCCAGGGATGCTGCAAGTCAGCAGACTTTGCCGTTAGGCTGCTGGGAAGCTCAAGTGAGGCTGCCCATGGAAAAAAAATAAAATTTTAAGAAAAGAAAAAGATCAGAACTGAGGCTGGGTAGAGTCAGACTGGAAACACTTCAGACAATTCCTGGAAAGTAAACAAAGAAGGAAAGAGAAAAAAGATGTAGGAGAGTCTCACTGCTGGAAGCTCCACACGGGGCACTGAGCCATGGTCCTGATGGATGTGTGCAGGTCGTACTGGAGGCTGGTTACCTGGTGTAAAAGATACTGAACTTTTCAGGTGTTTCCCACTGAGAGACAGACACCGGGGCCAGCAGTGCTCAACTGTTGGATAAATTACATTTTTCTGAGGGCGGGGGAGTGTCGGGGTGCAAAGCTGCTGCAAAGTTTTAGCTGTACCCGCGAGGCCTATGGTCTTTGAGAGGAGCTCTCTCCACAGACACGGAAAATGACTCCCGTCTGCCCAGCGAGGAACACAGTGGAGGAGCAGACCAAGCAGCCCAACTGATGTGGTGGTTTGTCCATGAGATTTTGTGCAGAGCCCGCAAACCCTGGCGAATGGAAGAGCTATTGCTACGTGCAGACACTACACATCTGCTATGTGTGCTCATGGCTCTAGAGGGTTCTTGGACCAGGTTATTCCTCATAATGCTGCTATTATAATTTTAAATCTCACCAAACACTGGCTTGGAAGCAGAAAGTATCCCTTAAGAACCATTCATAAAAATCTATGTGTATGGATTGTGAAAGTAATATTTCAGCTGCAAGCTGAAATTTCCCAGATAAACTAGGTCTCTAAAAATAACGCTAATTTCTACAGTATCCTATTATAAAAATTAGGACTGCTGTTCCACAGGAACTGCTCTTTAGCCTTATCTCTGCCTAGCTGCCTCCACCAGGATAGGCATTTAGTGTTTAAAAACAGCAATATGCACCAGCAATCATTATATTCTTTCTGGATCATTGCTTGTCTGTGCAAACATGACCTATTCAGAGAGAAAATTAAAAAAAAAAACCACACAATTTTTGCTTTTAATTCAGGAGCTTCTCTGTGGCAGGAGCAAGTCCAGCCTTAGCTCCTATGAAACCTTCATATGTAGCACTTACATATGCCATTGGTGGTGGGCAGTCTGCAAAAAGTGGGGAAGGTAGCCTGCATGTAGGAAAGTCAATCCCCCATGGCTTTGTCAGGGCAGGTGCTCCAGAAGTCCCAGAGAGGACTGTCAGGGATGGAATGGAGGCTCCGAGGCAAAATAATGCAAGGAATGAAGTGTCAGGACAGCGTGTATCCTAGTGCCCTGTGTTATGAAGCTGATAAATAGCTCTGTCTTGTCGTAAACTGATCTTTCAATGCTGTTTGTCTTCCTTCCCAGATAATGTGAGAAGTTTCAGGGAAAAGCAGAGCCAACACTGAAACCAACAGCAAGGTGCTTAACTAAGAGTGAATCTGGCTGAGTTATCATTGTTACGGCTATGTGGTCATGAAGTAAAACTTTTGATATCCAGGAGATAGAATCATAGAATCACTGAATGGTTTGGGTCAGAAGGGACCTTTAAAGATCATCTAGTCCAACCCCCCTGCAATGAGCAGGAACAACTTCCACTAGCCCAGGTTGCCCAAAGCCCCGTCCAACCTGCCTTGAACACTCCCAATGATGGGACATCCACAACTTCTCTGGGCAACCTGTCCAGTGTCTCACCACCCTTGCTGTAAAAATATTTTTCCTTGTGAGCAATTTAAATCTCTTCTCTTTCAGTTTAAACCACAGTCCATTGTCCTACAGGCCTTGGTAAAAATTCCCTCCCCATCTTTCCTGTAGCCCCTTTAAGTGCTGGAAGGCTGCTGTAAGCTCTCCCCAGAGCCTTCTCTTTTCCAGCTGAACCCCCGAACTCTCTCAGCCTGTCCTCACAGGGGGGTGCTCCAGCCCCTGGAGCATCTTCGTGGCCTCCTCTGGCCCTGCTCAAGCAGGTCTGTGACCTTCTGCTGTTGGTGCCCCCAGAGCTGGACCCAGCCCTGCAGGGGGGTCTCATGAGAGCAGAGCAGGGGGGGACAATCACTCCCTTGACCTGCTGGCCATGCTTCTTCTCATGCATCCCAGTGTTTCTGAGCTGCAAGCACACACTACTGGCTCATATCCAATTTTACATAAGCCCATGTTCTCAAGTCATCCTCTACAGGGCTGCTCTCAATCAGTTCATCACCCAGGCTATACTGATTTGGGGGATTGCCCCAACTCAGCTGCAGGACCTTGCACTTGGCCTTCATATTTTATCAGCAGAGCTGGCCTTCATACTTGGCCTGCTATCTGGTCATTGGCAGTGGAGAAGGTAGGATGTCTAGCATGGGTCTGCTTACCGTGTCTGTGGAGAATGGGAAAGGTCCTCCTCTGGAATTGCCACCTGTCATTCAACACCAGCCTAAAATGTTCCTGTGTGTTGTCAGCTTGTGAGTGGCACTGGAAAACATTTTTTTTCATGATATTTCATTCCACTGAGGTATATTGGGAGTATATTGAGTAGGAAGGGTCAATGCTTCAGTGAAATAACACAGTAAATTATGTGATACAGCACTATGATAGAGGATCACAGAATGGTTGAGGTTGGCGGGTTATCTGGTCCATCTCCCTGCACAAGCAGTTGCCCAGGACCGCGTCCAGATGGCTTTTGGATATTTCTAAAAAAGGAGACTCCACCACCTCTCTGGGCCAGTGCTTGGTCACTCTCACAGTAGAAAACTGTTTCCTGATGTTCAGATGGATTGTCCTGTGTTTCAGGTTGTGCACGTTGCCTCTGGTCCTGTCACTGGGTTCCTCTGAAAAGAGCCTGGCTCCATGCTCTTTACACCCTTCCCTCAGATATTCGTATGCACTGATACGATCCCCTTGAGCCTTCCCTTCTCTAGGCTAAGCAGTCCCAGCTCTTTCAGCTTTTCCTCATAGTGGAGATGCTCCAGTCCCTTCATCATTTCAGTGACCCTTTGCTGGACTGTTTCTAGCACGTTCATGTCTATCTTGTACTGGGGAGCCCAGAGCTGGACAGAGTTCTCCTGCCATGGTCTCATCAGGGATGAATAAAGGGAAAGAATATCTCCTCTTCAACCTGCTGGCAACATTCCTCCTAATACAGCCTGGGATACCATTGGCCATCTTAGCTGCTGAAGGCACACTGTTGGTTCATGTTCATCTTGTCCACCAGCACCCCCAGGTCCTTTTCAGCAAAGCTGCTTTCTGACTGGGCAGCCCCCAGCATATACTGGTTTGTGAGGTCGTTCCTCCCCAGGTGCAGGACTTTGCATGTCCCCCTGTTGAACTTCACGAGGCTCCTGCCAGCCCATTTCTCCAGCCTGTCCTAGTCCCTCTGGATGGCAGCACAACCCTCCCATCCAGCTTGTCAGCCACTCCTCCCAGTTTGGTGCCATCTGCAAAATTGCTGAGGGTCAACTGAAATGTCTCCCTTAAAGCAATTACTTTCCCACACAGCAATGCAGGGGTCAGGGCACCGTGCCAGATACTCATGCATAGCTTGTTGACTCACAACTGTAGGTGGGTTAAACTCAGAGGGCCTTTAGGTGCTTAACCCACAGCAGTTGATGTGTGGATCAGACACTCCTACCCCAGGTAGTGACTGACTCAAAGAGAAGAGCAGAAGCTCATCTGTCTGAGCTTAACCTCTTAGATATCAGTCAAAACTCTCACACAACTGACATTTTTTTTACATCCCTCCACGCATAGGTGTAATTCTACCCACGTGCAGCTCCGTTCAGTAGCACGCCACCCCAGTCAGTGTCTTCTGTATCAGGCTGATGGTTGGCCTCTACCATTCAGTCACTGTCTAGTATATGGTTTGTCCAGTTGTCTATAAAAATGCGTGTACTAGATAGGGACAGTGGCCCTGTGGCAAAGCAGCTGGAGTACCTGACATGTGGTGGGACCCCAGACTCAGGAGTCCCAGGAGACAATGTTCTCTCTCCTTCCTGATGGCAAAGAACCTGCTGCCTCTCCCGTAACACGGCCCTGTGTGGCAGCCACATCACCCGTCTCATGCTATGGCATCTCGCACGGGATTTGAGAGTCTGACCACTCATTTGCTTCACTTCTCCTTGGGCATTTGGAGTACCCGTAGCTGAGGCAGAGGCACAAAACCCCAGAGTGGTAGGAACTCTGCTGTGCTGCGCTCCCTGCCAAGCTGTCAAACTACAGCCCTTGCTGTTGTAGATATTGGCAGCAATCCCTGTGCTGGTGCTTGCCAGAGCCTTGTGAATGGTTGTCAAAGAATGAAGATGCCCCTCAAGATCAGCAGATTTATGATCTGGGAAGTCAAGTCAGATAAAACTCGAGCATCTCTCTGCCACAGCTACGCTGCCTCCTTTCCCTCCCAGCAGTTTCGCAACTGCAGCCCAAACACAATATCATCCTTCTTTCCTCTCTCCTTTGGCAGACATTTCCATTTGGTACTCCTGAGGGGTGCAGTAAGTGTGGAGTAACTTTTTTCTTGGGGATTGCGGTTTTTTCATGCAAAGTGGAGAGTGTCCCTATGGAAATTTATCTTGGAGCTCAGTTACTCTGCTCCCAAATATCCTCTGATTCAAAAAACTATAAAGAATGTATACAGGCTTTGAAAACAAGACTTAGGGTTGGTTTTTTTTTTATGGTACTATTAACTTCCAGCTTTCAGTATCATCAACTACAGAATGGAAAAGATGCTAACTTTCGGTGCCATAAATTAAAACCTAGAAAAACCTTATGCTTATTGAAAAAGTAAGGATGCCTGCCAAAAGGGCTTTCTCTCTTGAGAATACTGAAGGTCTTAAGTACATCTGTGTGTTATCCTCACTAGGTCTGACAAGGGAAAATAATCACGGAACATAAATACCTTTTCTCTGTCATATCAAGCTCTGAGAGGTCTTTGGACCATTTACATGTTTAAGAATAGAGGCTGGCAACTTAAAGACCAATACGTCTTCCAACCTGGAGACAAGCTAGGTTTTCTACAACTGCAGCATGAAGTTCCTCCTTGGCTGTAGCACTCGTGGCAATTGCTGTAAGATAGGACATTCTACTCTAAGGCTGCGAGAAGCCCTAGCAAAGCAGGGTAGACTAAGGTAAGAGTACTCTGCACTTGAAAACCGGTTTGGCATTTTGTCTGAACACCGCTGTTCCAGAAACAAATAAATTCCAGATTGTGCAGGGAATGTTTTTTATGCTTCCCTAACTGAGGAAGAGACATTTCTGCCTATGATAGGGAGAGGGAGAGTTACCTCCATCCACCAGCATTCCCTGCTGGCTAGAAAGAAAACAGCAAGTGCAATGGGCAGCCAAAGGAGTTTCCAAGAAACAGGCAGCTGTAAATCCTGTCTGCAAAGGGAGGTATCGAGAGTGACTGAATATAAAAACAATCCCACTGCATATAAGGGAAGTTAAAAAATTATTCTCTTAGTGTAATGATTTATTTATCCTCCCCAGATTCGAGATGTGCTCAAGGCTCAGCAGATTTGGAAGCAGAACTGGAGTGTCCAAAGCTCCTGAGTGGTTTGAGCTGGGATTTGTACCACTTGCCAAACTCACATCTCGATTTTGGCTTTGCTCCTTCCTCACCAGTCAGTCTTTCAAAATTTCAAATACAGAACATGGATCTGAGTACGTTCCTTTCTAGAGTTTCTGACTTCCCTCCTGTATCAGGGTTAAACTGGGTGTAGCTCTGTCAACTTTTAGCTAATATTGTTGGTATCAGAGAATGGACTCCTGGTTTTGGACTCATGTCCTTGATTTTAAGCAAGAGGCATAAGAACTCTTGAGATGTGTACAAGTCAGAATATATACTCACTCACTGTGATAGACATAGGCTAGTGTTTAGCGTTTAATGAAGAGAAGTACCTGTGCTAAACAGAAACTTTCAGGTTTAATATAGGCCCTCAAGGAGCCCAAGCTGAGCATCGGCCCTTTCCCATTCCTTTCATCCCTTGAACATCTTACCTGAATAAAACTGTAAGGATGCGGTCTGTCCACCGCACTGTACCCATATACTTTAACACTTGGCCTTCAGATTGAAAAGGGGGGAGTGTCCTGTCCTAATTTTGAAATTATACTATCTAACAACTTCTGAGAACACACATCACCTCTAACACTTTATCCATTCACTGAACCCTTGGCAGGATTTTTGCACCTTCATTCCACTCTGACTGGGTGTTCTGTGAAATGCATTAAAGCTCAAAGCCTTCTGAAGAGTCTTTCTTCCATTTAATAATATTTTTTTTAATACCTAAGTGAAGGAGCCTTTAAACATTTTGATAAATTATAAAATAACAGGCTAGAAAATGGATTCTGGGTATTGTACTTGGGTTACCCTAGCATCTGTTCAGTATTACTGAAACTTTACATCCCCAAAGAAGTCTTGTTAGGATCTGAGGCAAAGAAGTATTTCTGAGTAGTTTCTTTTTTTTTTTTTTTTTTTTTTTTTTTTTTTTTTTTTTTAATGTAGCTGTGTATGGTGTTCTCCAGGTGCACAGGTCTGAAGGTCCCCTTTTTGGAAAAAGTAAGCAGCAAAACCAAGAAATGATGCCAGTCCTTGTGTACATTTCATAGGTCGTTTCCAAATATTGTCATGGCGGTTGGGAAGCCACAAAGGTTGAGCTTGTTTTCAGTTTGTTCGGTGTTGTATATTTATTTTTCTAGCTGTTGAGTAAATTTGCCCTGAAGAAATTGCTCCTTTACTGCTTTAGCTGTATCATCATTATTTCATATCCAGGTCAATGTGCTAAAAAGTTCTCTTTATTCGGCAGCTATTACACATGCACACAGAAGTTCATATCGACATATATGTGTTCTCTACTGTTATACTCAAATCTATGCATATATATTTATGTGTGTACGTTATATATCTATGGATGGGATATATAAAATGTTAAAATAAGATTCAGGCTGAAAAGAATGGAAGTTGATTTCATGGTTGATCAAGTTTTGTTCAACTCAATGCTTGAGGTGTATTACTCATTGCATTTTCATGAAGGCATTCTCCTCTAACCCTGGATTGTCCTCTCCCTAAAAAGAAAGATTTGGAAGGCAGTTAATAGCACTAATGTTCTAGATCAGAATGCCTCACACAATTTCAGTATAGGTTTGCTTCAGAAAACTCACCAAGTCATACCTGTGTTTGGATAACAAAAGTTTCACCAGATCTCTTAAGGATTTGATCTAATCATTTTACTTTCTGTAAAGGATTTTGATTGTGGGCAGTATCCTGAATTGTTTTTTTAATTTTTTTTGTTCAGTACAGTGCTGGTAGGATCTTAGAACCTGGTAGCTTGGCTTTGAAAAAAAAAAAAAAAAACAAAAACCAAAAAAAACCCTTATTTTCAGTTCAATGTAAGTGCAGACTGAGGAGGAAAGAACTAAACAAGAGGAGGGGGATGATATTTTGGGAGTCAAGGGTATATTTTGTTGAAAGAAAACTTCTGTGAATTTGTACCTGAAGCCTGATTCTTTTCTCTTTGATAGTGCAGTCAGGAAGGAACTCCATGATAACACGATGTTGTCAGTCAGAGGAGATTCCGTGTCACTCTGTCAGTTGGTCTCCTGAGCATTTCTCACGTTAAACTGGGAGGTGAGACTATCTGACAGTAGTAAAATAACAAGATTCCTCCTTCACCTGGGTAGCTGAACCATCATGTGAAGAGACAATCACCAGTCATTTCATTTGAGAATGTAGCCATAGCATCATGGGCCATAAATTACACAAGGTTCAGAAATCTGAAAGCATCTTGTCTTCCAGCTTTGCTTAAGCAACCCCCTTCAGTTATATTTTTCTTCCTATAGAGGTAATAGTTGTATCTTCCTGGTGTTTGGGCTTATGGAATAACAAAACAAAATGCAACTAAGATGGCAGGCAAGCATCTCTTTCCAGCTACAGCTGTTCCAAGCCAAAGAGATTGCAGCCTCTGGCTACTTGTCATTGCTCCCATTGCCATAAATCTTGTCCCATTCCTGTATGCAGCTGTGCTGCTCTGATGAGCACTTTCCAGCTAGCTGCAGATTAAGAAGGAGATACCCTGCGGTGGGGCAGCGATGAGGAGTTAGGGGAACGTAGAATTTAATACCCTGCATCCAAAGAAGGATGCAAGATATCTCTGAGCACAGCTGAGCCTTTTGCTTTATTCGTCCACTCGGTAACTTCTAGCTTCTTTGGGCTGCTACAGATGCCTTGTGCAGTGGATGTCAGCGTGTATGTTCATTGTCAGGTAGGTATATTCATTTTCACTAGCCTGCTAGCAAGAATCAAAACTTATCGTATAAACGCTTTCAAGTGATCACCACATGTTCTGTATTTTATTCATAATGTCATCAATTGATGGACTAAGCAAGCTGGCATAAGAGATCTAAGCTAGTGTCGTGACTGAGAGCAGGGCGAGTGGAAAGACCTGGAGACTAAAGACCGCTGCTCCTGGAAAAGGCCTTAACCAAGGCTCTGCCATGGGTCATAAACTGGATTCTGCATGTTGTGTGCATGTGTAAGAAGAGATGGTCTCTGTCCCATACAGTTTACAGCTTGGCAGTTGTCTTCAGTAGTTTCTACCAATCAGCTTATTTAACACCACAGAAGAGAAAACCCATTGTGTGGTTGTCAAGGGTCTCCTCCCTCAAGAAACATTATTTTTTAATTTTTTTTTTTTTTAATGTCATTTAATGCACTCCAAAACCAAATATTTGTTCTTTGAATGCATCCTCATGAGCCAGGAATAAACATCCCAGAGTGATTAATGTCAGTCCATGTGGGTGTGGACTTGCTGGGGGCATGCACACGCACACATTCGCACAAGTCCGGTAATTGTTTGCATATTTAGTTGTAGAATTTTTGGCATTTGGACATTCTGCTAATTTTTCAAACTGCAGATACATTTGGGTCAGATTAGCAGGAGCAGCCAAGGAGCCATATCACTCTCGCAGCCCTGAGACATCTGTTCTTTCATTTACTTGGAGCAGAAGTGAGAACAGAGTTACAGACTTCTGTTTAGCGAACACCAAACATAAAATCATCTTACCCGCAAGCCTACAGTCAACCTAGCAGGGACAGCTCAGCTCAAGAGACAGATGGATTGCTAAGAGCTGGGTCTGAGAAGTTCAGAGTGCTAGGGAACAAATCCAGGGAGTAGCAATTGCTTGTTAGTCCTTCATTTTCTTGCGTGTTAAATTCATTCACAAACACTTAAGTATGCTCTGTGCACATTGCAAAGTGAGTCATTTGCAAAAATGACTAAAATTTCCAGTCATTTTGCAAAATTATTGTTTCAGCCAGTCATTTAGTAAAACTACTGTTACATTAATTTCTCAAAATTGGGCATTTTTCTATATGTATATTTCTGCAGACCCGTACAGTCACTTACTTCCACACTTGAGACTATTTTCTAAAATTATTTCAATTGTCAGTCGTTTCACAAAATAGACACATATCTCACATTGGAACTGTGAAATATATTATGGGACCTTTAAGACTATTAGGAGGATTATTCCATAGTTATTATGGGTGCATCGATACCGTAATTCAGAGTATTCTAGTTACTGGAAAATAAACTTTTTCTCTGAATTCTTGTCCATAAGCACAAGCAATACTTCCTTTTTAGTTTGAGGTGCAGAGCAGCTTCCTGAACTGGTCTGCCAGATACAACATCCCATCCAAATGCTTTGCAGAGGCGTAGAGCTTGGATCCCTGAGGACACTGGAAAGGGAAGTCCAGACCCGCAGGAATGGGTCATATGATCCCTGTGACCCCCACATGTTGTCATGGACCCAAACGTTCTCCAGAGAAGACTGTTGCCCTCCTCAGATCTCCTTGACATGGTCTCTCACCAATGATTTTACTGCTACCAGCAGTATGGGCTGCCATGCCAAGCGTTCAAAGACGACTCCAGTAGACTTCTCTACTAGACGACTTCTCTACTAGACTTTGCATAAACGTTCTAAATCTTGTAGATGTAATGTGGTTGCGTCTAGGATAAAGTTCAGCTTTGTAGCATTTCAGGTAATACTGGGGACACGTCTGGTGCCTCAGATTGACCACTGATGCTAGTCAGTCACAAAGGCCTGAAACTTTTAATCACCAATTTCATAATATGATTATACCTTTATTTATGTGTATATACATATAAGTATACACAGGGTTTTCACAGCCACACAGATTACAAGTCTGAGCAGAAATCTGCCCTGGTTAAGTACTGAACAAGTCTTCCTTACAGTCAATTAACAAAACGGGCAAGTGAAGTAATTTAATATCCAAGATCTTTAATTCAACCGGTAATATTTTCATCTAAACTGCACTGCGGTGTTTGTGCTTCTTTTTAATTCTTCGGGGTGTTGGAGGGAAGGGGAGGAGGAGGAGGAATTATTTTATACCTACTGAGCAACCATAATTATTAGCAGTTTTGCTTCTTCTGTTCAGCATTAAGTTTTCAGCATGATGTTGTGAGTTGCAGTGGTTTTTCCTTATGTGGGTTTTGTCTGGAAGAAGGGAAGTTTGTCTAGAGCTGAAGAAGGGAAAATCCTGATCTTTAAAGAGCAATGTAAAGACAAAAGTGTACTGTAGGATGCTTTGTAATGGGAGACATATCCAAGCTACCTTTGCAAATACAAACTTGGGTCAGAGTTGGGATGCAGCCGCGATGGGCAGCCTCTTCCCTTTCACCTCTCAAAGCAAGGGCCCTGCAGCAACTCAGTAGTGATGAGAGGTTTGGTCTCCCCTTCTTTCTCCCCACACCACAACCTCCCACCGGCCTATTCATAGGCAGGTGACCTCTCTACATTGCTTCACACACCCAGCATTAGTTATTTAGACCCAATGTAGAAATAGTTAGACTGGATTAGAGGCTCTGGATAGCCCTACCAGAGCACCATCAGACACACATTAGTCCAAACAGGACAACCCAAAAAGTGGATACTTGGTGATGCACTAAACACCTGAGGGTGGTGAGTTTTTCTTACGGACTTGATTTGACTTCTACAGGCGTGTGGATCCTTTCCACCAACTTCAGTGGGATGTTAATCAAGCCTTAGATAGGTGAAAAAATGCCATCTTCTATGAAAAGATGTGCATTAACGCCCAGATCATGCAAATATTCTATATAAAGATGTCCTTCAGGGATGTAATCTCTGTTAGCTGCAGTTATTTCAGTAGGTGGTCCCAGAACTTGCCACATAAATACGTGCAGGACTGGGGCTCTTGTGATGCTCAACAGTAATTGCTTGCTAGTATTTGTGCTTTTAGTTGCTATTTTTCACAGTATTTAATGAGCTGCTTTCAAAGTTTTTAAAAAATAAATAAATAAATTGTGCATTGAATTTTCTTTCAGCTTGGAAGTGAAGCAAGTTGCCCTTCCTTTGTTTTTTCAACACTAAGTAGGCAAAACAAGAACTGTCCCTAAACATGCAAGTATTCAAAAAAAACAAAAAAAATGCAACCAAACCCAAGAAAACCCTGAAGGAAATACATCTTTCTGCAGTTGGCAGCAAATACATTAGGCTTTCTGTGGCAGCAGAAAGACCATCTATCCCCATCAGCTGAAATTCCATTGTCTTGTCCTCTCCCTTCTTTTGTCAAAATCTGTTCCCATTGAAGCAATTGGAAAATTTTCATTTTACTTTCCTGAGCTCTGTATCTGTCAGTATTGTCCCCCTGTGACTACGAGGACTTTCTGAAGCCTGTTAAAGAGATGTACTGCAGGTTGAAATGAGAAAGATGCCGTATGTTCTTCCTGTAGAGTAGCTTATTGTCTTACAATAGTTAAAAAGAGTTATGATGGGGTTTTCCCCTGATGTTATTTAAAGAAGAAACAGCGTTTGTTAGAGACGAGCCTTTGCCAACATATACTTTCTAAACCATAAAAAAGTCACATGGTTTTATCTTATTCTCACTGAACATATTTTTTTTCAAAGACAAGAGCATCCTGACAATGGAGTACATAGCTCGGAGTAATTGTCCTCGTGCTCTTTGTGTCTTGGTGCACTCCTAAATAAGCATTGACAGATGTTGCAAGTAGTTGTCAGGAAGATAAGAAAAGGGGGGGCTGGTTCAACCACTGAGAATAAATCTCATGTGTTTTAACTACACAAAAGAATCAGAGGCAAACACCGTACGCGGCTTCTCTTACATAGTTTCTGAGTGGAATCACTGAAGGATTGCCACAGCTACATAGTTAAAGGTTTGTCTTCTGACGCAATGGATATTACATTGAAGAGCCCAGCAACTAGGCTTACAAATTAAAGAGAATTATTATATTGGTGATGATGAATCCTCTATAACTTAACTTTTGGACAACAGTTCTGCATGCACGGACCAAAGCAATGCCCTGGGGGTTGCAGAAACATCAGGCTCCTCATGGCAGTCAAAGAGATGCTTGGAGGTCACTAGTACTTGCTGATATAGCTGACTTGCACCATTGGCTCTTTTATGTTTTTGACTTAATTTCACACAGACTTGAGCTGGTGTAGGCAGATCCCTTCCATAGTACAGACATGTTCTCCTGTCAGTATGTCTGTTTTTGTTTATTTGCTCCTTCTCTGCATTACATAAATGATAGATTGATTGAATATACCCTTAATACGACATGCATGTAAGATCAAAGTGTTAATGAGACTTATTCTTTCTTGTGAGCAGTGGCAACAAAAGCCAGTAATTTAGGATTATTTAGCATTTTATGAGTGGCAGTCTTCTGTTACTACAAAATTAATCAAGGTACCCAGAACTATAATGACTGCGAAGAGCTTCAGCTGACAGGGTAATAAGATAGTAGACTGAATCCAGAGTCAGTAAATGCAAAATAACACATAATAAGAGGAGAAAGAACCCTAAGAATTTCTGTAGTGAGAAGTGCCTTCGTGAGCAGCTGGCACTCATGCAGGAGACCTCGGAGTCCTTTGCTACAGTTCTTTAAAAAAGCCATTTGAGGCCAGCAGGGGAAAAGGCATTAGGGGATTACTGGGAGAGAAATTAAAAACAAAGAGAAGATATATTGCGTTATACTGCAATATAACTCCCTGGTGAGCCCACACTGTGGTTCTTACGTGCAGTTCTAGAAAGACTGCAAAAGAACTAGAAAAAAAGTACACCTGGGGAGCAGGAATGGTCAAAAGCTTGGGAGGTTTCTGTACAACTTTAGACTGAGTAGACTAGGACTCTTCAACCTGGGGAAAAAAAAAAAAAAAAAGGCATAGGAGAGTGGCCATCAGATCAAATATAACGTATGGAAGAAGGAGTAATGGCCGTTCCCTGCTTCCAATTGAACAAGAAATAAAGGACAGCGAATGAAAGCAGCAGTGATCAATTTAATCAAAGGAAATACCGTATTTGACTAACGTGTTGAACTTAACCGTTGCAATATAGTTTAGATAAGCATAAACAGCTTCAAAAATGGTAACGCAGACAAAATAATAAAAGCAAGGTGTATCAAGCGCTCTGACAACGCAGTTACAACATTCGGCCACAGTTTGCTGGGAAAAATAAATTAAGGAACTCAAATGCCCTCATTGTCTCTCCCTGGATGCTGGCAGACACAAGATGTATGTATAGATGGACCTGGGATATTCTTAACAGACAAAGTGCTGTTGAATTTTCTTTCTCAGATTTATCTCCTGCATGAAGATCTCTGGCAACTCTTAAGGGCTTTTTTTTTTCTCAGCAGTTCTAGGATTTGCTTTGGGCTTGCAATGTTGAGTGGGCTGTGCTGGTGTCTATACTGAACACGCTCTTCTTTCTTCCTCCTTAAGCATATCTTGACCCTCACTAATTACAATGATATTTTACTCACATGCACTATATGACTGATAAAGTACCTCTAGGCTACTCTAGACTTAGCATTTTCTTCTCTTTCTTTTTTGTTTTAACATTTTTTATATTGTATATCCTACACAAGCTGTCAGCTCTCCTAACTTCAAATATATTCTGCAGTCTGTTCTATCCATCTGGCATCCTCTTCTCCAAATTAACATGGTAATAGTCCGTTTTCCCCTGGGATCATAAGTAAAACATGGGACTTCATAGATGTTTTGTTGCATGGAAGTATTCACAGCTCGATTTAAGATAAAGCCCAACAAAACATGGGGAGTGGGGTGTGGGGGATTCAGCCTGTGTGTTTCATTAAATGTGACTGATTTTCAAGATGCATATTCACTTATCTTTTGTGGGTACAGTGTTGGTCAGGACATATAACACAGATATTAAATGAATTTTATCATCATTTCCTTCTTCATCAGAGGCTTCAGAGTAGAGTGTTCAGCAGCAACACAGGTTTTCCATTATATCACCTCTTATTCCTACCTCTAGGAGAATAAACCGACTGACCCGAAAATTTAAAAAAAAAGAAAATAAATTGTTTGGGGGAGGATCTACCCAGTTCCCTGACCTCCTTCTGAGCCGGGTCTCGGTAACAATTTTGCTGGCACAGTTCAGGGGATAGGAACACACAGGGTGCAGGCTTGAAATTTCTTGCACTATTGCTGCCACCAAATTGTGTCTCCTGAGGTTACCACTTCACTGTATGCTTCTAAAAGGGTCATCAAATCAAATTCACCAAAATACACTTATAAAATTATGTCAGACATAACCCGCATCCTTTTCTAGCACATCTAAGAAAATTGGTTTGGTTATATCGTTCAGACTGGAAGGTTCTGGTAGAGGCCAATGCTGGAGAAGAAGACACCACATGTAAAGTTTTACTAAAAGAAGGATAGTTTTGTTGACTAGAGCATGGGTCTGGCGTTAAGGGAGCTGGAGCTGTGACACAGGCCTCCTGTCTGAACTTGGGAAAAGCTCATCAGGAAGATGGGGTGGAACCCAGCTACGGCCAAAAGGCGAGGGAGCGTAGCAGGCAGAGTGGCAAACGAACGAGTTCAGAAAAATATTGACTGATGGGATGAACCAGCGTCCTGGGATCCAGTTGCAATTCCTGGAGGTGTTTGTTTCACTCCAGGTCCCACACTAAGAAAGCAAGTCTGCAGCCAGTCCCGCTGCCAGGTGAGAACATTAACAAACAGCTGCTTCCACCACTTGCTTTTTTTTCACTTTTTCATGTCAGGACTATTCAGGTCTTCACAGAGGCAAACTGGCCTGTGAAATTGGTCCTGTTCATTCAAGCTGGGCTCTGCTTTATGCATCACTGGGTGGCTTTTTGCTTTCCCTTAAGCTAGCCATAATAGTGAAAGGGACTTAACTGTACAGCTTTAACCTGTCCTGTAGCTACTCCATATTGTCCTCGTACCACATCTTTCTGGAGCAGAGGCAGCAACTGGTACCTCTGTGAGATTAAAATAAAGCAATCAAGCGGAGCTAAGTGGAATTTGTGGAATTTGAGTACACGGCAATATTTCGCCCTACAATGATTAGTGTTTCACCAACGTGAGCTTCCCTGTCTGAACCTTGAGTTGAAACATAATGTGGTTTTCATCCTGTCTGGTAATCTGTGCTGGTATATGACTTTGAAACCATCCCAGCATTAAGGCCATATTAATATATCTTGTTACAAATACACAGTGAATTGAAGACATCGAGGGAATTTTTAATTGAAGGGGTTGAGGCAGTATGACAGTTACCCTAAAATGTTCAGCATAAAAACTTTAATCATCTTCCATAAGAACAGAAACTTACAGGGAAAAAGATTTTAAACTTCCGTATTGTTTTAATTTTTGTCTTCTGTAACCCACCTCTTAAACTGACCCGTTACGGGAAGCGCTTGCCCTTAGTGACACCTGAAGCAGGCATATCTATTTGTAGTGAATGTAGCTGGTAAGGTGCCCAGTAAGCAACCATGTCCTTGAGGAGATTGATTAAGCATTTTTCAGCACAAAGAAATGTTATTCTGCCTCCTGTGGGAAGTTTGTTTACTTACAGTGATGCGCACAAATGCATTTGCAGTTGGGGCTACCGTAGAGGCCAGAGCAACTTTGCCCTGAACAAAAGCAGAAAAATACTTGATGTTTTTCTTCTCTGCCAAAACAAATTTACCAAAAATGGTGGTTTCGTTGTCCCAGAACCATTGCCAATTTTGACCCGAATCTGTGGAAATAAATGCTGTCAGAAAGAAGTAGTAAGTTAGAACACGGATATAGATTTACAAAGCTGGGAAAAGAAAATGTGAAGCTTATCAAATATCTCAGTGGTTAGAGCATCCCTTTGCTGTAGGCAATACACGTTGATGATCCCTGTGTGGGAAGGCTCATCGGCAGCACCTCCCTCCACACGGCAGCTGGCAAAGGGAAGGGGGAGTTTGTGTCAGGGGTGACAACGACACACAAATGGAGATGGTTTAAGACAGCTGCATCAATCTCTCAGCTCTAGACCCTTTTGTTGTTGTTGTTGTTTTCCCAAGTTTATGGAAAGATGGAAGCCCTCCTCCTCCTGTTTTGCAAGATCAGCTGCAGAAGAACTGTGTCATTTTTATTCAGTACATATTCTTTTAGACTTATACACACATACTCTTTTAGAGCTGTACCAAGGCCAGAGATATCTAGTTTTATTTCTCGAGGACTCTTAGTAGCAAAGTGTCTGTGAGCCCAGCACTGTGGGAAACCCGTGAGCCAAACCAGCTGCGGTGGCCTCACAAACGTTTGTTTGGGAGCCCTTCTCTGGGTGCCCAACAATCCGTTAGCCTTGCAGTCTCAAGCCACAAGGATAAGTATTTGCGGCAGTGAATTAGCTACTGAAATACCAAAAGCAGTTCCTGGATGCTGAGAACATGGTTTCTTTTACCCTGCAGCAGACATGTCAAACAGCAACATGCACTGAGTTCCTGGAGTTTGGAACACAAAAATCCTCATGACCTCCTCACTGATATTAGCAAAAATAGTATTCAAGTTCCTGGTTTTATGTTTACACTGAATTTTAGAAAGAAACCTCTAGGGAAGTGTCGCAAAAGGAGAGTTTTGGCACAGCAGGAGGGTGTGCCTTGGGTTTTGTTATCTTCATTTGAGATTGCAAAGAGTTGCGGGTACAATGAGAGTCTGTGGGAACACAATCCCTGCAGATTTGTGCATTGATTAAACCTGTCTCTAGAGCTACCGATGACTTTCTATAACTAAAGGTGTTCTAATTATTTAACTGCTGTCAAGTTTTAAGGTGTCCGTAAAATCCTTATGCAAAAAAGTCAGAACAGCAGGAGGGAAATTATTTTATTCTTCCAGTAAAGGAGCTGGAATTCAGAATTGATTTCAGAAAGAAATACATTGTCATTCTGAATATAAATTACATATTTTGAGAACACTTCCTACGTTAGATTAGTCCTTTCTTAAGACAGACGTGAGAGTTTGGTTTCCTTGGGTTCCTTCTTTGGAACGGGTTTCTGCCAAGTCAGATTTGCAAAGGCACAAACCAGGACTTTTGCATCTTTTTTTTAATAAACGATGCTAAGTTCACATCAGGCAAATGTACAAATCTACTGCTTGGCATTGTACCCTGTACTTGGAGTGAGCCACGTGCCATGGGTGTGTTCAAGTGAAAAATACTGTGTTGATTTTGGACACTTTATGCTTATATAGATGCATTTTGGCCTGTGTGGGCCGGAAGAGAAAGCGATGACCTGAATAGCCAAGCATGAATCTCAGTTAAAACATTTACACAGCTGAGATCAGGAATCTCTCCTGTGCCTAGAAAAAAAAAAAAAAATGAAAACAGTTGAAGATGTGAAATGCTTTCCAATGTATTGCTGCCTGAAAGAGCAGCATGAGGGAAGGGTGGTCTGGAGATTACATTTGGTAGGAACAGGGAGATGTTTCCATTCCCATCACTGGCTTGCGCACAGCTCTGGTTTTTCCTCCTCCCTTTCGATGAATTTGCCATCTATCAAAGCAGAGCAAAAATAATAATAGAATATTCTGAACAAGCCACTAAGTTTTAAATTTCATATAGTGATAGAATTGCTTCTGTTATTCTCCCTCTTTGACAGAAGAGTTTGTGTATGTGCATGTTTACATCTACATACATGTATGCAGAGATACATACTGTGATGGCAAGTATTAGGTGAGGGCACTTCAGATTTTCCCCTAGAAATTAACCCAAAGTACAAAAAAGCCTCTCAGCAGACACTTTCGACCCATCACGCAGCATATGGGGAGTCCAATATGTTTTGAAAAGATGTGGTGGCAACCTAAACACTCACATTGCAACCGGGGCCTCACGAACTCTCTGCAGTGCCCTTAGAGAGGCTGCAGGAGATTTTAAGAGAGCTCTTTGGGTTTGGGTTCTGTGGAAACAAAGGCAGTTGAAAACTTTAGGTCTTTTATTTTGTGGAAGGCCAACGTTCTTCTCATGGAAGATAAGCAAAGCCTTGTCACTCATTCTCTCAGCAGCCATCCTTTGAGGGGATGTGACGGCTCATGGAAATAACCCTGCACAGAAAGGATGGGATGAGCAGAGTCTTTTCTCAAAACTAAACTGCCAAGGAGTTGCAGGCTGCTGCTTTAGCAGACACCTGAGAGTGTTTGGGGGTGGCCAGTAGAAGAGCCCTGCCTTGCTCCCAGTCAAGAGTACCCACCACATCCTTTGTGCTGGCAGCATTATACCACGCAGCTGCATCACCTCGTTGATCTGCCGGTTGTTTCTGGATTACCCGAGTGTTTTGTAGGGTTGCCTTTCAGCCAGAGCAGGCCAGAGTAAGGAGTATGTGCCTGGAAGTGGTGAAAGTGAGCAGGTCCACTCCTGTCACAGTAGCAGTGTGGTTTCAGATTGAGTCAAGCCCCGTGTAAAACTGCACTCATGAGCAGAAAGAGCCCAAGCAGAGGCTTGGCCAAGAACACTACGGTTAAACCTTCTCTATACTTACAAGGAACAGAGCACTTTAAGTGCTAAAACATTCGCCCTTATCTCCTGGATCTGACTTTTTTATGCTGAAGTAAAAACTGTGCAAAGTAGTTGAAAATACAGTTGAAAATACATTTCTCTCTTGCAATATTCTGTCCCTATGAATATGCTAAAGACTGAGACAGCACCAATTGCAGGTGCCAGCTACAAAGTCACTAATGCAACTTTCTGAAATAAATCTTAACGCTGTCTGGAGATCTCCCATCCAAGTATTAATGAGGCCCAGCCTTTCTTAGCTTGTGAGCTTCCACAGCACGGCTGTTGCAAGCCAAACAAAATGTTATCTTAAACATACTTTGAACCAGGGCAACTTACTGCCCTCCTGTCTGTGCGCCGTAGATCGGTGTGTCGCATTACTTCAGATGTCACCAGTTTCTGCTCCAAGTATAAAGAGGTGCTCTTCCCTAGCTCTTCTTTCTCTAATAGAAATTTGCAGTGCAATGTACACAGAAAAAAAAAAAAAAAAAAAAAAAAAAAAGAAGAAATATGTGATTGCTGCACAGGCTTCTAGCTGTGAGAGATGGAGAGACGAGGAAAAAAGAAAATGGAGAGACAAGGGAAAAAAGAAAATACCTCTGAGGCAACAGTCATGTTGCTTCATAAAGTACTGAAAGTCTTTGAGATACACTATGTTCAGAGAATTGGTCCGAAGAGCAAATACAGAAAATTGTGACAAAACTATGTTAAAATACATTGTGTGGTTCATTAACTCAAATACAAGTATTTTACAAATTCTGTTGGAATGCCCAAAGTTAGACTTACATAACTGTTCTCAAAATATTGTCCATAAGGATTTAATTACTCCCATGTTTTCAAAATTAATACCGTGTCATTCTTTTTAGCAAATTCACATGAGATGCTGGAATTGTGGAGAAAGTCAGTACCACGTATCTTAAACAGCTGTTGTGAAAGATTGCGGGTATAGCAGTGAGGAGTGGGGAAACGGTTATGTCGATCGTGAGGCATTGTATAATTTTATTTGGATTTTCCAACTGCTATCATGTATTACTAACAACACAAATTAAGTGATGAAAAGGAAGGCAGTAAGGAAAATATAGATTTAGTAGAACATCTTTTGTTGTTGTTGTTGTTTTGAATAGCAAACAAACCGGAAAGTCAGACAAGCTTTACAAAGGAAAACTGACCTTTAGTCTTTCCTAGAAATGTACACCAGAAAAAAAAAAAACACCTAGAAATAACCTCTCTATATCCAGTGGTTAGTCAGGATACATTCAATTATGAGTTCTAAATGTGCATTAGGCCTTGTAGTCTATCTAATAATCTCCACAGTAAGCACGGAGAGCTGCACCCAGCAAGAAATTTATTGTTACTGTAGAGTGACATGACTGTAGTTGCAAAGTATGCAAACTATGCTTAGGATACGGTGACATAGTATTAACTACAGAATATCAGAAAGCAAACGCATGAAATATCTGCATTATCTCTGATATCGCTCAGGTTCTTCCCATCTGCATGTTGCTGCCGGACTCAGGTTCGCTACGGCCATTACCGTCCCCTTTTTGGCATTTTTACGCCTACCTGGGAAGCTCCTATTAAGGAAGAAATAGTTGTGGCCAATGAGTCAGCTCTGCTGCTATTGTGGCTGGTAGGATCAAAGGAACAGATGAGCTCCAGGAAGTTCGCACGCTGCGTATGACACAACACAAGCACAGGCTCTTCGACTTAAATATAATGAACCACTAAAAATATAAAAAAAAAAAAAAAAAAAAAAAAAAAAAAAAAAAAAAGCTAGCGTACACAAATCTAAAAATATGGGTCCTATTCTCTCACCACAGGATACCAATAACGTCAGTGGGAGCTCACTTAGAGATAGTGGGAAGTCTATGGGAGTTACTCACATCCTGCATGAGCCCATGTCTCCTTGAAATCCGCAGCCATTTCTTTAGGACTACTACTTGTTGTTATTTACCAGGCTCGTTTATGCTTCCCCATTCTCTTTTAACTCCTGTTTCTCCTTCAGAGAAATCATCCGAGAGTGATTTAAGCTGTAGTTAAACTTAAAAGTTTGGGACACCGTGGAAATAAAGCCCTAAGAGTGATGACCTTTCTAATTTCTCCCCAATACCCTTTTATCTCAAGGCAGAGCTGTTATTTAAGATGTGTCCAAGACTGGTTTTCACTGCGTTTTCTTCATTTGAGGATGATTTCCATTTTTTTTCTCGAGAAGTCTCAAGACCTTGGTCGTGAAGCTGACTTCTAAAGGAGTTTGGGCTTGAGCTGGCATCTTTTGTCTTCTCTCTTTTAACAAATCCTCAGTGCTAAATATGGCTGCATATAGAATATTGCCTTACTTGCTTCTCTGTGTGTGTACTACCTCTAATATTTCCCCTGTTCAGACACACAATATCTTTTTTCTTCTGCTTTGCTTTCTGCAGACCCAGATGGCAAAACTGGTCTCTGTTCTCAATGCTGCACACATGTTAATTTGCTTTCCAGTTAAGTAGCAGTACACCAGAAGCTGGAAAATTAAATCACAAAATATACGTCCCCCCCACTTGGCATGCCAAAAAATTATAGCAACCGTAAAAGAACCATTACAGCAATACGTAAAAGGTACCGTGTCATGGTACCACTGCTCCTGCTCGGGAATAAATACACTGTCTTTGCTCCACTCTAAGAGCTACACAGAGGTTATTCTGTTGACTTCAGCAGAGTCACTTCTGGCTGTCACCAAAACACAACAGGCCACAGTTAGGACTTAACTGGAACAGCAAGAAGCCATTCAGTTAATGGGACATCGTCTCATTAAGGAAAAAACTCCTTTTATAAATCATTTGCGTGGACTTAGCGTGCTGCTGGTTTATGTTTCTTTGGTGCTCTCCAGTTTGAGGTGATCTGCACCGCCACGCGGTTGCATAACCTTAAATTTGGGGGACATTATTATTTTCCATTAACATTGGCTCAGTTTCTGCCCTGCAATATTTTTCCTGCAAATGTTACTGAAGTCAGTAAGGTTACACCGCTTGCACGAAATGAGATGGGGATCTCATTTATTACATCGTCAAGAGACCAGCAAGAGCCTTAAAACTGTTGTGCTTTTATTATACCTCATCAGTATGTCTACTGACTTAATCTGGATATTATAAATATCATGGCAGTAGAATTTCCCTTGGATGATTTGCATATAGCCAGGACTTTCTGTTTCAGATATGGTTTAGTAGGCAATAAGCCTTCCGCTCAGTGTTTTCTGTTGGTCTGAAATGATAAACAGCGAGCAAAAAATTGTATAATGCTGACAAAATTCTGGGTAGCAATGAACGAAGCTTTGTTTCTGGTGCTCTTCTCTCTTCATTTTTATGAAAAACTGAAACAAACAGTTGCAAAGAAAGCACATAAGAACTAATCTTTCCACGTGGATGTGACTCGGGTAGCTGCCTTGCATTGAAATAAATGCCACAAATACCAGGTCTGCTACTCACCAACTCGCAATATGGCTGTGTCCTTCATCAGAGCAGCCGTATACTCAGTTAAAACGTGTAATTAAAACTGGTCACAACAGAGAAAGTATTATATGCCATCATAGCCCCCGAGGACAGGTAAACTCATTGAGACGTGGCTAGCATTAGGAGGTGGGAGGGAAAGGGTGGTGGGACAGATTCGTATGTCGGTGCGTCAAGAAAAGAAAAGCCTTAGTAGACTATGTCAGCTTTTGCTGTGTATCCCGTGTTCTTCTGCCACTGATAGCGCCAAGTTTCTGTGCCTTACTCCTTCAGAGCTCTTCCACATCTTATCAAATCTTTCAGCAAAATTCAGATTACATCCCTCCTCTGTCCTTCAACCGCTGATATAACACTACATGGCCTTTTTCTTTGGTTTTAATCTTTATTTCTGTGAGGAATTATTTGCTTTCCGGAAACACAAATCTTTTTGATCGGTTTTATCACAGCGGAATGTGTATAAATATAGAAGCCTGTTTATTTCAAGATATTTTTTTCCGCACTGCATCCGGTCAGTGGTTTAGATTAGAATATAGAGTGTTGAATGAAAACAGGGCTGGGGCGATGGATCGGCTGTTAAAGGATGGGAAAGGAGGGGTCTTCCCATTATTTGAATTATCTTCCTTCTTTACGTAAATTACTATCTATGCTCCAAACAGTAAAAAAGTTGTGAGTGTTAGCAGCCAGCGGATTATTTTTAAATAACTAATTAGAAAAATATTATCTGCTTTTTTTTTTTTAAGAATGTCTTACAGTTCTTTCCACAATCACCCAAAGATTGAATTTGGGCTTTTCAAATACCTGTGCTAAAATTTTCCTTAGGTGATTTTTATCTCCAGCTCACATGGACACTTAATTTCTTGAAGAAACCAGAATTACGTTTGGGCACAAAGGGCTTTAATTGTACCTATGCATTCTTGGGAACATAATCTGAGTTCACAGAGAAAGGAAAGAATTTACCATAAGTAAGGTATATCAAGATGACCTATTTCTTATCTTACCAGTGTTTTGAGCAAAATTACATAGACTTTACAACTCCAAATGAAATGGGGGGGGGGGAAAAAAAAAAAAAAAAAAAAAAAAAAAAAAAGTAAAAAGAAAGGAAAAGTCACAAGGGATTCAGAATATGCCTTAACTCTTTCTTTAGCAGCTACTCTTAGGCACAGAATCAGAGAAATGAAGAACAGGAGTGGAGGCCTTTAATGCCACCTGAAACACTGCATACATTCCAGGGTCACACGTACGGATTTGGGAATGACACAGCTTTCATCCTCCACTCTGCTCTATGCGGGATCTCCAGGGAGACAAATCCTTGTGGTTTAGACTTGTTTGGACACGGCTTCCTTTTATATTATTTTGGACCTTGATCAAGGAGGTCTGGGGTCTCCAAGCAAAATTTTTGCCCCCCAAAAAAAAATTTTCAACCTGAAAAACTAACAAGTGCTTCCTCCAAATTTCTAAATATATTAGTCAGGCAACTGTAAACTAAGCCTCCAAGTTCTGCCATCTTAGCCACTAGATTCCTGCCAGCATCCCCAGATTCAACAGTAGCTAAAAAACTCTTTCTGAAAGCATGATTACAATATGCAGGTCTAACCCCCACCCATTCGAGGAGACTGTAGAGCTAGAGTAGGCACAGCAAAGGACACCAAGGATGAGCAAAGGTGTGTGTGGTTCCACCACACAAGCAGCATAGACTAGAAGCCCTCCATCACATCACATCAGAAAAGATGTGATTGAGGGGAGAAGTCTCTAAATTCATAAATGGGAAGAGAGAGACAGTCACTGAGTTTTACAACACCAAGTGATAGAGCACAAAAAATGACATTAGCAGGTTGAGGGGAAAGAAAGCTCTATGGGTTTTGGGGCATTGTATAGTAACTCTGCAGAGCTTATTGCCATGGGGCAGTGAGGAGATTAATATTCAAATAGGTTCAAAGACACGTGGGACAAATTCATGCCAGAAAGCTGTATCAGTAGGACATGACTGTCCATATTGTACATCCAGCTCAGGAAATCCCCGAAGAGCTGATTACCCAAAATGGGAAGCCAAACAAGGAAATGAATAATGTTGCACATCCCCAGCTTTATACTCTCCCATAAACGTCTGCTTCTGGCCACTGCTGGAAACAGAAGACATGCTAGGTGGCCATTTGATCTTCTGTACCACATTCTACCTCCTTCTCCTTTTCTTGTGACATATTCTCCATCTTTAAAAGGATCACCTTTAAAACTTGTAAAAGGCCCGTGATGCGTTATTCTTTTCTTAAAAGCAACACAAAGGCTGTACAGATCTGGGTAGATTAAAACACACTTCTTAGTCACACTCTGCTGCTCTTTCCTCATTGTTGGCTAGCGTTCCTTGCGTATTACACCAGTGTCTTGTCAAGATTTCGGGTCACCTCAGGTTTACACAGCTTACGCTGTCTACCTTTGAATCTTGCAATGAGCTTCCTGCAGCTTTAGCATGATCCTCCCCTAAAGGCATGTGCCCCTTTTCCCTTCCACCCTCCCTAAGACTTCTGTCTCTGCAGGTCCTCCTGAGGTTTACGCGCTGACTCAAACACATGGCTCCTTCTGCTCCCTCCTGGGAGGCACCCACTTCCTTGAGTTCTTGTTGTCCGCAGAGGAGTTTCAGAAAAAATGGCTCTAACTAGGGAGCAACGTCTCCTTTGTTCCTCCTGAGCCTGGTACAACCCAAACACAGGCACCCATTGATTTTCAAGTCTATTCCTAGGCAGGGGCATTAGTGACATTCACTCCTTCCTTAATGTATAAAGTGTCAGCTTAGAGCCCAGCAAAAGATTATCATGACACTTAAAGCTAAAAGCTGTCCCGAAAAGCAAACAACAATATATATCTGTTCCCCATGCAAAATTTAAAATATAATAGTCATCATACAAACCTAAAGCTTGTCCCTACTTGCAGCAGCAATACGGTCTATTTGAGCATAAGCAGTTGCTATGGGGCCCGATCCAACTCCCACATAAGCCAGTGGGAGCCTTTAAATTCACTTCAGTGGGAGTGAAGCCTCAGCACTTTTTGTGAACTGTTTTGTGAACACTGATACTATACGCTATAAAAATTGCGCTTTGGTTTTTGATATAAAACCAAGAAGTGTCACTAACAGACTGATTCTTGAACGAGGGCCCTCAGTGCTACTGTGCTGAAAATAATAAATACAATTCCTTGCAAATGTGTTTGTTATTCCTAGTGCAAAAATAGATCAGTCCGGCCAATGGGATTAACCACTCCATTATTTCTTGGACGGTTTCTTTATTATTGTTGTTGTTTTTAAATAGTTTTCCTGTTCTGTTGTTACAGATGAATTCTGGTAAATATTTATTCTTACACTTGCCGTAAACTTATTCCTTTCCTGGTGGGGCACCGCACAGCTCCAGATGTGCAGAACTGAACCTTTTCAAAAACAAAGGGGGCCCCAAGTGTAGCCACACAACAGAGAGGGGGCAAAAGGCTTGTTGCATCTTTAAGAAGTTGCTGTGTGTGGCTTTGCTGAACGCAGCCGTCTTGGATCTTAGGGATGTTTGACTTGGCCGCAGCTGAAAAGAGTCAGGACGAAGAATTACAGACAGGAAAAGAGTAGAATCTTGCCTCTCGAAAAGTCTTGATTGAGTGCTTTTGTCCTTACACCTTCTAAGATGGGACACGCTGAGCTGAAACTGCCACAGGTCATACCCAGGCTTGTCGCTGTGCTTTGGAGGGGTGGTGGGAGGGTGACATGAGTGTCACCTGCATGGAGACCTCTCCCAGCCCCTGGTCCCTGACATCAGGGAGGCCTGCTGAGGTGAGCAGGAGGCACCCGGGGTGCAGGGGAGGAGCTGTGAGCACCCTAGGGCGTGCAGAGAAGGATCTGTGGGCATCCTGGGGTACACAGGGCATGAGCTGTGAGCACCCTGGGGCGTGCAGAGAAGGAGCTGTGGGCATCCTGGGGTACACAGGGCAGGAGCTGTGAGCACCCTGGGGCGTGCAGAGAAGGAGCTGTGGGCATTCTGGGGTACACAGGGCAGGAGCTGTGGGCATCCTGGGCCATTCCTACTTATTACAGCTCTGCTCCCTTCAGCAGTCAGGCTTCTGGAACTGGGGGATGGTCACTTGTCCTTCAGAACTTGCTGACTCTAAGAACAGCAACCGAAGGAGCAAGAGCTGTGTCACCCAAGCAAGTCCTCCTGCGCTGTGTCCAGCCATCTGCTGGTGACACAACATGTGAGCAAGTGCGGTGTCCCTGGGGCACCCACAACTTCATTTTCATCAGCTCACCTGGCTTCTCCGATCTTGACAATACGCCTGGTCCTCTCAAAGGGAAGGGGACCAGCATCCCACCGGAGAAATGTGTGCTGAGTTACATGCACCCAACCATGAGAGGATTTGGGCTGAAATTGTGTTTAACTCTCTTTTTTTTTTTTTTTTTTTCTGAAAAATGAGTGACACATTGACCATTTGCAGCCAGAACAGACTTGTAGGGCCTTTTGGGTGCTTTGAACATAACTACTAGTTGAATTTGAGTAGTAGCAGATCAAGGCTAGCATCAGCTTATGGAGGTCAGACCCCAGATGTAGCCACTTGCTACCTCCAGACCTGATCGAGTAGGACTGGCCTCACTCCACTGGCCTAAACATGGAAGGTCTTAATCCCTTGTGAGTGTCTTCTGCAAACCATAGGAACCTAAGGAGGCAACCCACAGAGATATGTAAAGCGTTTGCTCTTGACACAACTGAGCATATTAATGAGAAGAAAAAAAAAATAAATCCCTGTCTTCATCATTGATTCACATGACTTGGTTGCAGAAAGCTAATTTTTTTGCCTAAAAAGATGAGCAAGGTCAGTGTCATCTCTCAGTGCTATTTCTCTGTTTTCTGGTGCCGTGAAAAACAGCAAAAGCCAGGTGGAGTCACCCCCGCTCTAGGCAAATATTGTACAACTGTTTTATATGAACAAAGTGGCTGGCAGACGACCTTCTAAACATACCTAAGTTGCTGTTTCCTCGTGCACATACACAGTGAAGCAGGAAATAAGACTTCCAGAACATGAAAGCGAGGTTTGCTTGCTTATCTCATTGTATTCTAATGTGATTTGAGGTAAACAAAAGACAACTATGGGCTTTGTTATCTCAGTTATTCTGTACAGCCCATATAGAGCAGGATCACACTGCACGATGAAACGTAACTCTTACCGGCCTGCAAATTATTAACATAATTCCAGAAAATGCGCGTCATTCGGGAAATATTTTTCCTAACGACATATTCCTGACTAAGGATGGCTTTGTTCAGACCTATGTCACATAATGGGATAAGAAGAGATCCACAAATAATATTCACCTTGTACTCAGGTGCTGCCTGTCAGTTCTGCACATGTTTTCTGTCCATTAGCTGAGGGGTTTTGGAACTGATCTGGCTAAATAAACAGTCGTATTTTATGATCTGCAGTGAAATTAGGGTTCAGTGCAAAGCATGTGGGAGTCCTTCAGCAAGTCTGGATTTGTCCTATGTACTTATCTCTGACACTTTTTAGAGAAGCTAGCAATGAAATACTGTGATACTCACTGAATCCCTGTGGGGTTTAGGAGAACACTTTGTGCCTTGCCAGGCTGGACTGTTTTAAGATATTTTGTTTGCAGGTGTTGAGAGTTACAGTCTTTCAAGTATTAGTGATGGGTCAACTAGAGCTACATTTCAGCTAGGGTGGAGAAAGATGGATGATAAGTGGAGAACAACTGAAAAAGGCCGGACAAATATTTGATTTTTTTTTTTTATAATGTGAGAAAATTCAAATTAATCTGAGATTTGCAAAGGAAAGATTAAATTCTGCCAGCTCCAATCCTAGAAATAATCGCCTTTAAATGTACCAAACTATCACATGAGCCAAATTTTACTTGCAGACTCTTTCCTCAGATGTGTTCCCACCCTTCTGGTATTTTTTCTTTTTAAATATTATTTCCACTAAAAAGGCTAAAACACATTTGGCTTTCCTGATTACACATACATGATGGTGTGATGCATTTTGATGATGTTTTTTTTCAGTATTCATGACAGACAGTCCCACCCTCTAGGCTGTAGCTCCCTTTGATTTCAGGTGAGATTTTTGCCTAATGATCAGGCCCTGGGGTGTTTGGCTCATCGGTTGCAATGTAATCAGCTAAAAAGAATTTGAATTGATAAAAAGCAAGACTAATGGCGCAGACTGCTGGCACAGCAAATACATTTTAGGGTGTATGCGTAAGAAAAATGGCTCCCTCAAAAAAAAAAACAAAAAACAACCCAACAAATAGAAAGACGACCGATGTTGTGTATTCTGATGTGACATCCAGTGACAATAAAAGGCTCAAGGAGGGATTCAGGCAATTTTGGTAAATGACAAAGCTGTCCAGCAACTGTTTCAAATTGCTGAGAGGAAATTGATGAGAGAAAGTAAATTCCCAACATGCGACTGAGTCCTCAAAGAGTTTGTGTCCATGCAGAAAGTTCTACAGATCTAGCACAGAGCTCTGAAATCAGCTCCCTGTGCCAGGACATCTGCATCCCAGCATCTGTGGCCACCTGAAGGCACCCCAGTGATGTCAGGTAGATGCCACATGGCCTTAAGGATAGGCCAGTGGGGAGACCACTGTAGCGGTGGTTCACAGGTAATGGACCACCTACGATACTCAGAGTTGTAGACCGGATGATCCAAAATTGTCCCACAGAACGCTATAAACCAATGATGTAATATTTCCAAGGTTTGATGAGATAGGAGCGCCATGGTATGAAAGAATTTTGTAAGATGCCATTAACTCATCCAAAGCATACCCTGACTAGATGTTTAAACTTAACTCCCGTGAACCAGAAAACCTCATCCCAGGACATACACTGCATCTCTTAAGTCTGAGCAAGGTTTCTCGGTGAAGTAGTGTGGGATGGCTTCTAAATCCATGTCAAAGACCTAGAGGAGAAGTCTTCCCAGGGAATAGCAACAAGTAATCTTAAGAAAGCCAGATGGCAAAACATATAGGTTCCATGCTGTTATAGAAATCTTACGCAGCATCGGAGACTGGTTCTCACTTTTGTAATAAATGTTTTCTGTCCAAATGCTGGATGAAAACCATCCAGTATCAGAGGCTGGTTTAAGGTGGCTTTTAGCCACCAAAGCCCCTGGTATTTCTTTAGAGCATTTTAATTTTCCGAAGAGCATAAATGATGTCACTTATCAATTGCCAAACCTATTTCATAATTTCAATAACCTCCAGGGGACTGATTAAATCTGAAATACTTTGGCCTATTCTAAAGGAAGCCTAATCGTGTTTTTAAGTCAGCCTTGGAACACATGATTCTTTATTAACCTAATAAGCCTCCATTATCCCATTCCCAAAGTTCTATTCAAGCCCTGTATTTAGCGTAAAGTACCATGCACTGGTTAATTAGAGCATATTATCTTGGATGAAAATGCTGAATCTTATTCTGCAGAGTCAGTGCTTGGAGAATTTGTTAATACGCTGCGTGTACCCAGATTGGTTCTTATCTGAGCCTTGGCATGTGTTAGCAGTGCAATTACCTACTTGCAATTGCTGCCTGCTACTTGGCAAAGGGGAATGCTGAACAGAGGGTTATTTCACTAAAGATAGAAAGTGACTCATTTTGATTACTCAGTCATGTCCTCTCCTACTTATGCATGCACAATGGGAAAGTCTGATGGTACCAGAGAAAAGAGAAGCAGCATGTGTTCAAGTCACTTCTCTCATTCACCATTTAGTTGTAGCAAAACTAAAAAGCCAATAATTATAATATAACAAGAGCGAGTAATAAGACCCTTCACCTTTTGCACATTTAGAAGGTGAATCTGAATTTAAAGGGAAATGACAAGTTGAATATGGCAAGAAGGATGTAGATAACTCAGTTTCATTTTTGTTTACCACAGTTTCCAGTCGGCTTGGCTTTCTGGGCTTTGTTTTTCTGTTAGTGTCGCAAAAAGGAGAAGTGTTTTTGTCCAAACAGCATCCTGCTTTAAATTAGCGTAATACATTTTACGTTAAAAGTACATTTATAAAATACGCTCTTCCTAATCTAGTATAGGAAGACTGAATAGACAGTGTGTGTCAGGTAACATTTGTAAACCTTCTACCAACTTGGTAGCCCCAATCATATATTGAACAGACCCAGGCCTATGAAAGTCTACTGAGACTCACAGACTTTCAAAACTATCCCTTACAAGACATATTCCATTATTTTAAAAGATTTTTCATGAAACTGCTCACCAACTATGTCCCGTTTTCAAAAAAAAAAAAAAAAAAAAAAAAAACCAAAAAACTAACTTCAAAATGTTGCATCACCAAAAACTGTATCTCTGAAAAGTCGGAAGTACACTGTTTGCCTTCCACCACAACCCATTGTGATTGATGGCCCATTCGTTAAAACATCGTCATGCATTTTCAATCTTAATTAATTTAGTAATGCTCCTTTAAGCCAAGGCAACCTTATTTCAAAAACTGGGAAACTACTTCCATTAAATATTTCATTTCATCCTTGTGAGGTTTAGACAAATGGTGACATTGGAAACACATGCTTATTTGTGGTTATACATCTGACAAACTCCTGACAATGGCACCGTAACATAACAGCACCATTTAAAATGAACACTGAGACAACCCATATGCCCTCCTATCGCACAGCATACACAGGAGACATTTTAATCTGGAAAAGAGAATGGTAAGTCTCTATACCCTTCATGATTTTAAAGTAAAAGAGTCTATTTCAGCTCTCATGACATCAGCAGTAGTACCTCAAGTAAAACAGTAACACTTTCAAAACCATAAAGAAAAAAACCTTCAAATTATTTTCTAGAACTTTCCGAAATGAACCACTTTCTTAAAAAACCACATCAGCCCTGAGTTACCAGGAAAGCCCCCGCAGATAGCGACAACACTAAAGATACACGCTTGGTCCTTCACCAGTGCTCTGTGGCTATCCCAAAACCTTCTACTGTAAAGTTGACACCTCCCACTGCTGAGACCGCTTTCCTCCCTGTCTGAGTCCCCACTCCCAAGTCGTTTCATGGGTCTTTTGTCCCTGACCCTTGCAAAAAAACATATGACCTCTCTCTTCATCCTTGTGTCCTGTAAGACTTCCCACTCTGAACAGTGTTCGAGATGAGGAATGAGACTGACTGATAGGACACTCATCCCTCTCTGCAGCTCCTGACAGGACATTGCAGAGAGGCTGGGGCTGGGCTCTGCTCCCAGGGGATCAGGGACAGGACAAGAGGGAACGGCTGGAAACTGCCCCAGGGGAGGGTCAGGCTGGGCAGGAGGAGAAAATGTTTCCCAGCAAGAGTGGTCTGAGAGTGGAACAGGCTGCCCAGGGAGGGGGCAGTCCCCATCCCTGGGGGGTTTAAGGGCCGTTGGGATGAGCTGTGGGGTAGGGGAGAACGTTGTAGAGCCGGGCTGAGGGTTGGACTCGATGATCCCGAGGGGCTTTTCCAACCTGAAGGATTCTGTGATTCTGAGACTTGGAGAGCTTCCAAACCCGGGAGCGTGAATGAGTCTTGGAGCAAGGACTGAGGGATGAAGACAGCTCCGCTACGAGTACTTAGGGTGACAGTCGGGCTGCGGTGATGAAGACTGAGGGCCCGTGCCTATAATGTTGAAGCAGTAGACTTTTCCTGACACAGTTTGGTTTGGCCGCAGCACATCAGAGCACACGCACACAAGCAGCGCAGCCACGTAACGAAGGGGGCTGTGTCTCCCAAACGAGAAGCGGTGCTGGGAGCAGGAGGCAGCAATCCTCCTGGCAGAGGAGCTGCCCTCACCAGAGCACGTGTGCTGAAACGCTCAGGGCAGAAAGAGGGGCTTAAGACACTTCCCAGTAAAATATAATCAGAAAAGCCTGACATTTTCTTACTTCAATTGAAGCGGTCTTCTTTTAGGGAACAAAAATTGTTGACCAACAAATTGCCCACGCTGTTGCATTTTTTCATTAAACAAAGGCTCTGATCACTGTTTCAAAGACACTTTAAATTTTCCTGACTTTAAATTTCCTTTTAGTACTCGTTCTTTATCGAAAAGCTAGTTCTCAGTGGAAAAGTGTAATGGTTCTCTGCAAATGAGAACATTAAAACATGATTTTAATAAAAAGGATGCATAAAATTCTGCCCAAATGGATACATTTGAATCTTTCAGAATGAAAATAACATCAATAATTTTTTTTTTTTTCCACAAAATGATTTCCCCATTTTTCAGCCATCTCTAACTATAACAATAACTTGCAGGTGTTTCCTGTTAAGTTGGTAATAACTGTGTCCTGGGATAATAAAACTCTTGGGTTTGGCCCATTTATCATATTTAAATTATAACTTAAAGGTGCATCCTGTTTACAAGGTAATAATTATATATGGGACTAAACAAACTTCTCTGAAGCCAGTCCAGTCTATTGTGTTATGTCAGACTGGAGCATGGGCTTGAAGAAACCTTAGATGGGTAATGCCATAGGTAGTAAAAGTTGACTTTCCTCTCTTCACAAAACGAAAACCAAAAAAATAGTCGAAGCTTTGCCTATATTAGGAAATGAACTTAGAAAAACAAGAATGACTTTAGAAGAGCCTCCAAAATGAGCCATCAAATTACTTTAAAACCGTAGCTGATGGCCAGACGACTCAGTCAAAACACACCCATCCAGATTCTTTAGTGTGGACGTTAGCACAAGATGTAAATGTGCAGGTGTGCACCCTCTGTTTTGGCTTCCGTGTCCTTCCAGCGGGTTTCGTGCCCCTCTGAACCCGGCCCCCTGGCCGTGAGGCAGCAGTGTGATGGCCCTGTTCAAAGGCCACTGAGCTCAGCCTCCCATATCCCTCCTTGCTCTCTGTGATGGCTGGGATTTTAAAATACGCCCTTCTTTGTCAGGAGCTTAAAAAAAAAAAAAAAAAAAAAAGAAAAAAGAAACAACCCAAACCCTTGGGAAGGAGGTCAGCTATTGAACTCCCAAGTCCTCTGCTAGATAATTGCATTACAATGAGATTTATTTTTTTATGCAAAGCTCTCCACCTTGCCACAAGCCCTTACACTGATGAAGGCCCAAATTTCCAGCTCCTTCCCCAGCGCCAGCTCCTTTCGTTGGGCCGGTGCTTTCCACCTCAGTTGCTTAACAGCCTGCAGAACCTTGTGCAGTGGGACAACAGTCATTCCTTTGTCGAGGTCAGGACCTAGGGGGCTGGGGAAGGAATTTGGCTTGTCCTGTGTAGATAGGAAAGGAACAACTTCAGCACGAAGCATAGAAAGAGATACCAGCATTCAAAAAAAAAAACACTAGAAAAATAAACTCCAGAAGCAACCAGTGCATTCACTTGCATTGTAGCTTTGCTTCAGTGTTTCACTGTTATTTCTTAAGAGCAAAATAAGCCCCAAACTTTTTTTTTTTTTTTTTTTTTTTTTTGCTACATACTGCACAGTATGAGTAATTCAAGAAGAGAATAAAGGCTGGCATTGTATAGCACACTTTCTCATGCGCACACAAACCTCCTTCCAGCTTACTGAAGGAATCAAAGGGTGGAGGGAGTGTCTCCAGCGTTTCATGTAAATGACGTCTTTTTTTCTCCAGTTTTAATGCCACCATAAACTCAGTGTGATGAAGCATTGATGAATAATGAGCCCATGACACATCGTACTTTTAGAACAGCTCATATATTTGGCATACGCCAGGCCCCATTTGTGTCAGGATTTTTTTTCCCCCCCCACTTTGGGCAGGGATTTGTAAACACTTTTGCCATAACTAAGAAATGCAGTTTTATTTTTACTCCTCGGGGAAGCCACACTGAGCATCTGGGCAGCTCGCACCAGTTGCCCTCTCTCTGTAGGATACTGTGAGGCAGTGAGGTTGGCTCTCACCATCCGAGCAGGCGTCGGGTGCTCATAGAAGTCACAGCCCTGCTGGGCCAGCAGCCACCCTCCGTTGGGAGCCACCGGTGGGGCTGACACACTGCTCTTACCTCACCTCACCCAGCATGTAACTGTCATCTTCCCTGAAGTAGAGTGGCGATGGCACTGGGTAGAGAAATCAAGACACCCTTGTGAAAAAAATGCAGCTTCTTATTTACCAAATGACTTGGAGAAAGTTGAGGGTTTGACTTGCATATTGAGAAGAATGTCCTTTTTCACTACAGCATTGTCCTAGATTTCTTGGTAACAACTAAACCTGTAGCTTCTGGATTTAAAAACACCTAGGAAAGAAGCAGGTGATAAGTCATAAGTCACCAAATGTGACCCGGCTGCCAAAGGGGGACAGGGAGCTACACTCTCTTATGGGAAATTAGAAGCCCTGGTTGTGGTCCTCCCGCCGCAGAGGTGTTTCCATCCACATCTGCCAGTCCTACCCCTGCAGCAAGGTCTGTCGTTCAAGGTGATTTCAGCTCTCCCTGACAAAAGGAAAGATCAGAGATGATCTCTTGGCATGAATGGACCGGAGACCATCTTAACTTCTGGTCTAGCCTCCTAAGGATTTGTGTTCAGCTCGTGATCCAGATTCCACCAGGTGATGACACCCTGAATGGGGAGGCAGAAGGAAACTTAACAGTGCTAGAGGCATAGTGTGGGCCAGAAAAGGAAAGAAAGAGGCTGGACACAGTCAGCAGTTTTCAAGTTTGGCAAAAAAGCTCGTCATGTAGATGAAAAGGCCTGCTTTCTGATTCTTCAGTGTAAGAGTACCAGCAGTCTCATAAAAATCATCTGTAGCATCTAGCCCAGTGTACAAAGCCTTCTCTCATTTCTCTGCCTTTATCACTTCTCTTATGCTGAGATACAGGACAATTTA
The DNA here is from genome assembly GCF_003259725.1 of Athene cunicularia. Classification (NCBI taxonomy): domain Eukaryota; kingdom Metazoa; phylum Chordata; class Aves; order Strigiformes; family Strigidae; genus Athene; species Athene cunicularia. Next base: position 25,164,667 of record NW_020799092.1, read on the forward strand.
TTTTTTTTAAACCTAATTTTTTTCCAATAAATGCTTATAAGTTTTCAAATATGAATGAAAAAGCATTTCTCCCTACTCTCCAGAAAGGTCCTTGATTTCTATAGTTGAGGCTTTCAAAGCAACGTAAGGGAACAGGGCATAAGGAAACTACTTGAATCTTCATTGCTTCGAAAAAACGTGTAAACACAACAGTTTAAAATCAGACCACTTTTTCCCCATGGTTGTGAAGGATCCTGTTATGCTTTCCACGAGGCTGTTGAAGCTGAAGGAGGTGACATCAGACATCTAGGCTGTCCAGAAGATCATAAGGAAACCTGGATATTGCTAACAAGCCATGGGCGTTCTCTTCCTTTCCAAAGTCATCAGCGACCCACGTTTAGGACTACACATCACACTAGCACAAACGGATGGCGTTTCTCAGTTACATTGTGCTTATTTCCTCGGGTGACAATCTCTCTGGGGCGAGATAAGCCCCAGCTACGCAGCGCACGTTCACAGCAGCTGTGCTCCAGTCGGGGTTTTTTGGGTCACGTGCAATTCAAAAACCAGGATGAATCAACCTGCTTTATCTCCTAAAAAAAAAGAAAGACATTACCAGCAACTCTCTCAGTTTCGTAACAAAGCTCCAGAAGGCAAATGAGCCAGTTTCTGACGTCAGAACTGTCTCTTTTTCCCCCTTGTTCTTCAGGCAGGTTATATCGAGGATTTGAAATAAGGAACTAAATTAATTTCTTGAATTGGCTTTTCCTGGCAAAAACATAGCAGTCCTATGGAAACCACGTTGATTGAAATGAATTCCTCTTGAAATTGTTTTCTTCTGGCAGAAACAACAGTTCCTATAAATTTTATCAGTCTTCTCATGCCAATAATTCATATTTAAAAACTCACTTAAAGCTGAGGTTGTGTCTAAGGCTAATTATTTGCTTCTAGAAACAGATAAAGCTAAAAGCATGCTGATAATCTGCTTCTAATCTCTCTGTACCAACCTCCTTTGGCCCCATACAAATCTTCTGGTCAATGATAAATTTGGCAGCTCTGTTTTCAGTATTGGCTCCAACTCAGCTGATCTGAATGCTCTTTTTTAAAACAAAACCAAAAGCAACTCCTCCTTTACGAAATACACGGTCACTATTCACTCCAGGCTGCAACTGGTTAGGCTGAGAAAGGGTTAAATCCCAGCTTTGCACGATCGCATTGAGTGCTCCCATTTTATTTGCCTCCTTGATTTTATGTCAGACACATGCCCGTGCTGAAACTACAATACAGTCAGTGTCTGGATCCCTGAAAAAGATTAGGCTTTCATCCCTGTTATTTGTGTTCCTCCTCAGAGTTTTTTAAATGATTTTTAGCAGAGAAAAATAACAGTCGTGGCTTGAGAGTGCTTCAGAATGACCCAGCACTTACCATCGTGCAGCCTTTTAAGGGATATTTTGGGATCCAGGTTGTGGCTGTTGCTCCACGGGGATCTATGTCTTTTCAGGCAGGTTTCCAGTGACTGACAGGGGAAATATAATAATCTGTAACAATAATGAGCAAAATTCTACGTTCACCCCAGAGGCTGTGGCTCGGTACTTTCAGAGAAGCAGCAACCGAGCGGAAGAAACATTCATTTGGTCACATGAGCCAGAGCACGTAAGATTTCAGCTCAGCATGGTGACAGGACCGTGACACCATTCCATGTCACCTGCAAAGCTCTCCCAGAAGAGTTGTCTTTATTCACCACAGACCTTAAGCTTTGCCTCGATCTGAACCCAGTCTAGAGCAGTTACTTTTGCAACTTTTTTTTTTTTTTTTTTTTGCAAGGAGCTCCTTCCAAAACTCTCTTCAAGTCTTAGAGAACATGCAGAGAGATTTATACCTCCTCCTGTGCTCCACCTACTTGTCCTAAACACCTTAAATAAGGGGAACCTTGAACTTCTTTTTCACATGGGGTATGTTAGCACTAGACAATGAAGGAACAGTTTTTCCATCTCTGAGTATCCTTTTCTTTACTCTTTAGCCATCATCCTCTGCTAGGTAACGTTTTACTTATTTTTTTCTTATAAAAGTGTCTATTAAAAGTCACCATTTGCCAACAGCCACCTAACATTACACACAGCATCACACACAGCCTACTTTTCCTCGTCTTAGCCGTTTGTCAAGGAAACACATCAGATGGTTGATAAACAATCACTTTATAGTGGTGACAGAAGTAGCTTCAGAACTTAGCGTTAAGTCTTTGGTGTACAACGTAAACTTGAAATTTTCCCAGAAGATTAAGGAATTCACACACATAGTGAACTTGCCGTTGTCATTTGCATAAAGATTTGAAGATGAATTAGTAACTGTTTGATCCAAAGTCCACTGAAGCCAGTAAAGGCCGTAAAGAATCAAAGACAATAAAGATACAAAAGAGTACTGACAGCCAAGATATTATCTTTTTTTTTTTTTTTAGAAAACAGTTCAATCAACTCTTTCATTTATGCTCCGCAGCATACAAATAAACATACCGCAACGCATTTTTCTGTCTTTGCAAAAACAGTTTAACAGAATAACAACAAATCATCAGTATCAATCAGTCCATTAATTTCAACTGAGTTATGTAAGGAATTAATTTTGTGCTCAAAGACTTAGTAATCTGAGACTGGAAAACAGCACCCTGTTACTAAATCGCAGCTGCAGAGGGAGAGACTGGGCTTATGATGGGAAAAGCAAGAATTAGCAACTCTCAACTGCCCAACGTATTATGGACTTGCTTGCATTTAGCATACTTACACTGCCTCTACGCAAGCCGTGAAGTACTCTGACAGCAATTATAGATGCGACTCAGACAAGATTGTCAGGTAGCCACCAGCACGTGAGAGCAAGTGGTATTTAACCAACAGGAGGTAGAGCAGCCCCTCCTCCTTCTTCCCCAGTGTCTGATGCTGGCTTTTCTCTCCAGAAATCAGCTGGAAAAAAAAACAGTTTTGGCCATTTGTCTGGGATAAGATACAGCCCGGGATAAGTCTTACAGCCCATACAGGGACATCTACAAACCCCGGAGAAGTCTAGCCATGCATTTGCAAATCACTGGTGCAGTACATGCACAGGGTAAAGTCGCTGCATAAGTCACGCATGCTTACGTCTCTCTAGGAAATCCCAGAGAGAGATATGGCAGTCCTGCCCTCAACCCTGTCCAAAACGGCTTGATTTTAGCTCTCCTCCAAAGCCTAACAAATAGATGGCCTTTGTCTGATGCCCTGGAGGGCAAATGCAAGCTAATAAAAACTTGAGTCCACACAGATAACATATAATTGCAACTGGTTTTTAGGTAATGGTCTTCCAGGCTATCTCATTATTCTCTTTGAACAGGCTTTGAATTACGCTTTTTCAATTTTAGATAAAAGTGAACCAGTGGTTTTGCAGCATTAGCAAACTAAGTTAGATTGAATAGTTAGAATTAATGGGCGCTTTGATTTCATCGTTTCTCCTTAACCTTGAAACCAGGCAGCAAAATAATTTTTTCCCTCCTCATGTTTTCTTTCTCCGGTTGTCTTTCTCCATTCTGCTCCCTCAGCCACCTTGCTTCTGGTTTGTCCCTAAATGACTAGTTATACCAGGCTTTCAACTTACTGCATTTCCTTGACTTCTAATTCACGGATGCTCTCTCCTACATCAGCTCCTACATCACAGTATTTTCAGTCTTTAAGTGTGAGTATTTGTAATCAGGATGAAGCCAAAATATTTCTGTGGGTGGTAACACAACCAAACAGTTGTTCTGCCTGTACATTTTTTGAATCTTTTTCTGAATCTATTTTAATGGCCATTAGTGAAACTGCCCTGTTGTGAAGTCTGAATGAATCACAACAATCTCCTGCTGAAGGCAGGAACACTCACTTGCCAACTTGCTTTTCCTCCAGTGGCTTGTATGAAGCAAGAGCAACCTCTGAAGACCTCTCACACATGTTTTCCCTTACCCTTGCACCCCAAGCAAGCCTAAATCCACCATTTCCAAACACGATGCACCGGTGGACCTTTGGCAGTCCTGAAATGAATTTATCCTCACGTAAAACGAAATGAGTCTGCAAGCCCTTGGTTAATATGGCTGCCCCAGGCAGCTGTAGATCATGCACCCAGCCCCACCAGGCAGTTTGAAAACCACCGACCTACAACAGCGGGGTACCTGAGCTTCCACTGCAGAGGCCGCAGATCTTTTGGAGGAGGAGGACCACACATCACAGCTGCACCAGACCTACTGTGCAGGCATAATGCGGACAACTTAAATGAGCACACAGCCTGATGACAATGTTACTGCAGATAAAATATTTGCAATAAATGCGGAGGTGGTATGTGCAACAGCCTGGGTTCTGGGAATATTGTACATAGACTAGATGTGTCTTTTCATTCATTTATTGCATAGTTCACACGTGCAAGTCCACCTCTCAGTCTTCTCTCTGCTTTGGACCAAAGGTGATGCACAAATGATAACAGTGGTAGAAGAGCAATGTGTGGTCCCAACGCGACCTTTTGCAAGGGCCCCACAATCCCTCTGCTTCTCTGTGAACCACACGTTCTTCAGAAGATGTGGGAGGAATCACAGTTCACCAGGACAACTCATATCTGGCGTCCGGTGAATTGTCACCTAGGAAAGTCCTTTCTGTGGCCAAACTGCTTGGCCGAGAGCATTCTGTCAGACAGCTGCACACCGCTGATAGTCATTGGACTACTTCAACCTCTAGGATGCTCCTCCAGGCCATCCTTGTGCCCAGCACTGGAAGGCAGCTGCAGGGACTTGTGGGGCTCGTGCCTAACCTTCGGCTGTGTCTGCAGGGCTGGGCTGGTGGACCACCACCATCACTTATGGGTGTTACTAACCCACAGGGCTGCCTCCAGGGCTCTCCAACTGATGGTCTTGCACCTGTAAGAGCGCGCTCCAAGCTGTGCTTGCCTGCTAGAGTGCCCATCCTTTCATGCTTGACCCTTTGGCCTTCCTCTAGCCCAGCTGCCTTTGCTGAAAGATAGAAAACAGCTTGTTAGACAGGCAAGGCAAATCTAGAGCTCACACACCCCATCCTGTCATTCAGGTGGGACGTGTAGTCAGCCCTTGTTCAGGTGATAATCAGAAAAAGTACAAATGGTGAGAGGCATGTCTAAGGGAATTCAAAGCCTACCCAAAGGCTCAGGTGTAGGAAAGGTGAAACCGGCATGTCTTTGTTCTTCTCGCCAGTGCTGGTTTTTTCCTCCCCGCTGTTTATGATTATTTATTAACTTCCATCACTTAGGGGAGAATTTGGGGCAATAGTCAGTGACCCCTGAAAGGGCTGAAATCTTGGGGCTGTTTATCAGATTTCAGCTTGGCTTCCCTTTGGGGGGGGGGAAATGTTTTGGCAGGATTTACAATCCACAAAGCCCTACAGACTTGGAGAGAAAAAAAAAAAGAAAAAAAGGAAACACCAAAACTCAGGTGCTACTTAAGAAATTCCTCATTTCTAAACCTCAGTGGATTAAAATTTCTGCCCTAATGATCTGTGTGAGTGCTTTTGTGTAGAACTTTGAATAACTTTATTGATTACATTCTGTATAGTACAAGTCTCTGGACCCTTATTCTTATTTTTCTTTTCTAAAAAAGCTTCTATACAGTACCAGAATGGATTAGTGCATTAGCCCTTGCCTTTACAGACTTACTTGCAATCCAGACAGGATTTGGATGAAGAGAGTCTTACCAGGCAGGATCATGCTTCTCAATGGAAAATATTTCTATACTGAAAAATGGAAAACATAACATTCAGCACAATTCAGCCTATTTGATAGCCTTTTCTGTGCCGAGGCACAGGGATGGCTACAGAAACAGCACCGCCAGTCAGCACTGAGATGCTTCGACAGAGCTGTCTCAGAGCTAGGGCAGTTTTCATAAAGAGCTTTCTCAGAAGAAGAGAAAAGAAAGCACTTTGGTAAAGCTGAATGGAAGACTCCAGCTGGCATAACAGAAGTTACAGGTGAAAAATGAAGTTTATTGGCAGAATGCTTGGGTCTGACTGAAACAGCAGCACAGTGCCCACAATTTTCTCTTTTTCTCTGACCGTCTCCATAACTATTTTCTTCCTGATATCTCCCAACAGAATGCTCTTTCACATATGCAAATTGATGAGAATGGGAATACAAGTTTTCATTTTAATATAACCTACAGGACCTTCACTCTGTTTTTAGAAAGGAAACAGGAATTCTGGCTCAAACCAGACTCTCCACCCTCCCTTTTTACCCTCCCTTGTCCTTTCCACCTGTTTAGATGTTTTCACAGTGGGATAACACATTCATTCCCTTCAGACCAGGGCTCAGCTGTTAGGAATGGAAAATAAAACCAAAGTTTGTGGAGTATTTTTAGCCCAGAGAAAATAAAGCGGTTGCAAATACCATACACCCACCAGCTCCTCTGGCTTGTGGAGATCCATGCCCAGAAAGAAAGGAAACCGCAAGACCAGGCTGAATCCATTGATTTGATATCGATGCCAAGTATTCTGGAGTGACTCACCCAACAGTCCTACCCTTCTTTTTCTGTCTGTTTAAAGGTGACCTCCCCAGAAGTCACATCATCTGGGCTTTCCCATCTTTGTGGCGCTGGTGCTTTCACTACCATATATGCACTTAGCTGGCCTCAGCCCATTACCCCCATCCCTTTGTACGAGATAATCTGTTGATGATTGGCTAATCAGCAGGTTGCAGATGGGTCTCCTGTTTCCCTCTGATCTCACAAATCTCGAGGGACTGGCCTTCTGAGAAGAGACAGTGCGTAAGGGGATACAACACTAAACAGATGACACATATTTTAGATCCACCTAATGGCTGCTCCTGGTTTCCAGACACCCCAAATGCCATTTGTTTTTAACAAATGGCCACACAAGCTGTGGAGATGATATTTTAAAAATGTCTTTGAAAGGGCTGACTTGCCTCCAATGGCATTTGCAGCATGTGTGCCCCTGACAGTAGTCCTCTGTGCTGTCAGGCTGCTCCAACTGCAGGTAAAAATTAAGTATTTTGAAAAATAAATTCTGGACTGATAACAAAATGCATTTAGAGAAAGCTCATCCTGAATGGGAGAGGTGGTTTAAGAGCCAAAAAGAGGAGGATCTAGATCTCACTAGCTTCTATGGTTAGGTCTGAGCATCCTGGGACTGTGAGCTGTAAGTAGAGTTTATGCTTAAGTTGTAACAAAGCAGTGATTCCTTCATCGCTGTATTGACTGTGCAGAATCCTGTATGTGAGAGCAATGCAGGATGCTGGCAACACTGTCATTAAAAAACTGCTGAAAGGAAGTTATAAACCCTGAAATATCCTTTATGCAAATTCTTCCAATTTTCTGTCGCTGTCCCAGGAAAATCTGAAGATTTTGTACAACTGTCTAGGACATCCCCCACTGCACATCTGAGACAGGCCCCCCCCTGTAGGGCAGCAAAAGACATCCTAGCTCAGCTCTGCAGCCCATACACAGTGGTCATATTTTTAATATGAAATAAAACAGCATAGAGCCTGTTCTCCTGCACTTATGCCAATGGGCTCAGTATATTCCCACCCATCCTATTTTACCTTCCAACACAGAGGAGCGTTTCCATACCCATATATTGTCTGGGAGGGCAACAGCTGGCTCAGGCAGCAGTTTAATGGCACAGATGATCAGGTGCCAGGGCTTAGCCACTGAGCCTGAGGTGTGCCGAGTGTGCTGGACCCATTGCCTGCACCGAAACGTTGGGGCAGTGCGTGCATACTAGGTCTCACAAGGACCATACTTATGATGAAGGCATCGCAAACAGCTCAGACATACGCTCCTGTCCAAGAAATCCTGGAAAGAAATATGGCAACTCCTTCGGGAACCGTTGAACTCTCCTCCTCCATCTCCATTTACTTAGTCATCGTCAGCATGCTGTTATGGGTTCATTTAGTTGTAGGAGTATTCCCAACAGACCTCCTTAAAAAGCATTTTCTATTTAAGACTGAAAAGCCGCTGCTGATAATGCTGCCTTAAGCTGGCCATTTTGCTTCTGTCCTCTACATTTTTCCTATTTTTCCTATCCAGCCGGCACAATAAGCATTTTAGCTTCCATTGTCTGGGATTTCCAAAAATGCTCAGCACTGACCTGACTGATCTCACTGTAACCAACACGAAGTGTGTTTTGTTTTCCTCTTCTTTTTATTCTTGAAAAGACGGAGCATCCCCAAATAAAAGATCAGCTGCAAACTTAAGTCCGGCGTGCAGTTATTCCAGTAGCTGACACACTGCTACATGAATGCTGAATATTTACAGCAAATGTAGTCTATCTCCTACAAAATCTTTAGCACGTTATTTCTAGAAGTTCAAGTTATAACTGCTAGGGGGGGGGGGTGTTGAAGGAAAAATATATACCCGAAGCTTTTAGTTGTTCTGCAGAGAAGTGAGTAATATATGCCTGGAATTCTCTACGAGCAAGTGTTTTAACCCTCACCATCTCTGGCAGTATTTCTGCTAATATATAGCATAAATTCCTGGGCCATTAGGCTTATTTTTTTTCTTTTAGTCAGTCTCAGAGAAGTCATCCCCACCAAGCTGACCAGATTTACCCACCCTGGATCCAGGGTGTCAGTAGCGAGCCATCTAGACAACTGTTTGAGGACTTCCAGCCTCTCCTTAGAAATCGCCAGAGGAAAAACAGAAAGTACAACGAAAATGAAAACATTAATAACGTAAGCCAGATTTTTAAATGACAGAATCTCTTTATCAAAAGATACCTTTTAAATTTTAAGCAAGGCCAGGCTAAACCACTGGCTTTCAGTCCTTTTCCAGTTCTGTAAACCCAGGGGGGGCAGTGTCCACTGAACAGTATGCTACAGCAAATTCAAGCACACAAGGAGAAGTCCTGGTTTTCTCTTTTTAAGCTCCAGGGGGCCCAATAAGAAATCCACAAACCTCGAGTGAGTCTACCAACCATACAAAATAACTACTGTGAGGTAACATTAGCAAAAATCTGCCTACAGCTCACCAGAGAGGAAAGCACAAGTTTGTTCAAGAGTTTTCTCAGATGGTCTTTCTGAGCAGTGTCACAAAACCTTTGGTACAGTTTGCTGTTATTTGCAGGATGGAAGGGAAAAAAAAAATTGACATTTTTAGTCAACACACAGATAGCCAAAGTCTTCTGTTCAAACTCTGCTTCCACTGAAATTATTCTTAAACTCATAGTGACTCCAACAGGACCAGACTTGAGCAGGCACCAAGTGCTTCTGAAGAGACCAGTCTTCATGCCAGGAAAACTGAGGAAGCAGTAAATTTTGTAATGTATGACAAGAGCATTCTGGATGCTGACTGGAGCTCAGATGCTAGTATTTATGTTGCACAACACGAGGAGGATACACTTCATAGATGAGCGTGAACAATCTCCATGCATCTATTCAGAAACTTGTGCTCTTAAATACTTACTTCCAGCTGCTAAATATCTAATTTTCCAAGAGCTCTCGAACGAAGTTTAAGGGCTACTCAGCCGTGACTTGGATGTCAAAATGGCGTTTGGAGGAATCTCTTTTTTTTTTCTCTGACGGGGAACAGATTTTTATTGACTTACCCTAGATAGACCTTTGCATCAGGTGACTGCAATTGGATTTCTGCTTTCTCGGAAGCCGGGCATTTGCCTTGGCTTGCAGCAACAGCTTCTGGGTACCTGGTCCCACATGTAAGCAGGTAAATAATTGACAGATGGTTTTCTTTATGCAGCTAAGTAATAACTTTCAACGTTATGTCAGGAGAGATTAGGAAGCAGGGGGAAAAATGCATTGAAGAAACTTTGGGCTTAAGCTGCCACGCTGTCGTTACCCAGCATCCCCACCACGCCAACTGCAGCAGGCGGATTCCACGGGCGCCTAAAGGTGCTTGTTATAGAGGGTGTTTACAGGTGTGCCATTATCAGGTACTGATATAAAATACTACCGTGGAAAATCACGTTTAATAAGCTCCAGCTGCCTGTTAAATTAAAACAAAATTCCTGCAGCAAATAAGTCAATTTGAAAAACAAGCGGTAGTAGGACGGAAACAAAGGAGCTGAGCATGAAAAGAGCCTTGACTGAATCAAGCTGCAGTTTGGAAAGTGTATCAAATGGATGTTTTTCTAGTTTTGCTTTTATGCAGATACTGGCTCCTGCCAGAACAAGTAGCTGCTGAGACCACAGCCTATCTTCTTTTGCCTTTGTATTCCTACATGCGCCCTAGACTTTGTTTCTGCGAGATCGAGATTGTAGGCTTGTATGGCGGGGCTGGCTTATAAAACTCACTAGTTTGCCGAGGTGTAATAATGTGTTTTATTTCAAAACAGAACTTAAAACAGAAATACAAACACAAACAGCAAGACCTGGCAGCCTCTTTCCCCTCCCACTCAGAAGAGCTGGTTGTCCTGCTTCCCCTCCCAATTTTCTGTTGGCTCCTCGCCTCCCCAGCTGGCAAAAACTGGGGCAATTAACCCTTTCTTCCTAAGGCCAAATGCTAACAAGACCTAGCCGGCTTTCCTCGACAGAAGAGTGGGATCACCAGAGCTTGGCAGGGTGGTGGGGCAGCACGCAACCCTGCAGCAGGCACCCGTGCCTTTCTCCTCTGCTTGCACAGCAGCCCCTGTGCCGTGCTAGTTCTCCTTCCATAAAATAAAACGGCAAAATAAATACAGCCTACGTGACCTGAAGGGCTCTTAACTTTCGCTTCCTGGAAGGGCAATCTGGATTGAGAACCCACAGGCTGATTTTCTCCTTCATTTAAGGAAGAACCAGAGGGACTATCAGTTGCAGAAGAGGGCAGAGAGACCCACGCTGCCCCACCTTGGGTACCAGAAGCAGCACAGCTCTGTACTGGATAATTCACTGCTGTTGTTTCTTACCTAAAGGAAACAAAACCTGCCTTCTCTCGTTGTCTTTTCAGGAGGCCTGGCACATCTGGGGCTACCATAAGCGCCTGTAGATAGTGAGCTTTCTCAAAATGCTTCCCCAGGGCAGGATAGGATTTTTGGCCATGCACCTTCATTTCCATTATTCTCCATGGTTGCATAGATTTTAGACTAGAAGTGTGTTTAGTTTAGAGGGCTAGTGCTGTTCAAAAAGGATGCTGGGGGTCCTTCCACATCTGAAACAAAGACTTTTTGTTATTCCCACAGAGTCCATCAGGGCAGTAGACTTGTATCTTCCATCAAAGCTGACTAACAATGTTTTATTACAGCTGTACACCAGCAAAGCACAACAACGAAGGCTGAATGCCATTTCAATTCTATCTTCTAAGAACACAGCTTTCAAGTCGTTGAAAACTCTCAGTCAGTGTCCATTCTGTTCATTTTTGAGTATCAGGGAAAGTGGTGTAGCTTACTTGTGCTCCAAAAAGTAAACAATCAAATGCATAATCGTGCCTTAGATGCCAACACAAACACTGCATGTTTATTGTAATGGTTGGACATACTGGCAATAGATTTGGGGTATACTAGTGAAATGTAAAAAGCAGATTAAGTATGCAGCAAACTGGTTGAGTAGCTTTGAAGTTGTGACAATAACCATTTTCATACACAGTAAGAATTTCCATTACGTTTCTTAGCCCAGTCTAAATTCAGGAGGCTGGATGTTGCACACTTGGTAGAACTTGCTAATCATTTTTTTTTCCTGTTTTATCTGAAGTGCTTTTCACTTTGGGGGCAATTGTGAAGCAAAATAGAAACAAAGAACAGCACACTCTAAAGACATTTAAGGTAGTCAGGCACAGTGTACTCTTGGAGGCAAGACTGCCCTGACACGTGAAGAGAGCTGCCTTTTTTGTTTCATGTTTGTCTTCACCAAGGCTTAACAATACTTTCTAAATATCTCTTAGGACTTGATAAGCTTGTTAAGTCTGTCACCTCTCAAGGTGACCCTCATCATCAAATCCAACCTGATGGGAACTGTAGGTATTTGCTGAGTCTGTGTAATGTGTTCCGGCTAATCATCCTTCAGACGATTTCACTAGAAATTTCCTATGCCGTTCAGTAGCTTTACGTCTTCTTCCCCATCATTCCCTTGGTAGCAGGATCGCAGCTGGGACCGCCAGCAGTGGTGAGGCTCTGCTGTCAGGATTAAAAAGACCCTTACAGACTGCGTAGAGTCAAGGGGGCCATGGACTACATTTGACAACCTTTTTTTTTTTTTTTTTTTTTTTTTTTTTTTTTTTTTTTTCTGTTTACTTTCACAGTTCTCAAATTTACAGAGCTGACGGCTTCCAGAAACTTGTCCTAAACTGAGTCCCTCCAACTTATTTCTTAGTCCTGAGTCCTGCCCTACATTTTCTTTTAGCAGTTGGGCATTCCCTTCCAGCCAAAATTACAAAAAAAGAGGTAAACCTTCAAGAACTTTTTCCTTTTTAGTGGATGGGAGAGAAAGAGGGTAACGCAGCAGCAGCAGCAGCAGCACAACCTCCAAAGTCCTCCAGTCCCCATGACGGTACAGCTGATGAGGTTGACAGAGGCAGAAGCGATACCACCCAGACTCCTGGGTCCATGGACCTCATGCTCCCTCCGTGGGTTTGATAACAGAATGGCTTAAAAGCCCCCACATGCCACCTCCCCAGACAGCTTGGCCAAAGGGCAGGTCAGACTGAGATAGTTCATTCCCTTCTCCTTGATCTTTCCCTTTTCCTTGATCTTCAAGGCTTCACAGGAAGCCTTTGAAGCAGTGCTTATAAGGGCAAGAGCTGCTGCCTTAGGTTTAGATCCTCACAAATTACATCCATCTTTTACCCAGCTCAAGATGTTCTGTTGAACAATAGAGACAGATACCAAAGACTCATTAAGGCCCTTTTCTCCAAGCACCAAGTTGGAGTATATCCAGGTTTTCAGAGGCTGGACATCATTTAGCCAATCTGCATCCTCTAGAGCATCTCAGAGGCAGACATTTAGCCTGTTAGCCTTAATATTCCTTCAGGATTTCAGACATATGGCTTCTGACCATTTTTCAAATGTGCTTCAGATTCAATCTGCAGAAAATAATCCAAATTATTCCTTTCTCGGGGAAAATATGTTACAGTAGTAGTTGCCCTCCCAGAGCTGTTTCATATTTCTTTGAACTTTTTTTTGTTAAAAGTAGGAGAAATGGACTGTAAAGGCACAGGGCTACTTTTGATTTCCGTTCTTCTGGAAGGGTATATTTCAAATGTTGCATAGCACTTTCTAACATAATTAATAGAACGAACTAATATTTATTTTTGCATTCATCTTAAGAATTTATTAAAAGTGCCAAATAATGATTGAACATGGATTGGGCCATCAGCATCAGAAAAGAAATTCAAAAGTCTGCGTGGGATATTTTGAAGGACAATTATGATTTATAATCTGTGAATTATAAACTGTGATTTATAGTCTGCGACTGTTCTTTTATGAAGTACTTTGTTTTGCTCTGGTATCTTCATCTTCTTCAGTCTGAACTTAATACATGTCACGAAGCCGTTTGTTTATTTGCAAAATTTGCCAAAAATCTCGAAGTGGAAACAGTATTATGGTACTTCTGGAGAATTATGACATTAGTTCTTCAGAGCTCATGTAATAGATGTACTAAATGAACTTAAAAGAGGACTTGCAGAGATATTTCCCGATCGCTCATTTTTTTTTTATGAGACCTGCTCATATTAGGGGTCTTGCAATATTTGGTTTATTATCTCCCGTTTCTTGTAACCACTTTCAGCTGGGATTCCATTTGAGACTTTGAACATTCTTGGAGCTTGTATGGCAGAATGAAAAGGAAATATGGTCCCCAAGAAAGAAAATGCTTCAATAAAAGAAAATTTGTTCTGCAGGTGGAGGTGTTTGGATGGACAATGGAAAGTCAGAGTTTTCCATTACGTTTGGATTTGGACAAAATGTTACTGCCTGAAAATCATTCCCCCCTTGATGACAGACCTGTGAGCAATAGGTGAATGCATCCAGTCCAGCTACTAACAGACAAACAGCTTAAAGAATTTAATGTATTTCCACTGTTAATGCCTACACTGGTTTCAAAAATTTAATGTTTTTCCACTGTTAATGCCTGCATTGGTTTCAGCAGATAGGAAGTAATTCTCCCATGTATGCAATGGTGGCTTCAATAATTTTGAACAGTGTCAGTGTGGTCTAAGAGAGTGACAGCCATCTTCTGCTTTGCAATGGGGACTGCAGGTGATAGGACAGTCAACACCAGTCTTCACAAAAATAAGATAGTTCATAAATATTGAGGGGAACATTACTCAGAGAACAACTCTTCAGGTTCAACTGGACTAGACACGGGGACATTTACCTTGTTACCGGGTCTGCCATCCTGTTCACCAAGGCTCCCACCCTGCAAGCACACTGACCTCAGAGGACATGAAATTATTTAGGGTGTTGTGTCATGGCCTGAGGCAGGACAGCCTCCTTCTCTTTTGTCACAGTTTTAGGTCAGCATAAGCTGACTGTGGACACCCCACCTCCAGGTGCAGGGGGGCTGCTGAGTCTTTACCGGGTGCTTCAGATCCCTGTGCTAAGAGTCTGGCAGCTCTCACCAGCCCAAAGTCAGTTCAAATCATACGTTTGGGCACTGCATTAAATATTTGGCTTTCAGTTACAATAGCACGAGCAAAGCTGTCTCTGTGCAGAGTTTCAGTTTTGCACTGTTTCCCTGTAGCCCTTGAAACTGAACTTCCACTCACCAGTCCACCACCGGAGTGGTGACTGAATTTTATCCTGTGCCAAGGACAGAAGACTGTTCTTGGGACATTGTGGGGCTAGAAGAGACCCCTTCCGAGATTTTAGAGCATAGAGACTGCAGCAGAGCTCACCCATCCCTTCATCCGACCTGCACTAACTGGGGTAAGGTGGGAAGGACGAGGCAGATGCTGAGTCCACAGTGGATCCTCATGCTTGCTCACAGGAGAAGCATCTCCTTCCAGGCCAGCCCCAGCCTCATCCACCACCTGAAGAACACAGGAGGGACTTCAGCCCCTCCACAGCCATTACAAACAGCAACTTGTGACATAAAATTGTCTCCCTAAATGATTTTGTTTGGACGTATTAACACAGCGCTAGCCAGAGTGCAACGGCTGCCAAGACCTCATCTTCCCCTTCCACCATTCAGCCTCCGACAAAACTAATGTTAATGCTGTTGTAAGTAGGATGTCTTAATGCAACACACACATGCACAGGATCCCTTTAGATTCTGGTTTATATCTTCAATAAGAACCTTGGCAGCTGTAAAAACATATTTTGGTCTGGTCACTAAGCTAAAGATTTTTTTTTCCCCTCTAATTTCATACACAGTTATTAAAAGAGCTGGGACTTTTGGCAGTGACATTGCGCAGTTCTGTCAGCTAATCCCTCCCCCCATACACAAGTTAAAAAATGATTAATGAAAATCCATCCTGGTTTGTATGATTAATATATTTAAACAATTTTAAAATGGACGTGCTTTTCATTGTTGTCTGCTTTACAATGTGATAATTCATCAGAATGAAAGAAAGTGGAATGTTAGCAGGGCTAGGATGTTAATTACTTACATCTGAGCCCCCCAAGCTCAGTAACTAGCTACAAGCACGAGCATCTGGAAGCGACAAACACATTTTTACAAGACATTACACTGAATTTATCCAGTATTAGTGGCTGGGTATATCAGCGTGTCTACATCAGCTCTTTAATTTCGGTGGAACACAGTGCTCTTCATTTACTGTGTTTCACTCCTGGACGAGTGTTGCTGGGCACTGTTGGACAGCTGGTACCATTTGATCCTGGGGGCAATTTCATCATTAGCACCAGGAGTCCCATCCCGTGGCTGCCATTTCACTAATGAGTACATAAACCACATCTTAGGGCTGAGTTAGGGAAGGGTAGCAAATGCTTCCAACTCTGCTGGTTTGCAAGTTTTAAGGGAATATAAAATGTTTTCTGGTGTCTGAGCACCTATCTGGTTTGACGATGCTGATGCTAGTGCTGTTCTTTCCAAGAGCAATAGAACGAGCCCTTGTCTGAGAGGCAGGACCAGAGCAGAGGCTTGGGGGATGCTGTGTGGTTTAGGTGGTGAGAATATGGTTGGAGTGAGCGATAAGATGCTCACAGTTGGAGATAAGGATGTGCATTTAGAGCTCTAGTTTGCAGGGGGTTGTGCAGAAGGAAGGTTACACGGACTGGCTGGAAGATGGGGTATGGAAAGTAGGAGGGTGAATGGACATCCTGGAAATCGAAGGGGGATGCTGCTGCCATTGCTGATAGCGGTGTGGACACTGAAACTCCTGCAGTTGTCTAAGTACTCATAGAATCATAGAACTGTTTAGGTTTGAAAAGACCTTTGAGATCACTGAGTTCAACCATAAACCCAACGCTGTCAAGGCCACCACTAAATCATGTCCCTAATCCTTATGTCTACACGTCTTTTAAATACCTCCAGGAATAGTGACTCAACCACTTCCCTGGGCAACCTGTTCTGATGCTTGACAACCCTTTCAGTGAATAAATTTTTCCTAATATCCAATCTAAACTTCCCCTGGTGCAACTTGAGGCCATTTCCTCTCGTCCTATCACTTGTTACTCAGGAGAAGAGGCTGACACGCCCCTTGCTTCAACCTCCTTTCAGGTAGTTGTAGAGAGCTGTAAGGTCTCCCCCGAGCCTCCTTTTCTCCAAAGTAAACAATCCCAGTTCCCTCAGCCACTCCTCACAGGACTTGTTCTCTAGACCCTTCACCAGCTGTGTTGCTCTTCTCTGGACACACTCCAGCATCTCAGTGTCTGTCTTGTAGTGAGGGGCCCAAAGGTGAACACGGTATTTGAGATGCAGCCTCACCAGCGCCAAGTACGGGGCTCAGATCCCTTCCCTGTCCCTGCTGGCCACGCTATTGCTGACACAAGCCAGGATGCCATTGGCCTTCTTGGCCACCTGGGCACACTGTCAGCTCACATTCAGCCGGCTGTCAACCAACACCCCCAGGTCCTTCCCCACCAGGCAGCTTTCCAGTCACTCTTCCCCAAGCTCGCAGCATTGCTTGGGGTTGTTGTGACCCAAGTGCAGGACCCAGCACTGAGCCTTCTTGAACCTCATACAATTGGCCTTGGCCCATCGCTCCAGCCTGTCCAGGTCCCTCTGTAGAGCCTTTCTACCCTCAAGTCAATCAACACTTCACCCATCTGGGTGTCATCTGCAAACTTACTGAGGGCTCACTTGATTCCCTCATCCAGATCATTGATAAAGATATGAAACAGAACTGGGCCCAGTACTGAGCCCTGGGGAACACCACTTGTGACCAGCCACCACCTGGGTTTAACTCCATTCACCACCACTCTTTGAGCTTGGCCATCTAACCAGTTTTTTACCCAGCAAAGAGTGCACCCATCCAAGCCACGAGCAGCCAGTTTCTCCAGGAGAATGCTGTGGGAAATGGTGTCAAAGGCTTTACTAAAATCCAGGAAAACAACATCCACAGCATTTCCCTCATCCACTGGATGGGTCACCTTGTTGTAGAAGGAGATCAGGTTAGTAAACTGCCTTTCATAAGCCCATGCTGGCTGGGCTCAGGCCTGGTTGTGCTGTACATGCTGTGTGATGGCACTCAAGATGATCTGCTCCGTGACCTTCCCCGGCACTAAGGTCAGACTGACGGTCCTGTAGTTCCCCAGATCCTCCTTCCAGCCCTTCTTGTAGATGGGCATCACACCTCTAGTCAGCTGGGACCTCCCCAGTTAGCCAGGCCTGCTGATAAATGATTGAAAGTGGCTCGGTGAGCACTTCTCACAGCTCCCTCAGTACCCTTGGGTGGATCCCATCTCTGTCCCATAGACATGTGCGTCTAAGTGGTGCATCAGGTTGCTAACCATTTCCTCTTGGATTATGGGAGCTTCATTCTGCTCTCCATCCCTGTCTTCCAGCTCAAGGGGCTGGGTACCCCAAGAACAACTGGTCTTACGATTAAAGACTGAGGCAAAGAAGTCATTAAGTACCTCAGTCTTTTCCTCATCCTTTGTCACTATGTTTCCCCCCGTATCCAATAAAGGATGGAGATTCTCCTTAACACTTCTTTTCTCGTTAATGTATTTATAGAAACATTTTTTATTGTCTTTCGTGGCAGTAGCCAGACTAATTTCTACTTGGGCTTTGGCTCTTCTAATTTTCTCCCTGCATAACCTCATTATATCCTTGTAGTCCTCCTGAGTTGCCTGCCCCTTCTTCCAAAGGTCATAAACTCTTTTTTTTTTCCTGAGTTCCAGCCAAAGCTCTCTGTTCAACCAGGCCAGTTTTCTTCCCTGACAGTTTGTCTTTCTGCATATGGGGACCACCTGCTCCCACACCTTTAACATTTCCTTCTTGAAGAATGTGCAGCCTTCCTGGACTCCTTTGCCCTTCAGGACTGCCTCCCAAGGGATTCTGTCAAACGGGCTCCTCAACAGGCCAAAGTCTGCCCTCCAGAAGTCCAAAGTAGCAGTTCTGCTACTCCCCGTTCTTACTTCACTGAGAAATGAAAACTCATGGTTTCATGATTGCTATGTCCAAGATGACCTCCAACTATCACATCACCCACAAGTCCTTCTCTGTTTGCAAACAACAGGTCCAGTGGAATGCCTTCCCTAGTTGGCTCACTCACCAGCTGTGTCAAGAAGTTATCTTACACACACTCTGGGAACCTCCTAGACTCTTTCCTCTCTGCTGTATTGGATTTCCAGCAGACATCTGGTAAATTGAAGTCCCCCATGAGAAAAAGGACTAGTGATTGTGAGACTTCTCCCAGCTGCTTATAGAATATTTCATCTGACTCTTCATCCTGGTTGGGTGGTCTGTAACAGACTCCCACCATGATATCTGCCGTGTTGGCCTTCCCCCTGAGACTTACCCATAAACACTCAACCCTATCATCACCATCATCAAACTCTAGACAGTCAAAACTTTCTCTAACATATAGGACTACCCCACTGCCTCTCCTCCCTTGCCTGTCCCCTCTGAAGAGTTTATAGCCATCCGTTGCATCACTCCAGTTTTGTGACTCATCCCACCACGTTTCCATGATGGAAACTAATCATAGTTTTCCTGTTGTACAATGGCTTCCAGTTCCTCCTGTTTGTTGCCCATGCTGCGTGCCTTGGTGTAGATTCACTACTGATGGGCTATTGATCCTGCCATCTTTTGCGGGGGGAGAAGCCCTAATTCCTCCATGACCGTTCTCAGGTCACGTAGGAAACCTCCTGTGGTTTCTAAAACACAAATAACCCTCGTGCCTTTGCTGCCATATGGATCTCCATCCCCTGCCTCCACTGAGATGGCAGACCAAAGGGCCTTGCTAGCACACTGGCCCTTAAACATTGACATGCCACCCCCAAGCTTATCTTTAGCAAGTCTGGTTTTATCCCTTTCCCCCATCAAATCTAGTTTAAAGCTCTTTCAATGAGCCCTGCTAACTCCCGTGCAAAGACCCTTTCCCTCCCTTGAGATGAGTGCCCCCCGTCTATCCCCAGCAGGCCTGGTGTCCTGTAGACCTACCCATGATCGAAAAAACAAAAATTCTGCCAGTGACATCAGTGTCAGAGCCAGGTATTGATCTGCTGGGTCTTCCTGTTTCTTCCCTCATCATTCCCTGGAACTGGAAGGATAGAGGAGAACACTACTTGTGCTCCTGATCCCTTAACCGGTCATCCCAAGGCCCTGAAGTCTCTCTTGATTGCCCTTGGACTTCTTGTAGCAGCTTCATCACTGCCTACCTGAAAAAATCAATAATGGATAATAACCTGAGGGCCATACCAGGGTAGGAAACTTTCTCTTCACATCTTTAATGCAGGCACCAGGGAGGCAGCAGACTCCCTTAAGCTGGTCTGGTCTGCACTTCGGGCCTTCTGTTCCCCTCAGGAGAGAGTCTCCTATGACAGTGACACATAGTTTTTGTTTATGGACGTGGTTTTAACACAGGGTGTAGGCTGACTTAACCTCAGCGACCCCTCTAAGGTAGATGAACCATCATCCTCATTATCATTCCTGCGCCAGGCAGGAACTTTTCATTATTGCCCTCTGTACCTTCAGTCACTGCGTTCATCCAGGTGGAGAGAGTATAGGGAATCCTCCTTACCATGTGTCCTGTCTGCCTGACAGGCCTCTCCCAGGGAAGATTCCCACAGTCTATCTCTTTCTCAGGCTCCTTCACTGATACAGAGCCCTCTGACCATATTAGCCCCGGGTTGGCGTAGCACTAGCAGCCTCGTCATTGCCAATCGTATTTCTGTGGATTTAAGTGGGCTTCTTGTAGGGATATCTAGAACTACAAAAGGCTTTAGGCACCCAAAATAAGACTTTAGCACCTCCCACTCAAAACTTAGACCCAGCACCCACAGCTCTGTACACAGAAGCACACAAACGTACCTAGCCCCGTGCTGTGGGGTGCACCCAGCAGTGCCTCCACCTTGACAGGGCTGTGCTGCTCACTGCCTGCCTCATAGTTAAGCCCTGTCATGACCACAGATGTGGCATTTTTCTACACAAACGACTGGATTCATTCAGCAATCTCTGAGCAAACCCATTGAATGATGCTCTGTATGAAATGCTGTGGTCGGTGTGGCTTGCGTTCGGAGCCCAGAGGGTGACAGCAGTAACATGACTCCTGCTTTAACAATGACTATATTCCTCTGGGTACAGGGGATCTGACTTCAGCTCCTCGGAGGGGTCAGGCATATATTTCTCCCCTCCAAGTATCTCACTGGGCTATCCTGAGAGGGTAAGGTCATTCCCAGCCTTTCTGCTCAGACTACTCCACGTGACTTCCAGCAATGAAAGATGCATTTAGCTGGAGTCAGTGGGGGCACAATTTTTTTCCCAGCTGTAAGAGCAGTCACCACTAGAGATGTGAGTTTCCATCCCTCGGGCAAAGGGGAAAACTGACCCCTTCTCAGTGGGTGCCTTAACCACTGGGTGCTTGCACAATCAGGAGCTCCTGTGCAGCCATTTCTGATTAAAGAGGTGGCCCTCATTAGATCCCTCGGGTGAAAAGGGATTGCCACCTGATGAAATAAAGATCAAGAACCCCCAAAAAAAAAAACAAAAAACCAATGCTTAACTTTTTCAATCTGATTGATATGAGGTGCGCAACATCATGATATCAAGCTGCATAACTCAAAGTTTCCCATTTGCGGTTTGAACTGCAAGCCAGCAGAGGGATGGCTGGTGTTTTAAGGAAGCTTTAGGTTTTAAATCTATGTATTAAAGAAAGAACAATAATATGTCAGCGAAGCATTAAGGATGTGAGCAGTAAGCAGTCATGCATTGCTTCTGTGCAATTAAATCTGCTGTGTCACAGCACAAATCTTTTCTTCCTCCTCTTGCCTCCCTGTGACTGACATTAGTTGTCAACCTTAGTTTAGTGGCACTCAAAAAAACCTACAGTACAGACAAGTGTGAGAACTTGCACATACCAGCAGAAGAAACTGAATAAAGGGCTACAAATATTGTCACTATTTTCATGAATTTGCATTGAGTACTTTTGAATAATCTGAAGAATCAGCATTTAAGTGAACTGGGTTGCTTGATATGCCGGCGTGTGAATGCATGGGAATGTTGGTTCACTGGCTACAGAACGGGTGGCTACTCTGCACCTTGGGGCAGCAAGTCTACCAGACGGCTGGAGGCTGTAAGGTCAATGTTTAGTTCTGTTTGTTGTTCTTCAGAAGACACAAATGTCTCTTCCACTAGTTTGGGGTTTGTTTTTTTTCTGTTTTAATATCCAGCCATTTGATACCACAGAAAAGAAAGTACTATTCAGAACAGTATATTTGCAAACAAGAGATAAAGCAAATGCCAAGCCAAGATGCTTGATCAGAAAGATCAGAAAGAGAGGACGAGGCCAGAGGCAAGAAAATCTGTCTCGTCTTTCCACCGCATGACATTCAGAGAAATAAATGAATCTGGGCATTTTAATGTCATCAGGTTTTTAGATTTTGACCATTTGTTGCAGGATGTGCTCTCAGGGAATAAAGAAAACTGAACAATCACCCCATGAGATGAAGCTGTCTCTAGACTCAAACAAATAAGTGTGCTAGTAAATCAAAATATCCTTGTGTTTAGAACTGGACTTGTAAGGAACACAGCAGTTGTAGTCATTACTGCAAACAACATATAACCAACTAAAAGCAAGAGGTGGGGTTTTGACGAAGTTCATTTGTTCTCAGTTGTCTTAGCTGAAAGCAAATTGATCCCAAGTAAACTGCCTGAAGTACAGACTCCGAAGAATAGTGCCGGATTGCTCATTCTGACAAGGACTTTGGCATTACAATGAGTTCTTAATATTCAGCATTTAAGGACCCTCTTGAATTTGTAAATGAACATACATTACCCTTCAAAAATTTCAAACCCTGGCTTACCTTGGACCAAAATCATATCTACAGTGGTTCCCATTAGTGTGTGTGCACACAGGTGCGCTAGAAACGTCTTCTCATTTTGTGGCTGTAGGGTGAGAGTCACTTTCTTTGAGTTGAAGATGAAGCTAGAAGTTATGAATATGGGTAAATTTATCACTTCTCTTCCAAGCGACGTCTGAGGGACGCCTGCTTCTCAGTTCCCCGGAGCTGCATCGGTCTCTCGGGTGTTTGTACTCCATACCTTGCCGATGGACTTCCTCATGCGGGTACCAAAGGGCCCTTGCCACCAGCAGCAGAGAGTCTAATATTGGTTTACCAGGTTTAATTTTAGCACTGTGGGATGTCACAGTACAAGAAATGAGATCAGTCATATACGATAGAACAGATTTTGTGCTTTGCTTTGTGGTCCATCTACAGATACCTGGCTTTCTGGCATCGCTTGTAGTTTGGTCTCAAGACAGGTAGCTGTGGTAGTGACCTCTTCTGCATGGACTAGAGGATGGCACATCCACTTTGATTTTTTGTAATTACTTTATTTGGTATTAAAGCCAAACCGTACAGCACATGCCTATGGAGCATACCAGGAAGAAAAGACACAGCATTCATTTGCATGAAACTGTGGGGCCCCTCTTAAAAATACAAAGAAGCTGCATCAGAATAAAAATGAAAGGTTCACCTGGCAATCCTCTGAACACCAAGATTCTGCTGCAGAGCAGCCAGGCAGGTAAGGTGTAGGGTTTAGGGTATCTGATTAGGGGGCTCCCATCTCTTGTATGCTTTTAGGGATTGCAGGGGAGAGGGTGCAGAGGGTGGACTATGTAAGTGAGTTTTGTAAGGAAACTCTAAGACTTTAGATTAACCTCCACGTGGGATTTATTTTTTATAAATACTGTAACCAATGCCCATCTACCATCACAGAAGATGCTGATGACATCAGAGCTGCAGGTTCTGGAGATGCCACCTGGGAGTGCTGGACTCCACAGCCAGTTCCCTTGCTCAGAATGGGCCTGGGACTTGTGGGACAAGGAGAGTGACAGTGGCACTTGGTGGTGGCTTTATCAATAGATGGCTCCACTGGCTTAAATCCTTAGGCTGCACACAAAGGTAGCAAGGAGGCACTTCTAGCGTGTAGCAACTTTGCTCTAGTGACGTTCTAGGGTCTCCTAGAGGAAACATGCTTAATTAGGTACTTCATCCAAATAAGCAGAGCGCACAAAAATGAAAGCACAGGAATAAAGAAAAGCAGCAGCCATACACCATTGACCTGTAGTGGCTGTGACAGAGCCTGCAGTAGCTCACATCACTGTCTGAAGGGTGGATTTGGTGGCTCCACTCTGTGTTATAGATCAACATAAACCTATAACTCCTCTTTCCACCTTTTTGGAGAGGCACAGCCAACTGCTCACACCATTTGCATCCAGCCCAACATGCTATGCCAAATGCCAGTCAATGGAACAGTCGAGTGATACTGTTGAACAACTACAAGGAGCCCATTGTCCCCTCGGCCACTTCCCCTTCAGCAACTGAGCAGGGTCTTAAATATCTAGGAGTCATTAGGGGAGCAAACCCAGGCAGGACAGCTTTGCAGCAGGTGGTGCCACCTGTGGTTGCCTAATCCTATCCCAAGCAGACACCCTCCACCCAGTTGTAGAGGCAGTCAGGCACTGTGCGCCGGTGAGTCAGAGCCACGAATGAAGTGAGCTGGAGCCCTGGCTCAAAGCAGAGAGTTTACACGCTGGAGTTGTGCCTCTCTGTCAGTTGTATTAATGTCAGGGTAAAACAGATATGAAGACTCAGTCCTGTTAGTTCTTCTCTTTTTGGGAAATAACAGTTGAGATGTTTGCTGGCCGGCTGGTTAACTAGCAAGTATTGAAGTTGGTTTGTATGGATGTGATACGCACAGTTGTGCGAGCTTCCTACTGAGTCATCTGCAGTGAGGACTCCACGCCAGCTTCCATACATAGGCTGAGCTTGGAAGGAGGCTTACTTTGAGAAAGTTCACGCTGCAAATGGTGGCGCCAGACACAAGTTCTTTCTACAAGCAGCACTTTTTAGCAGCCTTATCTGTGTGTGTAACCAGTTCCAACTAACTCTCTAACAGCTTCCTGCATTGTGACCTGACCACTGAAAAATATGTAGTAGGACCCAGTTGCCAAATGGCTTCAATCTTACGGTGAATCATAAGATTAGGAATCGATGAGGAAAGTTTTCTTATTTAGCAGTGAACGGGTAGGAGTCTGGACATGAGCATCTCAGATAAATGGTACTGCAGATTCTCCTGGTAGTGATAGGCGCAGTGATTCATTAAGGCCAAAATAGGAAAAAGGCGGAGTTTTAAATAACTGGCAGTGACTTTGTATAGACATTTGGAGAGAACAGTAAACAAGACCCTATGGAGAAATTGAACATAGGAGTCCCCATACTGGATATTGGCATTTATCCTTCTCATTCGATGGTAACCAGCGCAGGGAGGTCTGTGTACAACTTCGGAAGGATCAACAAAAGATAACTGAGAAAAGCAAGCTATTCTCATGACTTCACTGTGCAGGAGTCTCCACCTCCACTGGGAAAAATTTAGATAAGCTTGAAAACCACTGCTCTCATCCAGGAGAAAACAGAAGACTTTAGATGGGTGAGAAAGAGCTTTTCCATCCTGCCAAGTGTTTTCAAGCTTCCACAACTTTCCCTCATTCATGTTGAGTTGAAACTGAGACCTTTTGAAACGTTACATGTCAAAAAAGAAAGCCAGACCCCAGAATAATCAACAGGTCTGAAATTAAGGCTGTCAGCTGGGATGTGGGAGGCCCAATTCAGCTCCCCATGTTCCCACCCCACTTGGGAGTCAAGATTCCCCAGTAGTTCTTGGCTGGCAACCTGGGGGGGGGGGAGCTTGGTTTTTGAAAGTAATGAATGCCCCCTCAGAGCTGGCCTCTAGGTTCCCAGCTCCCCTGCAAACTGCCAAAAGCTTGGGATTTCAGGGCATGTGGCTCTGCCAATGAAGCTGCAAGGAGATGGTAGCCTTTGCACCCAATTGTCTTCAAGAAATGTTGTTATAAATGAAGTCAGCTTTTAGTCCTGAATCCATCTCTGATTCCTGGAGTAGAAAAGGGCATACTGTATCAAAAAGAAAAGTCAGCAAAATGTTCTGATCGCTTGGAAACAATTTCTGTCTTTAAGACATAGCAGGTTTGAAAGGATTGGTTATTCAGTGGCTTTATTGCTTGCCTTTCACTTCATGGTGGAAAATATTGATGGGGTCCAAGTGAGTACAGGAGAATTAGTAGAGCCTAAATTTATGTGACAGTGAGAAAAGAAAAGGAAAAGAAAAAAAAAAAAAAAAAAAGCAAGCATGCAGCTCATTTGTTTAATGGGATTTCAGTGGGCAAAGCGAACATCTAAATCAGATGTGTGTGTTTTACTCTGTACTAGGACATGCACCTGCAAGAAGCGTTCTCAGGGATGCATATGTCACGGATAGGGGTATGGTATACCGTTCCCCAATGGTTTGGCACATCTTCACATTCAAGGCCACTGCCTATGCCTTTTAATTTCATTGTGAATGAAAGCGCAGGCATTCACCAGGGCCACGGAGAGAGGCTCAGAAGGAGAACAGAGGAAATCCTTTGATATTCAAAGTATTCAAGAATAAATAAAATAGATTTTGCTAAATTAACAATGACTTATGAATAGAAATGATAAGAGTTAGTTTCTCTGGAGGCCTGTGGTAGTAGTAAAACCGGTATCACAAAAGAATAAAAATTAAAAAGGGCCAACTTGCTCCTCCAAGACATTACAAGGTTGAAAGGGGCCATTAGCATGGACTGCAAGCACAGACCATGCTGCCAAGCATTGTCATAATGAAACTAACAAATACACTAATCAAGGCGAGTATTTGCTTAACAAATCATGCAAAGTGCGTTGCTTTATTTGGGATTTCGTTCCTTGCTAATTCTCCCCCCTCTGCCCTGCCTGCCCTCTAAGTGCCGTGCGGTGGTTTGACCCCAGACCCAGTACACACCGCAAGCCATTTCAGGCTGAACACGGGTAGAAGTGACTCTGCTGGCTTGGGTAGGTTGTCCTGCCATTGTCTCGTGTCTCATGTCCTCATGTCTCCTCGCTTGAGGCCGGGAGGCCAGGCCAGGCCATCCACCGCTGTGAGCCACGGCGGTGCCGCAGGATGGGAAACCTCTGGACAAACCTGGCATTGCTGATTTCCATTTCCCTCCCTCTGACTTGACGAGGTATTGAAGCTGAAGCCTCAGCTACTCCAGAGCCTCATGATTTTAAGCCACTGGCTTTTAGACACACAGTCCATCCTTCCCAGACCGTGACCAGCATCTCCTGGCATAGGCTGGCTAGTTGCTGCTCCCTCTCCTCAGCCAGGCAGAAGTCCCGGAGAGCTGGGCACCCATCAGTGAGTTCAAGGGAAGTTCATCCCATTCTAGTCTTCCCCTATTCCATGTCCTGTCAGCAAGTCCAGGCTTCATTTAGTCCTAATCCATCCCAGGCGCACACATGGCTAGGAGGGCTTTTAGATTTCAACGTCTGGGTTTCAACGTTGCCGCATGACTTTCCCATTAAGGAGTCGGGGAGAAAGTCCAGCTCATCTGCGGGAGGGGTCAGCCCTTTACTGGCCGCTCCCCGGCAGAGCGAGGCATGCCGTGTCTTGCCTTCTTTGGAAAGCCCATCCATCCTCAGGCGCAGCGGGGTGAAATAAGGACAGTTTGCTTTATCTTTAAATTTCCTTGTTTTCTTGGGCACCAGCCAGACCCTTTGTTTTTTGAATATAGTTGTTTGTGGTTTAATTTCCTTTGGGTTTATTTTTTTTTTAGTATTATTATACCAGCAAAAACTCAGCTTCTCACTGGAATTGTATAAGAGGGGCAAGATGGAGTGCAAAAAGCTCAATGAAACTAAATGGTTTTCCCATGAGTTCTTGCAAGGTTGTGCAGTAGATCTCACACAGCTACGGGGAAATTACTGTGTGTATATACACTACAGGACAACCTGTCCTTAATGGCATTGGTGGTTTAACTTGTACAATCAAGAGCCAGAGGAAACAGGCTGCCACGGGGTCTTCACCTCCCTTGTTCTGCCAGACTCTGTCGAAGGACCAGAACAAGGCGTCATCCTGCAAACTGCCCGAGCTGCAGCCCTTGGACACGTCTAGGTGTGTTACTGCTTGCTTCTGATATTCTGTTGTGTCACTGATGGTGAGACCTTTCCTTGGAAATGACCTTGCAAATAGATCATCCAAAATAAATCATGGGAACATTCAAGAAGGAATTCAGGTTGCCTTTCCCTAGGCAGCAGTGGAGGAAGCTTTGGGCACCTTTGTCCCACCCTTGCACCATCTTCTGCATTGTGCCAGCACAGCTGTTCATGGGACTGTGCAATGAACCCGGCCGAGGAACAGGTCCTGCTAAAAAATAACCAATTTTGTTTTCTGAATTCTCTTTCACTTGCATCAGTTTCCTCTACCCGTTTCCTGTGTAGCCACATAGACAGCTACACGGGCCCACAACGTGGCAAGCAGATGTAAGTGCCCACAGGTGCAGGAGTGGGGGCAAAGAGCTGCTGACATTGGTTTATGAAGTTTAAACGCTGAATGTTAGCTTCAGCCTTGGAAAGGATCTGCTTTTAAATTGCACCCAGTGGCAAATCTAATTAGCTGGCAAAGTCATTCTCAATTACACAAGGAAATCATCATGAAATAGCCATTTGCACATGCAAACGTATCAAAAATGCACATCAGTGGCGTAACTGTACGAGTGACTTGTGTCCTGTTGAGCAGACAGTTCTGAAAAAGATTCAAGTGTGAGATGCAAAAGTCAACTCTGATTATCTCAAGGGAGACCAAACATAAGGACAAAAAAAAAAATCTCTGACAAACAGAGCTCATTATAACATTCCTCTCAGTCATTCTTTTAGTGTTTTACAAACTGATGGCCCTGCACCGCAGGCCTAGAGAAGGCAAAAACTCCCATGGATCTCGAAGAGAAATGTTACAGAAGTTCAGTTTACAAGAACCGTGCCAGAACAATATGAAAATCACTTTTCCCACCACTGAAATGCAGCCACCTCTAGCATGGGATCTGCCAGATTTCTAACAGCTCACAACTTGGGCCAGAAAGACATTTCCATTCCACAGCTGAGATTACTGTGCAAATAAGACATTATTATACAAAGAAGGAACACTATGCCCTCGACATCGGTACAGATGTGAAATAGAGAGGGAGCCCAGATCCTTCAGCTATGGGAGTAGAAGCTCCTCCAGTGACACTGCGTTGCCAACCATCACAATTATATTGCCAACAGACTTAATTTCAAGTCTCAGGTGGACTCAGGTTGGGATCGGGGTTGGGGGCTAGGGCACAAGCTCCTGAGGAGAAGTGATTGTGCAAGAATCTCAGCTTTCTTTTGAAATAAGAACTTTTCTTGTCCCTTTGATTGCAGAGAAAAGACTAAAAGTTTATGGCTCAAGTGCTCCAAAACCAGGTGGGGCTTTTTTGTTATGGTCTTGAAAAATGAGCAAAAAAATTATAAAACCCTCATGGTTTCAGAGACCTTAATGAAAATCTGTTAACCTTTGGGTTGCAAGCTGACTAGTGTGGTTTCGGTGGCAGTAAACTGTTTATTCGCTTCCAATACAGAGTTTTCACTGTCTCCCCCTGCAGTGGGTAACGGCTGAGCTTGCCCACCATCTTCATACAATCCCCCTCCGGTATAATGGCAAATGCTCATCACCCTGGTGTTTGAAAAAGTTTGTTCTCCGTACTGAAACCAGGGTGTTGCCACTGTGCAGCCCCTTTCTCGTAGGTCCGCTCCTTCTAGGAAGGAAGCCAAGTGACATTTAGAGGTGTTAAGATTTGAATCCTAGGGGGAAACCTGAGAGCAGAGAAGGGTGCCAACCTTTGCGGATGGACAGCATCTGGACCAAAAAAAAAAAAAAATTGCCAGGTTTTGCTGAGAAAGAAAAAACCCTGAGTTTGGCAAGCCTCTCTGTCCTCTGGATGTCTGTGCCTCTAGTTAAATAAAACTGTATTTCTGCACTCAGGGCAGCAAGTTCCCTCTGCCTTTGTTTCTGGTTAGTATCAAGTGGTTCTTGTGTTGGAGAGAGGTTCACATCCCTGAGCTCTGAGGGTCCCACGGTCTCGCAGGAGACATGTTCCCATTCCTACCCTCCTGCTGGCAAGGACTGGCTCTCCAAACCCCGGCTGCCTACACCTGAGGGGGCCAGCGGGGCTGCCAGGCAGTGACAGAGCAACCCCCCTGCTCACCCATCTCCGCTCACTCAGCCTTTGCCATCCCCTCCCTGGAGGTGGGAGCAGAGAATTTCCAGTTCTAGTGAAATAACACCGAGTCCTCCCGCTAAGATTTCACCGGCAAGTAACACGCATCTCATTTTCTCCTTTCTCCTGTCCTCTTCCCCTCCCGCTTTCCTCCTCAACTACCAGATGATGCTGCTCTTTTTTACTGGAAAGCAGCAAAGGAATAAAACCCCTGTGCGTTTCAGCAGGCAGCGTATCATGAATTGTCTGTCCCCAGAGATAAAAGCTCCACTGGACTCATCCAGCGACCAGGCATTTTCTCAATCCACCCATGTATCTATACGTGGTGATGTGCGTCTCCTGATAACTGCCTGCAAATAGGCAGAATCCCTCTGGGAGCCCTAACCCTGGGCCGTTATCCTATTCGGTTAGTCCAGAAGCCAGATTAATCTGTGTGTTCCTCGCTGGAGCAACTTAAACTGCACGCGAGCCCACGAGATACCGAGAGTGCGTTTTGGCGGAAAAACACACATTTTTGAAGTCGCCCAGCTCAGCTACCTAGAAAATCCTGTGGCCCCTGGGAGAGTGGCTCAGAGCACTGCAAAGTCATCATCCCCTTGCAGGAAATATGTTTTTTTTCTTGCCGGGGGAGGGGGAAAGGGGAAGTTTGTGCTGTGGTCAGGATTAACCCTGCTTGCTCTGCCCTGGGCTCTGCTGGACAGCAGGCGGGCAGGTCCCTTGGGCTGTGCATGCACAGTGCCTCCCAGAGCCACCCGGGCTGCCTTCCCCTCCCGCTCCCTTCCCCTCTCTCCCCTCGGTGGGGTGGCAGCAGGATGGATAACCCCAGTCTCGGAACCTCTATCCTTTTTCAGGGAACGAGACGGCGTCTCCCTGAGCGATGTTGCATCCGTCCCAGCGCGGGCAGGCATGGCAGGGCACGGCTGCTCGCCCGGTGCTAGCGATTCCCTTTTAACCAAACCTGCCAGGTTTAACAGAGACGCTGCCCTGAGGTCGGTGCAATCCTCACACCATTTCTCTGCCTTGTAATTTGGAAGAGGAAAGGCGTATTCAGAAAAAAACAGATACTGCAGACCAAGACGAGCAGAGGCTGCTCGCAGTTACTCGCTTTCCGTCCTTACGGTCTCTAGATGCAAATACAAAGCAGGGGATTGCTAAGCACACAGCAATATAGCACATAGGACTTTGAGTGCTGTCAGC
Organism: Athene cunicularia; assembly: GCF_003259725.1. NCBI lineage: Eukaryota > Metazoa > Chordata > Aves > Strigiformes > Strigidae > Athene > Athene cunicularia. The sequence goes on from NW_020799092.1 coordinate 25,195,448, forward strand.
ACAGTTGAATTCCCCTCCACAAGTGGTATCTTTTTCTGTAGTCAGGCTCACCGATGAGATAAATAGCTGGAAGTGAGTCTCCTCTCCCAGTGTTTTCTTCCCCACACTTCCCAGGTTTCTCTGTTTTAAAACAAAGGTTCAGATGAGTCAAAGTTAATATTTGCCCAGCACTTCATACAATAGAAGTGCCCATATAAAGCACATAAGCATGATAATTCAAAGGCAGCGCGCTCTTGCCTTGTTTGAACACCGTATAACTTCTCACTGGGGAGGTGGGAGAAGAAAGGTGACAGCTTGGGATATTTCTTGATTTCCTAAGGATTTCTCCAGATTCCCTGACATTTTTAACCTCCTTTTTCACAAGCTAGGTATCGATTTCATCCCTTCACATTCTACCTCTCTTTTTTTCTTCTCCACTGACCCTTAAATATAGTTAACACTGGGTCAGTTGCAAAGCCATCGGGAAAGGTGGAAACTAAACGACTGACTCGTTAATCGTCTCCGTGGGGTTTAGCTGTACCCTGTGGAAAGCTGTTGCTTCTGCTTAGAAAGCTGGCAAGCACAGACCCAGTTTCAGGTTTTCAGAGACGTTCAATTTCCTTCGGGAGGAAATAGCCAGTAGGAAACCAGGAGAGATGAGTCCTTGCTTGAATTTAATTATCGAGGAAACCATATTCCATCACTGGCATTCGGGAGGCTGTTTGTTTTTTTCTCATCTCCGCAATACTGACTAAGCCGGGCTTTGTGGGCAGCCTCCCCTCATTGGATTTGTTTTCTTTTGGCAGTCCCGATCCTGCTGGCTGACTAGGGAACCTGGGCCCCTTTATTTGTATTAAAACGGCAGAAGGGGGGGAAAGGGAGGGGAGGGAATCTGCATCAATGGTAAATCATGATAAACCCGCCCTGATACTGCTTACTATTCTTGCTTTATTCACATTGTCCTGCAAAATCTCAGGAGGGGGGGGTGACCAAACCCCCAAAAAGCTGCCAGGCTCTGAAAAGCCCTGAGCAGACCAGGCTTTGCAAAGCCACTGTCCCTCAGACCTGCCTGCTCCTGCAGGTAGCTACTAGAGATTTTAGCTGAATTCTAGGAGATGGCCAGGCAGCTCGGAGGAGCTGGCAGAGCTGCAAGCGCTGAACACCCCCCAAAATTTTTTGTTGCAGGACTTGGTCATTTCAGTCTTAACTCTGAACCCATTCACCAGAGCTCAGTGCCCGGCAGAATCAGGCCTATCATTAAAAAAGCAATGTGTTTTGCCAGCATTTCATGGTCAGCCTATGCAGAGAAAAAAATAAAAGGGAAATCCTGCAGTGGGGTGAGATGCAAAGAGAATCTGTTACCGTAACATGTAGTAACGGGTTTTTAGGGGGGGATTTTGATTTTTGTTTTGAACATTGAAGAACTAGACTGAGAAAGCTGTTTACCACATGAAACAAAGCCGGACCGGGATATTTTCAGGCCACTAAACTTGGATTTCAGACAGCCAACTTGGATTGACATACTGGATGAGCTACAGCCGATTGGCATGGAGAAGTGAGCAAAATATGCATCTGTCCTGGTGCCAACTTAGGCTAGGCTGCCGTTTTGTTTGGTGTCTAGAGAGCTGGTTTTCGTAATTAAACCAGCCTTCAAACCCTTTTTAAATAAAGCTGAAGAAAAGAGGAACTGAAAGGGATTCCTCTCGAGCGTATGCACACTGCTCTAGCAACTCTTGCGCCGTTTTCTGTGCAGTCCCTGAAAATGTTTCCTTTTTTTTTTCTTCTTTTTTTTTTTTCTTCTTCTTTTTTTTTTTTTTTAATACTTCCCCAGTAATACACACACACCCCCCAGCATGCACCAACATGCAACACCACGGCGGGCCAGGGGCAGAGAGGAACCATTCCCCTGGCCTGAGCTAGGAAGAGGCAACCATCCACTCTTCCCGGGGGGGGGGGGGGGTTTAA
>NW_020799092.1:25197441-25205893 GCF_003259725.1 Athene cunicularia
CCGGGGGGGGGGGGGGAGTTTAATCCCCAAAATAGCCGGGGCTCCCCTGAATTGTTTAGCAGAGTCAGCAGCAGGTCACTGTACCTGCACACAAAACCACCACAGCCAAACCAACTCAGAGTACGAAATGCTCTGTCTGTCCCAGGAAAGGGCTGGGGAGGGTGTGGGTGAGTGTCTTGTTTGGGATTTTTTTCCCCTTTGTTTTTTTGTTTCCCCCCCCACTCAGTATCAGAGCCTTCAGTGACTTTGATTATATTCACCTGGTGGAGTATGAATTGAATCCTAAATATTATTCTTGTTACAGAAAAAACAGGTCTGGGGTGGGGAAGGATTAAGCTGCATTCAAAATTTTGTTGAGTGAATAAAAATGTCATTTTAAATTGTGAACAAAAGTGGGAAAACTAGCTGGTTGCATTGGTTGCAAATGAGAAAATGACATATAGATGTATCTACATGTTAAAGGCACAAGCAAAAAAGGCAGGGCAAGCAACTTCAGCCTGCGGCCACTGAGGTGGGTGGGAGGTTGGGCACAGCCCCCCCAGCAGTCACCCCGAGGTGTCCCCGGACCCCTCTCCTACCTTGTACAACGTGGCAAACGGCCAAGAGATTTTGCCTCCTTAAAAAGTGAGCAAATCTAGTGTAATTGCACACTTTGTCATGCCATGTTGTTGGTTTAAGTCGCAGATGCTTGGGATTCAGGCTTTTATTTGCCATTGTTGCTGAGCTGATTAAAAAAAAAAATGTCAACTATGAATGGGACAGCAGAGTGGGGAGGGATCCCTTATTTTTATTAATTTTCTGTTAGTTTTCTTCTTGCTTAATGAAAACTTGAAACTAACTTTTTCATTCTTTAGAAAAGTGTTTGATTAAAATAAGCACACTTTGAGTAAAAGGCTTTAAAAAAAAATCAAAGTCTGGAAATTTAGGATGTTAGCCGCAGTTTGTTTTCAAAAGGAAAGTAGAAAATTCTGAATAGCTTTGACATCGCTAAAAACAAATCAGTAAGCAGTATAATTCAGTCAAAACCATTTTTACACAAAACTTTTTCAACCCTTCTCTTGTTTTAGTGGTGCATTTCCAGGGCTGGGTAATTTACTGTTCCAAATGATTAGCATACACGGAAAAAAAAAATAATTGTGCAGCAAAATAAAAATCTCATTAAGTCCCTTGCAAAGATATTATTTGCATAGGAAACGGTTTTGTAAAACTCGGTGGCTGAATTTCTCCGGAGTGTTGATTTCCCAGGAATTTGGTCTCGAGGAATGCAGATTGAGTCACTGAGGATGAAATACAGTTAAAATTAGTTTTGAGGGTCAGCATTCGCAGCAATCTGCAAAACTACATGCTCTGCTCTGGAAGCTGGGATTTGCTTCATGCCATGTACAAAACTCCCTGCCATGCCTAACAGCAGTGATCACCGTGAATCGGCTTTCCCACCGAGCAAACTAACTCCCAGCAAATCTTCCCCCCTTTACCTTACTCTGGTAAGGGCGGACATTTGAAAAGAGCTTGCCCCCTTGCTTTCATAAATTTTGCACCGCCGCCGCTTTCTCAGTACAGTGTAATTTTCCTGCTGGCGCGTTTCCACTTTGGGAATTTTTTTTTTTTTTTTCGCTCCCTACTCACACAGATCTCCTGCCAAACTCCGGCTCCTATCTCAACAGCCTGGGCTTCCTACCGCTGCAGCAAAATGGCAGCACTCTTTGTGACAGCTGACAGAAACATTTGCATTTAAGACGACGACAGGGCAGCTATGGCGGAGGAGCTTTGCAAAAAATAGTAACTCGTCCAATTTTTGGCACCGCTTCAAGTAAGTGTTGCCTATTGTCAGAGCTGAGCTTTTCTGAAATCTCTTCTGAAGTGAGATGGGCTGCAGGCTCACTGAGGACATCACTTCTATAGGAGCACGACCTTTAAGTGACGGGTTTTGAAGGTTGGGACCACCAGTATTCTGTCTGGGACATATTTAGGGTGGGTGGGTTGTACCGGGTGATGGCACTCGTGGGGATGGATCCTTCTCGGAGGCTGGGAGCAGCCTTCCTGCAGGCTCACCCCGTGCAGTTGTGCTGGGATTTGCTCATGCCCAGCTACAGCAGCGCAGAAGTCCAAACAGCCTTCTAACGTCAGCACCTCCAGCTCAGGAGGGACGAGGAGCAGGACTAAGGTCTGTGGGGAACAGGAGAGCAACGGGCACCCTGCGGCTGCCACGAGCGTGCTGCAGAGCTAGTGCAGGTGTTACGGTTACTCCGGCAACTCTGCAAAGGCACATGCAAGCATCAGCCTCCGTACGGTGTTTCATAGCAGTCGTGTATTGCCAAGACAGAGTTTGTTTTGTGCTGCTGGAAACTGAGGTGTTCCCCTGATGACTTGTGGGAGGGTCGGAGGGAAGTGAAGGGGAGAGGGAGAGGTAGTGGGAAGGACCTGCAGCCTTTCTGACTGGGGGATTATCAGCATTCAGGTGGCCGCTTTGGTCACCTCAGAGAAGTAGACACACTGCTAGCTTATGTGAAGGGCAAATATGGACCATAAATCGTCTCAGCTTGGATGGCAAGGCTGTGGGTGAAGAGGGAAATGGCCTTACGGCATCCTCTGAGTGAAAGCCTAAGCTGACAATAAGGAAGGTTTGCCAAAATAACCTGTGCTTGTCCTCCCAGAGACACTGTGTTTCTCACAGGCAGGAGCACTCTTCAGCAGAGAGCCCTCTCGAGCCCTTCTGCAGAGCCCTGGCCGTGGCTGATGGTTTCCTAGCCACAGCTTGACCTCATGACTGTCTAAGACATCTGAAGCATTTGCAGCTGACCTTCCAAATGAAGGTTTAATTTAGAGCCAGAAGACTCCTTCCTGCTCTTGGCTTCTTTTCTTTGAATCCCCACTCAGTTTGAAACCCCAGCTCCCAGCCCAGCACACATGACGACTGCCAGTAAACCTGAGGGGCGTTTGCATTTGTCCCTGACGCTGGGTGACTTGGCCACTGTGACACTGTCCCTTGGCCGCTGCTGCTCAATCAGCCCTTTGTCGTTGGCTCTGGGGACAGAGCAAGCAGGGCAGGAGATGGGAACAGAGAGAAGAGAGCGGGAGGGAGAACCCACGTATCCAGTCATCGGTGCCACAGGAAAGCTGGCGTCCTTAGGGCCACACTTCCCAGAACCTCTGCTGCCATAAGCTCTGTTTAGCTCCACTCATACAGGCATAAACACAGTTTCACCACTATACTCCTCGTCAACTCGGCAGAAGCTAAATCAGTGAATTTTTGGTAATTACGCCTGAGTAGAAAAATGCCTTTCTACTCAGAGCGCTTGCTAGGATAGCTAGAAATTGAGATTCACCCGGTGACACAGTTAATGTCGTAGAGGTTTAAGTCGTACAGTGTAGGGCTTTTTCTCTGCATTCATATTTGGCACAAGAAGGCCATGTCCCATGGTTTGAGCTCCTCTGCTTTACAGTATTACAAATCAGAAATTATAATACTGGCTCCTGGATCCCTTCACAGCTAAGCCACAAATTATCTCTGCCACCGAATCTCTCATTGCTTCAAAGGATGATATTTCCCTACCTAAAAGAGTGTGAAAATAAACCATTGCGATGTGTTCATGGTGAGCACAGCAGAAATCGATGGACTTACATACTTTTAAGAATCAGACATTAGGGTTTTTTGGTTTTTTCACAGGAAATATATTTATGCTCACTTTTTGTGCGCACGGTGGGATGTGCAAACAGAAGCTTCTGTGTGCATAATAGCTGCCTGCATTGGGCATGCCACTGAGCATTTTGCTCACAGAAAGACCAGTTTATGCATAAAATAGCCCAGAGAGAACACATTTCACATAGTAAGGACCATTTATGGTCCCTCAGCAGTCCTTTGGCTGGCATACTTGAAAATACCAGGCATCTCAGAATCAATAACACCTCTTGGCACTAAAAAGTCCCAAACCCAACCAAAACTCTTTTCTTTGATGATCAGTTGGACAACTATAAACTTGTGGGAAATGTTCTGATGTCTTGCCAGGAACAGATAGTTTTTCTTTACTGGCTGATCTCTTTGATATTGTATTGGGATCTCAAGAACTTTTTTTTCTCTGGAGGGCTTAGAGAAAAATAGGTCTTGTTCTTGGACTCTCACAATATGTCCTGCAGGGATTAAAATAAAACTTGTTTATAATCTATTGCTTCCTGCATTGAAGGGGCTTGCAGAGTCTGCCAGAAAACACTGTACTTTGTTGCTATTGCCACTGTGGGTTTTTTACATAGTAATTTCACCTACAGCCAGGCAGCAGAATCGATAACCATGGTTAATGGCAAATTATTGAGAGAGATATCTCAGGATTAACTCGTTCCTGTATACAGGACTAGTACTCATTATCAACATTTAAGATGTGCTGGTTGTTGACCAAAAGAGTATTTTGCTGCTCTGATTTTTTTTTTTTTTTCATGAAGTTCTCACTTTTTCTATACGCACAAACCCCCAAAAACTAGAACTACTCAGTTTTAGAAGTCTGAAGTAAATGAGCTGATGGCAGCAGACAGCAAACTTGTTTGCAGGCTCAATGGTCTGTTATCTGAAAGGATAACAGGAATAGTCCAAACCCATTAGATGAATCAGCAATATGAAATCAACTTTGCTAGAACCAGCAACAAAGAAACAATTCACAACAGATCAGTGTGGATGTGCCCTGAGGCTTTGAACTTAAATAAATAATAGCAGCTGTAAAATAATTTATTTTTTTTTAATTAAAAATCTCCCACTTTACCCAACAACACCAGCATATCCACCTTCATTTTTCCCTTTTCTGTGAATGAGTAGTCCTGGAATCAATTTTGGATGATGGGAACCATAACCCTTAAAATCCTTAAATGACTGCTCACATCTGTATGACTTCCCTTCACTTGAAAGGGCTAGAAATGCAAATGAATTAATTTGCAGGATGAGCTTGATGCAGAAAAATGTTGTTTACTTCATTATGTTTTGAACAAGTCCATGGTTACCCCCTGCTTTGAAAAAAAAAAAAAAAAAGGCAAAAGCCATATGACAGCGGAAAAAATTTCAAGACCTTTTAGCAACTACTGAAATTAACCTGATGAACCCAATTCTTGCCACAGGCGAGGTAAACAAGTTGACCCTATGACTTACACATAGCTTTGCTTTGCATGTAAGTGGAGGATCACTGGCGTCAGGAGTTTCGACAAGAAAACTGAAGCTCTGTTTGCTCACACAACAGCTCTCTTCAAAAGTGAAGGACAAAATAAAATGGCATAAGTAACCAGTACAGTGAGGGCATTTCCATTTTAATCTATAAATCTGCCTAAGTCACTTGTGGACTTTGTCTTTACAGCAGAATTTGTCTGGGCATGGCATTCTTGAGTTTAAGCCTCCAAAGTCTTAAGTGGTGCTTAAATTTAATTGCATGGCTGTGCCAACAACAGGGCTGTATTAGGTGATGGGCTTTTCTGTGAGGGCACATCCCACAGCCTTGAGCATTGCGCGGAGGTATTTTCCAAGTTATTGTGGGATATTTGCCTTTTTCCCTTGATATGTCTGCAAAAGAGTAATAAAACAGAAAGTTCTGGTTTGATGTGTCCTTCCTTCCAGCGAATACCCAGTTGTCCAAGCTGTTCACCTTCATACATCTCTCTGTACATGAGCGCTTGGGTACGTGGTGGTTTGGCTGGAGGCCTTACTTTGTAACCTTGAGAAGACAACGGTGGACCTTGCCTAGCAGCTCGCTCAGGCTGTGACATGGCAGAACAAAGACACTTGACACTGGTTTTACCAGCTGCGGACGCTCCAGTGCTGACTCACTCTGGATCAGAACAGCACGCACAAAACAGTAGGGCTGTTATCAGCCTGCACCCTGGGGTTGATCAGCTGTGGCTCCAGAAGTATGGGAAGCATGCCTTAACCCTTCAGCCCCAGGACACCCCAGTGGGATAAGACCTCAGTTCAGAAGGGGCTGCCATTGCCCACGAGAATTTGGCCATCCCAGAGCATCCGTGGTTGGTGGCTAAGATGTCTGGTGCTGGCAAGCTGCCTCCTCTTGTGTAGTCATGATGACCCATGAGGCAGCTATTGCTATGGTTTATTGGCAGGGCGCGTTGCTGAATTAACAGCAGGAATAGAAAGAATGACGTTTCTGGAGTGTACTGGAGCAGCTGACGGCACTAGTGTGTCCAACATTTGTCTTCCACCAGCTCACAAAGTATGTGTGAAGCAGAAAGGACAATAGCGGTTCATTATTGCATGCCTAACCCTAGCCCCAGTAGAGACCCACAGACATTCATAATGCAAGGTTCTCTGGTAAATAGTGGGATTTCAGGGTATTCTGACACTTACTCACTCATGCAAGTGGAGATTTGTCTCTCTAGGCTGTAACTGTCTGCATCTGTTGCTGGTCTTTAACTGTTCTGAGTCCTGAAGCCACACCTTGAACTAGAAGTCAGGTTTAACTGCACCCTAAAGAGAGGTGTGGATTGTACCCATGTAAATGAATAACCCATATAAATTGCAAGGTGGCTATAGACCATACATTCAGCCAGCTGAAAAGACCATGTTTCTGCCCGCTGCCTATTCTGGGATCTACCCTGCCTTTTGTGTATCACCGTATCTTACAGACAGCATCCACGGTGGCAAGGGAGGGAAAACTTCCAGCAGCCATGAGCTGAATATTATCCTGGTTTGCAGGTTTATTGCAGGCATCTGGCAAGTGCACCTTCTGCAGCAGGGACGCGTTCAAAGGGAGCAGGCAAGTCAGGAGTGATTTGTTCTTAACTCTGATTTCTTTATGGAGAAAAATGTGAGGAGCGCCACTCACCTGTGACTGCTGCCACGAGGCTTTGTGTAAAGCTTTGGTATCACCTTCCCAATCCTCCCAAGCACCCAGCCCCTCAGAAGCAGGCACTTCATTCAGCACCAATACCAGTATGCCCAGCCCAGATCCCACCATGTGGAGAAGCAACTGGGTAGAAAACATCACGGCGTTACCCTGGGTGTCAAGAGGAGCTTTCCTCAGAGCTGTAACAGTGAGAAAGCAGAGGGGGCTGCTCTCTGCAGGCATGGGTGGGCTCAGGGTCTCCCCAGAGCTGGCTATGGTCCCCCACTTGTGTCCCCAGCTCCCATCCATAGCTTGGTGAACAACGCACGCCAGACCTTCGCGTGTCTTAAACCATGACCTTGTGTAGCTATTTTTTTCCACACACAAACATGCTCATTTTTTCTCCTGCTTGTGTTTTTGTTGTGCTCGTTGCATGGGTTTTCCATTATTAATGTCCTTTTAGTTCCACTGGTAATAGCTAGGTTCCTTCACTGCAGACGTATTTTTCTCCTCTCCCCACAGGGTTTGTGGGCACGGCGAGGCAGGGAGCAGAGCAGGGAGAAGTACAGCCTTCATAAATCAGGAGGCTGAATGAGCTTTTCCCAAGGTGAAGGCGATGCCTCAGTTGCTGTTTCACGTAAAATAGATCTTTTAGACTGAGACATATGCTGGAGCTACCTTCAGGAATGAATCTTCCCATTGTATATAAAGCCCATCTAACTGCTGAGAAAAGAGGGATTTTTAAAAAATGCATTTCATCATATGATGTTTACATTTTCTTTACATTGTTATAGACTTACTGACTATTTGGCAGCTGAGACTTTTTAATAGTTCTGTTTTTCTTCTGTTTTTGAAAGCTAGAGGGATCCTGTCAGGTTTAGAAGGGCCAGGAATTGACCTATTGTCTCTATTTGCCAACTCCGCGTAATTCCTTGCGCAGGATATTTTCATAAACGAACGCCTCAGTAAAGCTGTTTTAAAAGGGGAAGGAAAAAAAAAAAAAAAGTGGCAGGAGCCCAACACCCGGCGATAACAAACACGTGCAGCTCAGCAGAGGGGTGAGCAGCCCCTCGGTGAGAAACCTCTGAGCAGCTATAAGGCGATGAGTAACCCCCGCCATGGCCATGCCTTGGCAGTCAGAAGCCATGAGTCAGCCCCCCCCCCCCCTTAGGCTTTAAAAATAATAATACATGTGAGGTTTTCTTCTTTGCCCATCTTCCTGATGTTTGGACCCTTGACTACAGACTCTGCTCATGTTTTCCCATTTCTCTCACCGACCCTGTGGTCCAGCGCAAAGTTACATCATTTTTGTCTTAACTGCAAGCCGAGGTTCTCATCTAATCACTTCACTCCAGGAGCTGGGGCTTAACAAACAATAAATATCACAAGGCTGGCAAGGAGCTCTGAGAGCTCGCGCTGGTGATTGCTTCAATAACAAACTTGGATGTTTACGCAGTGTAGAAAATAGACGCAGTGAGAAAACAGGCTTCAGTTTCAAGATATAAATCTTCCCCATTGTGAGAAATAACTTCAGAGAGCTGTTTGTTTTAATTAATAGTTGCAGAATGGTGAATAATTGGAATAAAATAGCTGGCCCAAACCTTCACCTAAATCCTAGAAGAAAAAAAAAAAAAAAAAAGAAAAAA
>NW_020799092.1:25205943-25214164 GCF_003259725.1 Athene cunicularia
CACACACACACACACACACATATATATATATATATATATATATATATATATATAGTCAGAGAGATGTATGCATCTCTAAAATTCCTGGCTTCAGGCCTTGACTTGGCAGTGAAAAGAATATGTGAGGAGGTTTATGAAAAATAAATCTTTGCATTCCTCTACACCTTTCACCTGAGTATCTCAAAGCAGTTTACATCAAGGAAGAATTATGCCATATAGGGAAATATTTTTAGCCCCGCTCAACCCTAGAGGAAACTGCAGCACGGAGCAGTCCGGTGACTTGTCCCAGGTGCTTGTGGTGCCAGATAACCCAGTTTGATGGGTTTTCTGACCTGACCCAAGCTGGGGATGCTCTCTGTCTCCTTTGTCACCCCTGCCGCTCTCCCCATCACCTGCCCCCTGCTCCCGCCCTCACTGCCGAAATCCGTCAGGGCTGCCCTGAGGTTGAAGATCCTGCTGCTGCCACCCAGCACCTTCGTTTCTCCACTCATTTCTCACATCCCATCTCCCTCCACACTTTGGAAAACATGGCCCTGACCCCAGAGAGTTTACAGGGCAGACACGATTTCACGTGTGGGTGAGAGAGACGTTAAGAAAAGTGGTCAACTTGCCAACACCCCCTAATCACTTTGCTTACATGTTTTATGTCTCTCCCTCATTCTTTATCTTTTTTGTTTATTTAGATTATGAACTTTTCAGGCCGGGGATCCTGCCTCCTTCTTCTGCCTTTGCAACACCTACCACAGCGCGGCCCGAAGCCGGTTGGAGCCCCGCGCTGCTACCACAGTACAAACAATAATAAATAAAACCAGGACTGTGAAGAGATTATAATTAGAGCTGTGCAAAACTCAGCAGTTTTGGTTTGCATCGGTTCCTCCCTGCTGAGTCTACATTGTGTTTTGGATTTGTATGCAAAAAACCCAAAGCAAAACTCCCAAAGTGCCAAGTGTGGCCGGGTCTGGGCTCAAAATTGTGCACAAACCAGTGTGTTTTTAACGGTTCCTCCTTGAAATTATAAATCTGCCAAGGCTCAATCCAGGTTTACTGAAAGGTTATTGAACCTTTGCAGATTTTGGGGGCCAGCCAAGTTTTCGGTTTCATTACAAAAGTCTCTCTCAGCTCTGCTTAACATACTAATTGCCACACCACGCTGCCCTGTGGCTAACAAGAGGATTTAATCTTCCCTGGCTGCTCGTGCAGATCCACTCATGAGCGTCATGGCTGGCTTTAAAACCGTATTTCAGATTGCCACATTTGCTGGCAGTGCCCAGTCGCTGCGGGTAAACAGAACCGTGTCTGAAATCCTGAGCCAAAGCGTTTGCCCTGCCCTGGGATGTAGCACTGCAACTGCCTTCAACCGAGTAGTCCCTTGCCTTGCTCGCCCGAATGCCCGGGGAGGCTGTTGGGAAGGGAATGATGAGCAGGAGGCTGGGGGGAGGCACGATGTTTTGTCTGGCAGCATGGACATGCAAGCCTTCGCTGTTATCCCCCTTGCACACAGAGAATCACAGAATCACAGAATCATTCAGGTTGGAGAAGACCCTTGGGATCATTGAGTCCAACCCTCAGCCTGACTCTACAAAGTTCTCCCCTACCCCACATCCCCCACATCCCATCCCAACGGCCCTGAAACCCCCCCAGGGATGGGGACTCCCCCCTCCCTGGGCAGCCTGTTCCACTCTCGGACCACTCTTGCTGGGAAATTTTTTTTCCTAATGTCCAGTCTAAACCTCCCCTGTTGGAGTTTAAAGCCATTAAATGGTCCACACATGGGTCCTGGTCCCTTCTGCTTCTCTTATAAGGGCTGGGGATAGAGGTGAAGGGTTCCAGCCCCAAAATAGTGATGATGCTTATGCAACCAAATGGCCCAAGTGGGGCAACACCATGTACCAGGGCCAAAATCAGACAGGTGGGGAGAGTAACAGCCTCCACAGGCTGGGGGAAGCCCTGGACCAAGGGAATGGTCACAGGACAGACTGGAAATTGGCCAGTGTGATGCCCATATATAAGAAGGGTTGGAAGGATGATCTGGGAAATTACAGGCCTGTCAGCTTGGCTTCAGTACCCGAGAAGCTGATGGAGCAGCTCATCCTAAGTACCATCAAACATCATGTGCGGGATAACCAGATGATCAGGCCCAGTCAGCATGGGTTTATGGAAGGCAGGTCCTGCCTGACAAACCTGATCTCCTTATACAACAGGGTGACCTGCTTATTGGATGAGGGAAAGGCTGTGGATGTTTTCTACCTTGACTTTAGCAAGACCTTTGACACCGTTTCCCACAGCATTCTCCTGGCAAAACTGTCTGCTCAAGGCTTGGATGGGCACACGCTTTGCTGGGTAAAAAACTGTCTGGATGGCCGGGCCCAGAGAGTTGTGGTGAACGGAGTTAAATCCCGTTGGCGGCCGGTCATGAGAGGTGTCCCCCAGGGCTCGGTCTTGGGGCCACTGCTGTTTAACATCTTTATTGATGATCTCAACGAGGGGATTGAGTGCCCCCTCAGTCAGTTTGCAGATGACACCCAGCTGGGTGGGAGTGTTGATCTGCTCGAGGGCAGGGAGGCTCTGCAGAGAGACCTGGCCAGGCTGGAGCCATGGGCTGAGCCCAACTGGGGGAGTTTCACTGAGGGCAAATGCCGGGGGCTGCCCTTGGGCCACAACAACCCCCAGCAGGGCTACAGGCCTGGGGAGGAGTGGCTGGAGAGCTGCTGGTTAGAGGGACTGGGGGATGAGAATGAGCCAGAGTGTGCCCAGGGGGCCAAGGAGGCCAATGGCATCCTGGCTTGTGTCAGCACTGGCGTGGCCAGCAGGGACAAGGAAGGGATCTGAGCCCTGGGCTCGGCACTGGGGAGGCCGCCCCTCGCTGAGGGGGTTCAGTGTTGGGCCCCTCACCCCAAAAAGGCCATTGAATGACTCGAGCGTGGCCAGAGAAGGGCAACGGAGCTGGGGCAGGGTCTGGAGCACAGGTCTGCTGAGGAGCGGCTGAGGGAACTGGGGGGTTCAGTCTGGAGAAGAGGAGGCTGAGGGGAGACCTCCTGCCCCTCTGCAACTCCCTGCCAGGAGGGGGCAGAGAGGGGGGATGAGTCTCTGGAGGCAAGGAGCCAGCGCCAGGCCCCGAGGGAATGGCCTCAAGCTGCCCAGGGCAGGGTCAGGCTGGCTCTGAGGAAGGATTTCTGTGCAGAAGGGGCTGTTGGGCGTTGGAATGGGCTGCCCAGGGCAGGGGGGAGTCCCCGGGATCCCTGGAGGGGTTGAAGAGTAGAGTCAACATAGCGCTGAGGGATCTGTCAAAGTTATATCAATGGTTGGACTAGATGATCTTCAAGGTTTTTTTCCAACCTAGACTATTCTGTGATTCTGTGACTCCACCTGGGACTAGCAGGGCATAGGAGAGCTTTTTAAATAGCTGGTTGTCGATAAATACATTGTACAAAATAATTTTGGATCAAGCCATTTCCATTACCTTGCCTGTGATGAAGAGCAGCAGGCAGCTAGTACAGCCTGGCAAGGGAGAGGAGGTGAGGACATCTCCCTCCATCACCAGGCGAGGAGGGGAGTACCCACATCAACCTGCCCGGTGCCCCTACCACAGCATCCAACAACTCAGGGGAGTAGAAACTCGCTGGCTCGTGGCTTGCAGGTCTCCCAGAGTTCTCCGTAGGCTGTGCGAGAGGCTGGCTCCCGTGCAACACCACCTGCACTTTTGGCGTAGTCTAAGTCACAAGTGTTTGAACTAGAGCTGGCAGGAGTTTTTACATCAAAACACGTCAAATTTGCGGGATCTGCCATACTACAAAAAATTATACTGATTTTGATGAACATTTTAGGAACAGTAAGTTAAAACAAGTGGAGATCTGAATGGAGGTATTTCAGTGTTTTGAAAATGAAAAGCTGTGGGGGCATGTATTTCACAGCGATTTCGTCTTCTGCAAATTATTATTATTATCAAGGAAAAAGTTTAGATTTCATGGCAAATAAATAATTTGCTTTTACGCAGGTTTGGCATGGTCTGAGTATCTGGAGGATTTTTTTTAAATTTTGAATCTTTTTGCACAATAGAAAAATCCACTTTCTTATTAACAGTAATTAAAAAAAAAAAAAAAAAAAAAAAAAAGCAGCTGTGTGACTTACCGTGGACGTTTCAGCTGACTATACCAGAGGTAAGGGAAAGCAGGGCGAAGGACCCCAGCTTTTTTGATGGGGTGCACAGAGCGTGACCCTGGTTCACTTTGGATTTTTGCTTTTTCCCTCTGTTCCTGTGTAACCTGCAAGCAGTAAAAGAGTCTTTTAAGCATGGAGGATGAGGCATCCATGGCCCAGGAATCCAAGCGGAAGGCAGCTCTCCTACATGAAGCCTTTCTAAAGTATTAATTAGCAAAAAGATAGATAACTTATTTTTCTTCTCACTATTTGCCTTTAGAGTTAAACAAGCTTGCTCTGAAGGGACAAGAAACAGCACAGAACAACAGATAACCCAGGCATTTTTAAATATGTCTTAGACATATTATAGATTATATTGAGTTAGTCAATCAAAGTCATAGTTCATGGTGAGTAAAAGTAATAAAAGAGCAAGTAGACGTGAAGCTCAGCAATTAAATCTGTGGGGTTGTCTGTAGTCCCAACAGGTACCTATTTTAGTAATGAATTTCAGCTTATTGAACTGAAAAAAAAATCTGGTTTGCCCCACGGCAGAAGGTTGCATAAAGACCTCCATGGCTTCTCAGTTCTACCTCTAGAACCTCAAAAAAGCCTGTAACCCCAAATCTTAATTAAACTGCAGCACCAGTTTAAATTATTTTACTAAATGCTGGGACAGTGAAATCTCAGCAGGCCATTCTCATATTCCTACACCTCAATGTTCATGTTAATACATGTCCCTTTTTATTGCTGCGCTCTTCCTCTGCAATGATATATGAAAAAGAAGAGACATGCAAGAGAAAAATTATTTTTTTTCTTTGAGGAAGATCTATAATACTCTTCTCCCCAGCAGTATTCCCTGCAGTATAAAGCTAAAGAGCTGTAAGGGTGACAGTAGGTATAACCAAGTAGGTATATTTTTTTTTTTTTTTTTTTTTTCCTTAATTAACAGTGCAGTGCCTTGCAACAGAAAGCTGAAGCAGGTTTCTGCTGACTTAGCATATGCCTCATGAGGAAGAAATCTATCTGGCAATTAAGGCTTTGCGTCTCCCGCCCTGTCTCCTGTTGTTTGTATAAGACACCGGTACTTCTGCCACAGGCTTCTTCATACAGCTGTCCTGTCAATGCCAGCTTTCATAGGTAATCCATCCAGCTCAGCAGAGTTCAAATAAGACACCTCCCTTTCTTTACTTTAATTAATGCTTTATTTGAGTCTCCCCTGGGGAGGTAGCCATGCTGATTTTTCAAAATTCTCTGTTATTCTTCAAGCGCAAAAGAAATGGAAAATGTCCACCGTTGAGATCCTGGATTTGGAAAAATCTGCTTTACTCAGTGTCCTGTTCTCTGTCAGTGTTTTAAACACCCATGGGCATCTCTTTAGCTAATATTATGCAATTAATTCTCCAGCTTGGGAAGGAGAAAAAAGACAAATCCAGTCAAATTCATTCTCCCTGCAATCTCTGGTGATGCTCTGCATCCACAGTTATTGTAGTTGTAGCCACTTGATGCACGCGCTGATTTACGCTGTCACACCCCACGTATTGCTCAGACACTTCCAGGTGCTGTGCAATCTTAGCTCAAGTCATGAACCGTTTCTTGCTGTGTAGTCACTTTTCCTGCATATGCCTGTGGCTTTTGCTGATCTGGGACCGAATGCTGTGGCTTGGTATGACTGAACAGACAGACAGACACCCAAAACGTCAGGTCACTGCGGCTGCAAAACCAGACCAGACGGTCCAGAGTCCACCCACTCGCCGTGACTTTTTCAAGAATTCATTAAAAATATGTGTGTGGTAGCGCTGTTAATCAGGCCTGGTATACACAAGCAAGCTAGCAAAATCCATCAAATGACAGATAAACCAGACAGGCTAAAACCAAAGGGTTCCGCAAAGCAGGTTTGAGTCAGTAAGAATCAAGAACTGCTACGCCCTCAGCCAGCACTGTCTGATAATATTTTACTTGCTCTGGGTTTCTGTGTTTTAATGAGCAAACAGTGGTGTTTTGTAATCCTCATGATTTAAATACATAACGCTGTGTTGTGCTTCTGTAGCTTCTCCCTCAAATTGTGTTGTGTGCGTTAAGCAAGGCTTACAGCATCCTTCAAAGGGTCTGAGAGTTTCAGCAAGGTTGTTACATAAAGGTGGTCCTAGACACTTCTCCCATGCCGAGTAAATAAGAAATAAGAGCAGAAATAACGGTAGAAGTTTTCATTCACTCTTTTGAACAGCGCATAGTACCAAGGTACAGTTTTCACTTTCCAGGACCCTATGAGTTAGCTCCTATCAAGCTTCAACACTTTCACGGAAATGGGGCACATCAAAATGAGTGTCCAGGCACAGGTTGCCCTGGAACAACAAAAGGCATGTTGTAGGCTTGATTTCCTGACATCAGCACAAATCTGTGCACAGACCAGCCCTTAGTTTTGCTGTAGGATTTAGCTAAAACAGTATGACGATTCTTTCATGGAGCTGAAAATAGAAGCCCAGCCCGTGGCCTCCCAGTGGCACCTTCTGATCTCCAGACAATAATCCTTTTTCTTCCTGATTATTTTTTTTTCTCCTGGCATGGCCACCGTGCCACACTTCCAGCCTTGCTCTGCCACGTCCATTTCAATCCTCAGAAAAACAACGGTAGGAACAACAAAGGAGCACCACCATCTTCTCTCCTCCTGTCCTCTTC
This sequence comes from Athene cunicularia, assembly GCF_003259725.1. Lineage (NCBI taxonomy): Eukaryota > Metazoa > Chordata > Aves > Strigiformes > Strigidae > Athene > Athene cunicularia. The sequence goes on from NW_020799092.1 coordinate 25,212,757, forward strand.
CAACAGGAACCGATCTTTTTTTCCAGTACAACTTTGTTCCTTCCTACAGCCAACATTTCAGTCCCCATTCTAGATTACTCTTATCTTTTGTAGGCCTGTATCTTGTCCCAAGACTCAAACCTATCCCATTTCATGTGATTTCATGGCAGAAAGATAAGAAATGGCAGATTATTTCATCCATGTGGTTAACAAATATTGATGAGGCTCATCCAGGCAGTTACTTGTCCTCAGTGCAAGAAGGCTGTAGACTGGAGCTTGGGTTTATGAAGTCCTGGTCTAGTCCTACAAGAACTGCCTGGAACTTTTCTAGTACCTACATGTCTTGCTATCTAGATCACCATCACCATAATGCCTGTTCTCTTCCCAGTAATAACACTCCCTCTCTCCCTCCCTCCCTTTTTGCTTTTCTTGCCAACCTATAAGAAAAGATGGACTGATAATCTGAAGTAAAGCTTTGTGTGTGTGAGTGTTGATGGAGGGCAGATTGTGTATCAATGCTTGTGTTAAAGCATATAAATGTTACCTTGTCGTACACAGTCCACTGGCTGTACTGACTAGGTGCTACCTTAGCGAGATGTCAGGTCGGTAGGCCTGTATTAAGGGAATTCGCCCACTGATTTCAGTATCAGTAAGTAATTCTTGCAACTAATCTGAGAACAAACCAGCTGAGCTGCAGTCTAAATTGTTCTCTCCATTACAGGGACTGGAGAAGCCTATCTAGCCATGAGGCTGGTGGGATTAGGTTTTTGTTCTCATGGAGGAGATTTAATAGAGCTCAAAAAAGCAAAAATAAAGGCAAAACAATCAGAGCGTAGAAGGCTTGATACCGTCTCTTCAAAGGGTTAGGTGAGGCACAAACACCAAGTTCATCACACCCATCTAAAATGCTGCGCTTATCGCATCCATCTGGTGAAAGTCTACGGTCACTTTCTCAGTGCTCCTCTGGCACCATTTAAATACTCAGTGCTGCATTTTCTTTTTCTTGTTTCCCTCTGTCCAGTATTGTTTAGAGATTTAAAAATTAAATTAACCAGCATCTCGGAGCATGAATTCCAAGGTTGCTTTATTGTGAAATTAAGGTGTGACTCACAGTAGCTGCATATCCACCTTTGAGGCTGGACTAGCTTTGTTATTTTTGTGTGTTGTTTCTTTCCACGCTGGTTTTGCAGCAGGACTTGTAGCCACACACAGTACAATGAGCTGAAAAATGGCAGTGCGTCATCCAGGGTGTGGCTGAGGAGCGATGTCGCAAAGAGAGATGGCAAGATTACAGGGAGGATCTGAGCAGGATCTGGAGGAGGGTGAAGAATGAAACGTCCTGCAACAACAAAAAAAATAACCATTTATGTATGTAAATCAGGAGAAAGAGAGTTCTGCAAAGCCTGATCTACCTCCCAGGGGGAAAATC